>NC_087234.1:1300690-1625863 GCF_034640455.1 Diachasmimorpha longicaudata
TCACAATTCTTTTGGTCAGAAAACAGAAAAATATCCATAAAGATTAATTATTAAATAAATATCTTCCTAAATATTCGTAGCATTTCAATTGTCCTGTTGTCATAAATATACATTTTGCAGGAGGACGTAGACAGTATGGAATCAAAAATATCAGCCGAACGTTCTCGCCATGATGAGATGATAAGTCGAATGAATACAACTGCAAAACTCAACGCGGAACTCAAGACTGAGTATGAAACTCAGCTTGGACTCTTCCAGAATCTCCGAAAAAAATACCAAGAAAAAGTCAGTTTACTATCGAGTGATGGTGACCCAGCTGAAACGCCTGCGAACAACTCTTGTGAAAAATAAATATAACTTTTGTATAAATGTCGAAGATTATATGGGTGTCACTGACAACGAGTTTGTTAATCTTGAATAAATATCAATAACTTTCTTATCAAAGTAAACGAGTCGTATGCACACATTGCTGGAAATTTATGACTTTAGCGACATGAATGAATCATTTTTTGAACCAATACTGCTTCGTTTTTCAAGGGTTTTGAAAAACCTTTTATGTTATTGCGGCCGATGACAGACAATAACATCACAGCGACGTCCAAAAAACCAATTCTGACTCATGCGCTTTATAATATTCTCCGTCGGTCCGGGGTGTTAAGCAACATTCGTCAGAATGACTTTTTCCGCACTATGCGTGAAAACTTCTATTATAGATACATAAATTTCTAATTCTTATTAATACATACATGTATATAATATAAATTTTATTAAGCTTATAAGATAAGCTTATTAATATATTGTTATATCCAGCGAAGAATAAAGACGACACAGGTTGGTAAATGTTTGGGGCGGTTTATTAATTACAAGAAGTATTACGATGTGTCATGTAAGAGCTCCGAAGAGAGACACACACAGACTAATGTTAATCCAAAAGACAGTCGTTCTTCTGACCAAGTTCAGGTCATAGACAAATAAATGATATTCGAAGGGGGACACGTAACAATATAATATAAATTTTACATTATATCATGATATTTCTCATCACTTATGCACAAGATGCAGCGGACTCGATGAAGTCAGTGGGAGGTTTTGGGGTCCACATGGACATGGATATACATGTCGACAGGGACGGTATCAAGGGATGCTACGAATTTGCGCGTAGGGCACAGATACTCGAGACCATCGACTAAACGGCTGCCTAAGGCAAAGTGTAAAATGGTCGAAAGGCTGATTACCCTTCTGGACTAATGAGGACCGTCTAGCGGCAATAAAAGTCAGTAAAAGTCATCATAATATTTAATTTTTTCAAAGGGCATTATATTACAGATACCTTAGCAAAATGAAGCGGTGACACACAACGTTACGTGAGTTTTTTTAATTAACGAATCTATTACTCGCATGATGATGTAACGGTCTTTACTAGGTTTTTTTGGGTGCGTAGCTAAGCTGTGCATATCAAAGTATGTATATTGTTATAAATTGTACTCTTTCTCCTTCGAATATCTTCATATTCTTTCTTTCTCTAAAATATTTTCTCTGAAGTTAACACTCTCCGTTTGTTCCCCTGAAATGATTCATTCTTTATTTTTGTCAATAAACGTGGTTTTCAATACTTGATTAATTATACTGTAAAATATATTATATTATGTTATATATTATATTATATATGATATTCGAGATATGATTTGAATTTTTAATTAAAAAAAAATTAGTTTCTAATTTCTTTTCTCTTGTATATTTAATCTGTATTTTTTATACTCTGGTGCCTCATACGCTAGTGTCAATAAATTAACTGCAGCAATCGACTGGTGAATCCCCTGATGCTCATTGAACTTGCCTTTGGATACATACATTGAATTCATAACGAATCCATGAATAATCGACTGGCCGAGGGTATCGTCTCTCCATGTTATCGTGGTACGAATACGACGCACGTGTGCTGAACGCACAAGGAAAACAAATAGGCTCTGCATCCAAGAAGTCGGTGATTCCCCGACTCCACCGATACTGAAATGTAAGAAAAAAATTCAATTATATCCAACTATAAAAGACTTCGTTGCAAGTGTTACTAACATCAGTTCTGAATTGTCTCAGTCAGTAAAAGTTGAGGATATCAGAAAAATGAAAGTGGTAATTTTTGCGTTGCTGGTTGTCTTTGCTGCTGTGGTTATGGCCGAACCGGAACCCGCTGGGGTTCCTAAGCCACCTCCGGTCAAGCCCATTCGTCCTAATCCTCCAGTGAGACCAGTCATACCTCATCCGGTAAGAAGATACCAGTGTGGGCCGTACTCAAGTTTAATTTTTTGCAAATACCGGTTACAGTACTAAATATTGCAGTATTTGATATTTATAATCGATGAAAAAACGAAGTATCGAAACATTTAGTATAAAAAAAATGAAAATACTAAATACCCCAATATTTATTTATTTGAAAAACGTCAAATGCTAAATATTCGTGTATTTAACATTGAAAGCTCCCTAAATAGTTAATATGGCTAGTATTTACTGCTTGAAGTGATTCTAAATAATTAATAACTTTACATATATTTGATATTAGGTAACTTAGCAACGATTTGACGATGAGCAAGATAGATCCCTTTAGTAACTCTGCTTTTTGAGCAATTTCGAGTTTCATATAATTAATAGTGCCACTCCATCTAACCCTCCGTAGACAAATAAAGATACATAGCAACATATAGCATAGCATATATTAGGTATTGGGCGTTTTCAACAAGAAAAAAATGTGCGATTTAGACATAAAAAAATTAGAAAATTTGACATTTTGTTGAAGATACATTATAATTTGTCACTGAATATTCCAATTAGATGTTAATTGTTAATAACCTAAGGAATTCTCATCGCCCTGTGGCGAAAAAGTCTGAAATCTTGTAGAATTTTTAATGAAATCTGAAATTTTATGATTTCTTATTTCTAAATTGCACGCAGTGTCAAAACTCTGGAAATTAATAGTCAGCTATCCACTAAAATTCATTTTCCGTACTGGTCTTCATTTTTCCTCGCTCAGGGGTTGGCACTAACCCTTCCTCCAACTCCAGAAAGTGAAAGTCACTGGGGAAAAATACTATTCATGGAAGGATCCCTAGGGATTTTTCATCGCGTGGCATTGTCGTCAGACTCGAAGACGAGAAGAAAAATCCCTACGTCACTTATCTTAAAATATAAGATTTTTTAAACAGTGACCTTTATATCCTAGACTTATTGTTTTGGACGATTTTAATGCTGAATTTGTTTTCAAGTTACCTGAATCTGAATTGTTTAATGATATAATCTTTCCCGACATTAGAGACTTCGTCGTGCACCTGAGCCCGAGCCAAGCCGTCCAAAACCACTGCCAATTCCTCCACGTCCACCACATCCTGTAAGTATCTTCATTGATATCCAGCTCTGTAATTTACTAAGATCATGAACAATTTCTATTGACATTTTATCCCGAACAGAGGCTTTGAATAAATTCATAGAGTGGAATCCCAGTGTCACAATGGATTGTTTTTGGAGATGGAACTACTGAATATGAAGCTGATACAATACTGATTTTATCAAACAAAATTTATTATACATTTACTATGAATTGTTGATAATAAATAAAAAAGCAAACATAAAAGGTGTGAAATTATTTCGACATGCTTCATAACGGTCATAATTAATAAAAACTGGATTGTCTTTCACAATAATTCTTCGATTTTTTAACTGCCAAATGGGTCTGTTTCAGAGGCCCAATAATCGAAGCCCCATTCCCTTCATAAAACAACGAAATCAACAAAATAATCATTCCGTTCTAATCAATTTTTCTCTCCTGATAATTAATGACAATTATTTTAGGCGCCCCAGCATCATGACTGCAATAATATATTTTTCAACTACTGCATTTCCGCCAGGACAGTCACAGAGATTATACTCTGACGCTCGATTTATACGTCAAATGCAGTAGGTAGAGATAACAGAATCAGCTTGTTCTCGAGCGTCAGCGATCAGGAAATGATGGCTCAGGCAATTTCAGTGTGACGAAGTTTAATTAAGTTATAAAAGCATGGATGAGCGTTAGTTTAGTTAGTTGTTGAAGAACAAAATGAAATTTCTCATAGTCATGATTTTGATGACGTGTGTTATGGTGGGAATGGGCAGATGTATCTGTTCGAGATTGAAGACAGCAAAGAATAATAACCGAGGAATCGCTGGACCCTTCCATGAAGCCTCTCCAACTGCAGTATGTTATTATAAGCATAAATTTACCATAAATTAGGTATAAGCATGCGCCTCGTGTGCGTATTTTATAGTGTGTGATGAAAAAAAAAGGAGTGTGGAGTGGTTTTTGGACAAATAATTGAAAATTTGTGGTTTAATGAGATTACACAGCCGAAAACGGAGTGCATGTGATGGCTTAAAACAACGTACTCTATAATTATCAATTTTTCTATTAAATTTACACTGAACATGCAATCGTTACATGATAAAAACCAACTTTCATAATAACAACTATAGACAAGCTTGTTGAAAGCAACGGAAAAAGCAATTCGAGGATAATATTACTTGAAATATAATTATTGCCAAAAAACATTGAAAATTAAAACTGAAAATTAAAGCGTTTTGAGCTGAATTGATGTTTCCGTTATTTGGGGCCTTCAATCCATATTTTCTGTGAAGTTAACAAAGGAGAAAAAAATAAATAAATCATAAAATATATATTTTATGCTTTGAATGAAGTATTCAATCAAATTTATATATTTATTATATATATATTTAATTTATTTGATAAATATATAAATTTTTAAGTATAACGAGAATAAATGTTATTAAATCATAAGTTTAATAGATATGTATTTTATATATGTTATGTATATATATATATATATATAGCATATGAATAATATATGATGTACATTAATTATTTAATCTGTTTTTTACCTGTATTCGTTAAAAGGACACTCCAGCTACGAATTACAACTTCATCATCAGAGCACCCGCTCCCCCACGACCACGTCCAACACTTCCATGGTAACTGTCATCTTCGATAAGTTAATTGTCATTAGAAAGTATGTAGAATAATCTGAAAAATTAAATTAAATTTTGCGGTGATGTTTTTTTAACATCCAAGATTTATATAAATAGTAAAACTTACGAAAACTTTTGAGAATTGTATTTTTGTTTTCGCGTTCGTCTTGCAATCATCTTATTCTCATATTTTTTAACTTTTATAGAAACTTAGACAGAAAGACCTAAAATTGAAAAATTAAAAAGAAAAGAATTTTTTATGGGACAATCAACATTCCCGTTGTTGACGATTACAGTGGAAATTTTTGAGAATTTAACGTAAGAAAATCGAAGAACTTTTTGACACTTTTGTGAAAGATCATCCCTCGTTTGGACAACAAGTTCCATTACTTGTTTATAAGTACGAGATGTTTAAAAAAATTTCAATACTTTCTAAAGTTGAATTGAGGAACTGAGTAATACTAATTGTACTCATGCAAATAGCAAATTTGGCAACTGAAAATATTCAGAATCAGTGTATCCGGTTGGTAGAATACCGTCCTGAGGGTAGCGCGACTGTAAATAAGCTCGTGATGTCCTGTTCGTTCGGCTAATTTTCAATGATGTTACAGGAGAATACGGAGGGATCCACTTGTGTTAAACATCCAATAACTGGAATGTACGTACATTTTGCTAAGGAAAAAGAAGAACCGATGCTGATGAAAACTGCAGACATAACTGGATTTGGAATAATCAAAGCGTCAATATTTTCGGTGTCGGTGAAGGCTGAGACAGACCAATTTTTCTACAAAAAAAAATAAAGAAATTATTCATGTAATTCATGCAATGTAATGAAGATATGGTGTACTTGACTTACTATTGCAACTGACTAATGGAGACATTTTGAAGTAAATAAAAAGAAGAATAAATACATTTCTTAAATTATTTATAATGGAGATAATTTTAAGAATATACTCAGAAAAAATATTTTGCAAAAAATTTACGAAATATATCTTGTTGATTGCATATTCATTATTCTATTAAAAATATCTTATTTTATGTAATTCCATTGTTATCGTCCATAATAAGTTTTCAGAACTATTAAAAGTCGATGAAATATTCAGGAAATCCAAAGGAATATATGATAAATTCGAACCTATCGATCCTATTCGGTAGATTCGATTTGATTCAAACTTTTATTTGCTTGATTTGATTTGAAACATTGATCGAAAATCAAGATTTGATTTTCGGGGTTAATATGAAGGTGATTTCTACTCTTTCTCCTAACTTCTAACTATGTCTCCCCACCATACGTTTAATTTATCTTCTAGATTTTAACTAGCACTCCCCACCGTACGTTTAATTTATATCAATTTCTTCATAAACTGTGAAACAATGAATGCTCAGCTTCCGAGGCATTTCATGGCACATTCTCCTATATTCTTCACTTTAGTCCATCAAATAATGCTGGACCATGAAATCGATAAATTTTAGGAAATTTCGTGTATAGACGTAATCAGCCATTATGAGCGTGGAGTTCAATTTATGAATCACGCAATGACAATTCGAGTGGTTCCTCCCTAATATCAGAGATAGAATAGACTAATGACGTAGTTTTTTCGGATGAGACTAGCTATAAAAGCACCGAGACTAGTAGACCTCAACTACATTTGTCCAAGAAAAAATGAGGTTTGTCATTTTTGGAGTTCTATCCGTTTGTGCCGTAGCCATGAGCCGATCGGTGAAACCCGACGAATTAAAATTTGTGGATCTCGACAGAGGAATCGGTGAAGCTGAGAGTCCTTCTACAGAAACTGAATCAGTGCGTGTTCGTACATATTTCAATAATTTTTACATTCAATTTTTATATAAATGTGAGGAAGGCATTGATGTTTATCCACTGAATCTATTAATTTAATTTATTTAATTCTCAGTGTTGATTAAAGTCACTTTCAATAGCGGTCAGTATATCAAAGTGGTTCAGAATAACTTGGGCAGCAGTTGGAGAAATGATTTTTAAAAATTCTAATTATTTTAATCATTTGAAAATTTCAAAATTCTAATTTGAATAGATTTAATTTTTAAAAACTCTCTGGAATATTTTGAAATGCTGATTTTACCATAAGACACATTATTTAAGAATCATTACATTACGAAATTCATCAAAAACTTTTGTCATTTCTATATGTTCGATAGGCAACACTCGACCCTTACATTGTCAACATGATGAAGAGACCGAGGAGAAAAGGACCAACACTGGACGCATTAAATATGACGAATACTTCCACGTTTGGAACAATTTAATATTGTTCAAAGACTTTTTTCCAATAAATTGTTGTATTTATGCATGGGCGACTGCTGAAGATCTTCCAAATTCTTGATGTATCAGTTCAGTAAAGATTGACATGTATTATCATTCTTAAAACATAATATATATTGTGAATTTCCAATTACTGATTATCAATTGGGTGATTATCGAGATGCCCGACAGGGCATCGGGCAAGAAAAAGTTTTGACTCTGCATGTCCATTTCTAATCGACTCAGGCCGAGTGTTGCTGGGTATGTATAGACGATACCGCTATCCTCTGCACTACCTCTAAATGATTTTTAATAATTATAAAGGAACCAAAAAATTGCCCTTAGTTACATAATATAAATCGTCCATGATCTTTCAATGGTACATCTTTCATATTTTTCGGATCGATAGTTAAGAAAATACGCGAATAGCACCAGTCTCGTCTTCATATTATAAAATTGTCACAATCAATCGGGGTCGTTGGCAGCATTGACCCACCCGAATAGAAGCCTCAAATGTACGTACGACATTGAACTATCACCAACAGTCGAGTTGAATGTGTTGTGAACATTCAAAGATGTAAAATGGAAAATCAATTCTATTCAATTGAATTCTGAATTTAATTTGAAAGAGAGTCCCTGAAATATCAAAATAATATTTTCAATTTTGAAAAAATCTATGAAATGTGTTGAGAAAAACATAAATAAATATTTGTAAAAAATGCACCAATACAAAGTTTTGTGGAGTGGTTTGGAAAATGGGTCACTATTCCCTTGAAAATATGTCATTGCATCCGAGTCATTCTGTATAGTTACTAAATATTCAAGATATAAGGAATACTCAGGTGTCTTCAATAAAAACAAATTTAATATATACATTTTTATTACTTACCCATTTATCCAATCATTATACAACAATATAATTATTTTTGATTCCATATAATTAATTCTATCTCCATCCGTTCAATAATTAAAGAGAAATTATTCGATGGCAACAACAACAGGGGCTTCATCATCCTCTTCATCCTGTAAGTTCTCAAAATCCCACGACAATTTGCTGGTTAATCTGTTCCTGGCTCTCGCAGCTTCAGATTTCAATCTACCGTCAACCTCGGAATTCGATTCAATGTTGGAGAAGAGGATGCGAAGATGGTGATAAACAAAGTTATTGCTGGAAACAATATCGCAGAGGAAGTCTTCGCAGACGTGGGCCAACTGTATTTCAAGTGTTCGTAGGAACTCAACGTATACGACACGACGTTCTGGAATAATTCGATCAGCACGACATATCAGGGAAATGAGTTTTTTCCAGTGTTCAAAAGCATCCCAACTCTGGCCCACAAGAAAGCACACGAAAGATAGTTGTAGTTCACCTATGATTTCCACTGGGCTGAAATTTTTCCATTAAGAGAAAAATAAATTAATAATTTTCCATGGAAATCAAATTTTATAAAATATCCAAATGTTGTTCATTACTTTCGAACTATTCATTTCGACTTATTTCATTTTTCCGTTCATACAAATGGGTAATGCTAATGAATAATATATTTTTTATATTTATTTATAATCTCATAAGAGCGAATTTGGTTTCGACAATATATTTGATCATTCGAAAAATTGAATGGACAAAAGGAGTCAGCTGACTCGTTAAATTGTTCAACGCCCAAGCATACTATTTACTCAACGTAATCTAGATTGTTGTTCATTTTTTTTTCCACAGAACCATCTAATTTTAACCTGATGTGTCGTCACTGTGATATGGCCAAAAATTATAAATACACTTATAGTAAAATATTTATTTTTAATTATATTTGATTAAGATGAGTTCTCACTTCGAGAGAAGTCCCTGAATAGACGTCGAAATCACTTGGATCATAACATCGACACCAGGTTTTCTTTCTTTCGAAGCTTAATCATTTGCTTATATTATTTAATAAATGTTAATTTGAAGTTTCACCGTAAGACCACAGGGACAATTTCTTCAGGAGGAGTGACTCCATAGTATAATAAATTTATAATAAATTATATAGGTCTGCAATGGGGTCGGTTTTTTAAATGTTTTTTTCCAAGAAATAGAAAAAAAGGTTCGTTGAAAATGTCCCTAATTTTTTAAGTTTAAAAAAGATATATTTATAGTTCTTGGGGATCACATAGTGAGAAAAAAACAATCTAAAATCAAAGTGGATATAGAAAACGTTTGCAAAAGAACATACGCAGTCCCTAATTCATTTTATGTAGTCTATTTTTATTCATTTTATTTGTTTTATTAATTTTTTTTATTTGTTTAAGTTTCTTACTTACTCCTTGACTTTTTTCAACAGAATATTTAGTGCATAACTCGAGTCCAACGAGTATTGCGTAATTTCCGTGGGTGTCGCATCGTCAGGATAATATTTGTCTGGTAATTGGGTCAATCTTAATTCCGTTCCTGGCAGAGGTTTTAAGTCCGGCAGCAAGAGATCCTCTTTTTCTTCAAGAGTCATCACGTGATGTCTTCGTTTACGAGTTTGACTACCTCTTGGACGGGACGCATCGTCACAGTGAACCAATTCCAGAGCAGATCTGACGTATCTGTTATTGAAATTATCAATATTAATCATGATTATTGTAATTCAATCATTGAATTGATTCACATTGACAGTTGACACATTCCTTCCGTTCAATTATAAGTCAGAATTTCATTGAATGATAAGGAAGATGAATAGGTAGAGAAAAAAAAGAAAGAATGCATTATTTTGAATATTGTCATCAGTTTTATCGCAACTACTCACCCACATAACGGTCGACACCTCTCGATAAGATTATCATCGATTTTGCTTGTCAAGTCTTTCCAAGGCTTCCACATATCATAAGGATAGGGCCCGAGAAATTTATCAAGATCTTTCAGATTCTCTTTGAATCTCATAACAATTTCTTCGTTGATTTCTGCAATGATTTCCTTTGGATTAAATTCAATCCAATTTGGAGTGTCAATGAATACTCTTGATTATTTGAATTCTCACCTTGATCATCAAGATCCTCTGCCAATTTACTCCACTTCTTGACGAGTATTTCTTTTTCCTTGACTATGTGGAAAAATCCAACTCTTGGAGACAATTCCCCTAGTTCATTCACCGCCCTGAAATTATATGGGAAAAATTAGTTCGTAGTGCATATTATTTCTATCCAAAAATATCGACAGTTCAAGTTGAAAGAAGTTTCAGTTGGATTTGATTGACCTTTTTTTCGTCCACCCACTTTTTATTCCCACTTCTGGGCTTAACTGATCAGAAACTGTAGCAGTCACCTCAATAAAATATAAATTGTTGAGTCTTTGTTTCGTGTGACGATAATCACTTCGTGTATAATATTCATGATTATTTTTCCCATCCAAATCTTGGCCAATAGGATTGCACCATTCGACGTTATTTTGTATAGTCAACACGGTATTTCAGCGGAAATTCTTGGAAATTTCACTGGAAATTTTGCATGTTGCTATATATAAAAAAAAACAAATGTTGAAGTAACCCTCAATTGTATCTGACAGATTAAATGGCAATTCGTTGAAAATTATGTCGCATGGTGCAATTCTATCGGCCAACATTTGGATGCAAAAAATAATCCCCCGAATACCACTCGAACTTCGAAATTATCTGATATTTCCCTCAAGGTTCCCTACAAACATATATCCGAAATATCCGATAATTTCGGAGCTCTTGTGGTATTATATGCGATAATTTTTTGATAATTTTGGTAAACAAACGACACCTAACCAAATAAACCTCTTTTCATGTCATGGCACAATTCTCCTGGCCGAAATTTGGATAGGAAAAATAATCCCCTGAATACCACTCGAGCTTCAAAATTATAGAATATTTCCCTCTAGGTTCCCTGCATACAAATGAAGTCGTCAAGTTTTTCAGGCTAAAAAATCACGAGTGCGAAACACGAGTGATTTTTCCTGAAAAACTTGACTCCTTCATTTGTTTGCAACGAATCTATCGGGAAATATTCGATAATTTTGAACCACTTGTGGTATTATATGTGATAAGTTGAATGTAAATATTACCTGTAATGTATGAAATGCAATCCAGGCGGTATCATCTTCATTCCTTTAAAGTTTTCTCCTGTATTCCAGGACTTCAAATCAATTCCGAAATCTGTACCTTTGGGAACGTCAGTAATAATTATCGTTCCTCCGTTTTCGAAGAGATACTTTGCCAGTTCTGGCGCCATATTCGAGGCATCCCCCATTGTTCTGTCCTGCGATCGTAATAAAGATTTTACTTTTTGTTTCAACAAAATTTGTTGAAAGACATCAGGTGGAGATTCATCAGTGTCATTTCGCCTAAACACAATTATTAGGGGGTCTAGGGGGCAAAAAAGGATGCTGAACGAAAATAATACTACTGGATAATAATATTTCTAGACAACAGAGCAATTGGCAGGGGTTTGCAGCTGATGGAGATGAAATAATTGACAATGTTTTCGACAAAATTACCTCTATATAACCTCGAAAACTATTTTTCATAAACAACACAGGAGAACCTCTCCTGAAGACATGATGGAGAGAGCCATTGTCAAACTCGGCTGGCACCGGCACCAAAAACAAGGAGACAAGTACCACGAGACGCCGCGCATGGCGCTGCGTACCGCACTTGTGCGCGCGCTTCATCCCCACCATTCAGCAATTTCAGGCGCCAAGCGTTCAAATTCCAGCAGAGTAGGTTAATTATTTTTTTTTCTCTGAAAAACAGATGCAAAATTGAGAGAAAAAATTATTTATTCTGATTTTTCATTATCTATAAGTTTATTAATTCGTAAAAATGGGTGATTGCAGCGGAAGATCGCGGCGGAGGGGAAAGTAAGTGAAACCAGAATAAAGAATAATTGTGCTTTTGTTATCTTTTGTTATTCTATTATTTTTTTAAGATACATTTTACATTTTTAGAGGGGTTATTCATCACTTTAACACTTAAAAATAATCCCGCCAGTGTCGAACTGCTGCCTGGTGGGGATGAGGAGGAGATGAGGGGAAGGTGGAAGTGACCGTCGCGCGACCTCGCAGAGACTGCGAGAATTGGTTCCCTGATATTCTAACTCTCTCTATTCCCTTTTGTTATAGATTCGAGAAAAATCTCTTTCTCTCTCTCTCTCTCTAACTAGTGTAAGTAGTCCTCTCCCCCCCACTCTTCCCATTCCCCTTTCACATTTATATCTTCCACCTCTGATCTGAAATTGAGGAAATGGATTCGTCAATGACGTCAATTTCTCTTCACTTTCTCTTTAGAGAAACAATAGTTAATCAATGTATCTCGGACAATTACTTTATTGATTGATAATAGTGATATTCACAACTGAATATCAACAGTGATTCAGTTTTCATAGGTTTGTGTGGCTGAGAACTTGGCAGTCATTGTGGCTTTAATCAAATAATTATTATCGTTCGTTACTTTGTAGGTTAATTGTTACGATGGTAAGCTGACAGTCAAGTCCGAAGGAAGAAAGTGATGATGTGGATGGATAAGGAATTAAGAATCACCAAATGGTAAAGAATGACATTCTATAACGAATAATTTTGTCTTCATATTCTTTTTTCTCTATTGCCAATATTTGTGGAGACATGGAATAACATCGATAACATCACGAATTTAAATTGTTCAAAAAATACTCTGGGAGGGATTTTGGAGGGGAATTTTTCGTTTTGCTGTGCTTTAACATTAATATAACCGATAGAAACAGAAAAACCTTTTATAGACATTTTTCAACTCAAAACCCTGGCGGCTCGACTTAAAAAAAAGCCGAAATGAATCTAATGACAGATCAACTCACTTTTTTATTTTTGCTCGTGCAGAACACAATTCCCAACAAATTAAAAAAAAACCACTTGCTAAAAATTGATCAAAAATTACTTGTTTTGACGCCACTATCTATTTATTGATGACAATAAAACTATCAAAAACATCACCGAAATCGGTTAATTTTCCATCTCATTTCGTTAAAATCAATAGAATGATTCTCCATCTTCTAACCCAATTTTTTTTTCAGATCTCCATCATTATCTGTGAAATTCTATGTGAAAATGTGGCAACCACGTAGGCTTTTGAAAATCACAGCCCTGGGGGCAGCCTCCATAGGGACGTTTGCTTCCCTCCGCAGTAACGAGTACGACATCGGTTCCATCGGCATCGTCCGGCTTTCACGAGCCGCATTGTCAGTCTTCGTAATCGGCATGCATTACCGAAAAACCATCTACACTACCTCGCTACCAAAGGACACACCAGAATACCTCGAACTCAAATCCTCAGCCCATTCATTTGGTGCAGCTCGTCTCCTGGAACTTTGCTGCGCTAACAAAGGTGTCTACATTAAGGTGGGCCAACATATTGGTGCTCTGGACTACCTTCTCCCTAAGGAGTATGTCCAGACATTGAAAATACTCCATAGCAAGGCTCCACAGTCCTCTTTCAACGACGTTCTCACTGTTCTGAAGGAAGACTTGAAGCAGCATCCTTACGATGTCTTCGCCTCAATCGATCCGGAACCACTTGGAGCTGCTTCTCTCGCTCAGGTGCATCGAGCTGTTCTCAAAAATGGTGAAACAGTTGCGGTTAAAGTCCAGCACAGATCAGTGAAGACAAACTCTTACGTTGATATTAAAACCATGGCTGCATTGGTAAAAATGTGCTCTTGGATATTTCCAGAGTTCAAATTCGATTGGTTAGTTGATGAAACTAAGAAGAACATCCCCAGGGAATTGAACTTTTATCATGAAGGGCAGAATGCTGAGAAGGTTAGTTACAATGTCATTGCGATCAAAAACATGAACATTTGAGGATTGACTCCATTCCAAAACGAAATTTAGGGCCGAATTTTAAATCCTGTTTTCGAGCGATGGCGATCATCATTACACGATGAATCATGTACTTCTCTTCTCGTAGCCAGAGATGATATTCCTATTCTATGAATTAGGTTTCATTGTTCCGATTAACTTAGGAGAACCTCTTAGTGGCTTATGGGAATTCTAATTTATACGAAGACGTTCGTTTTGTTCCTGTATTACAGGAGGATTCTTTCCAGAATAATTTACTTTGCTGGGGATTCATTTCAATTACGATGTAACAAAAATCTGTACATAAATCTATCTCTATCTAAATTAGAATTAGTTTCCAATAAGCAATTAAAAGCTACTCCTAATTTAATCGAAAAAATGGGAACTGATTCGTACAACGAGAACAACTGCTCTGATTTTAAAAAAATGGGTCCTTTATACAAGTGAACATTAAATTCTAATAATGGATTTGAAATGATGAGAAGGCGCGATGATAAACAATCCTTTAAAATACCCTGTTAATCATTCAAAGAGAAATGTTTGACTGCTCTTACATTTAGTATGTTCAACTATGTCAACCGAATATACTGATGTGAGTTCAAAGTCTTCAATTGACACAATACCATAGAGGGAGTTAAGTTTACTGGAAATCAGTGGTGCATCGTCAGGTGCAACTCACGCGAATTCTTCTTCCCCACATTATGAATTAGAATCATATACCAAGGATAATCTTATAACTCCGTTCTAGGATATTTGTATTGCATAACAAGATTGATTTGCAGCGTTAATTGTTCGGAAACGCGAGCGTTATTGTGGCTCTATTTATGTTCGAGGGAAAATCATCGAAATGAAAACTGAAACAAATGCAAAATCTCATGTTCTATTAATCACAGGGAGAATCGATTCGTTCAATTGAAAGCCATATCACGATTCTTCACGTGATTCTACTAATTATGATTCTTTCCACGTACATTTCAATCCTCACTTATATCGGCCCCACCTTTCTGTCTTCAACAGGTTGAAGCGATGTTCCGTCACTATAAATGGCTGAAAATCCCCAAAATTTACTGGGCACTGTGTACACCTAGAGTCCTGACGATGGAATTCATTCAGGGAGGACAAGTCAATGATTTAGACTTTATCCGTCGAAATAACATTAATCCATATGAAATTAGTGAGAAATTGGGTAGACTCTACAGTCATATGATTTTCGTCACTGGTTTCGTACATTCTGATCCCCATCCTGGAAACATTCTGGTGAAGACAAATCATAGGAACGAAGCAGAGATAGTCCTCCTGGATCACGGTCTTTACGCTGAACTTTCCAATGAATTCAGGTGGGCCTATTCCAAATTGTGGATGGCAATTCTCAATAAGGATAAGACAGGGATGAAGAGATACTGCACTGATTTAGGAGTCGGTGATCTCTATGGTCTGCTGGCCTGTATGGTTTCTGGAAGGACTTGGGATACGATCATGGCAGGGGTAGAGAGAACCAAATACAGTAAAAACGAAAAAAATGCCTTTCAGAAAGAGGTACCCAATCTACTACCACAGATAAGTGAAGTTCTTGAGAGAGTAAATAGGCAGATGTTGTTGGTTCTCAAGACTAACGACTTGATTCGGAGTATTGAACACACTCTGAAGACTTCCCAGAGAATGTCGGCGTTTATGGAGATGTCCAGGTGCTGCACGGATGCTATTTATGATGAGAAAATGAGCGATGTTAAAAGCTGGGAAGGTAGATTAGGAGTTTTAATTGGCAAACAGTGGATTCTGTGGAAGTTATTTATGTATTATACGTGGCTAGGTGTTGTTCATTTTGATCTGAGAAGGACCATTGGATCATTGTTTAGCAAAAAATTTTTGTCGTTTCACAGCGAGATGACGTAGTATTTTGTTTCATGACTAACAAAATCAATTTAAACTAATATTCTACTGTACTAATAGATTACACTACGAAAATGTGAATCGACTAAAGATCAAGAGCTACAAGAAAAGTTTTGTTCATGAAGAAATTCGACACAATAGTTTCTTGAATGGACGTTAGTTTATTTCTAGTATTCGGTACTTAATAAAAACGGAGTGAAAGAAAGAACATTAATTAACCAGGGCATTAACGCATAATGACAGCACAACAATATTGGACCGTCTTCGATGTAAAGAAAATGCAAATAGATTTTGCATATCATTAATTGAGACTTTGATAGTCTCTACAACAATCATCAAAAGAAAGTTCAAATAATTGGATCTTTTTAACAACAAATGATGGTATTGTTTGACGGACAAATTTAATTGTTATTGCGTAAAGAGAATAATTCATTGACCCAGGGTAGTAATTGGGTCTGGAAGGGTGGGAATAGGTTTTTGAATTTTTTATATGGAGCGGAAAAAATGTAATAAATCCATAAATATTAACATACCCACGGCGTCATTTATTGTATTTAAAGGATTAAAATAATCCCTCTAGTGACATCAACTTAAAATTTTCATCCTTCAAACTTCTCCTAATCATCGCTCAATATGGGGGTCGAGCTGAGGACTGAGTGGAGTGTTAGTTGATGGCGGTTCGATTGGTTGATGATCAATCAACTAACGATCGACCAGTGATCGATTAGCAATCAACCATTTGACCATTGACCGTTAATCGACTAAACATTGACTTATCGACCATCAATTGGCTCACCATCGGCCGAATACTGGTCGATCCCCTATCGAGTCCCCATCGATCTCTCCGCCAGGGCAATCAGAACTCTCTGAAGACTGTCAGCAATAACAAGCAATCAGGAAGATATTCAGAGCCTTTATTTCAGTCGTCGTTTCGAAAAACAAAAATGTTGAGAATAATCGAAAGTTAATGCAACAACTGCAAAAAAATCAGCGACTTGCGCGGGCGTTCTCCACCTACTACTGTACCTACCTAATCTCCATATCGTTGCTACAACGAAGAGAATAAATAAGTTCATATCCATCTCTCTCGTATACAACGTGGTGTGTAAAATTGAGGGGTAAAAGAATCAAAAATAAAATGTGCCCCCACCTGACAACCGCGATTTAGGCACTTGCCAGTTAGTGCGACGATGTCGAGGACGAACGACGTTTCGACGTTGCGCTGCCATTATTGGCGGACGACGATGACGAGGCCTAGTGCCCTCCTCATTAAATTACTTGGTATTCTAGTTGTATTAATTTACACGTGTCAATATGTTGATTGTACTAAGATAAATAAACACACCGATGATACATTGCGCGGTGCTAGAGATAATATTCAATCGAGTAAGACAGTGTCAACTGGACAGCATCATCAGGGAAGAGATACTGAACCGGTTATTGAGGAGGTCAACGCTAAACAACTCGAGCGAATACTCAACGACAAGGACTTTGTTGCTGTTTATTGGTGTAAGTCCAGAGAAATTGGATTTTTCGACAGTGATATTTTTGATATAAGTAATTGATTTTTTTCATTGACTTTTTTTTGTGGCATTTTACACGTGTGAAATTGCGTAATCGTCGAGGTAATCGAAGAAAATCGGTGGGAGATTTAGGGATGTTTAGGGGTTGATTTTCTGTGAGTCGGGCGAAAGGGCGAGTTAATTTGTCTTGAAATTTTTTTTTTTTGAGAGGAGCAGCAAGGTCTAGCCATAGACGACGCCGTTTACCCACAGTAGCCTGCAACCGCTTTTAGAATACGTACAGAGTTATTTTGGCACAGCGCCGTTTCTATCCTCTATCCCACTCGAAATATTCCCTTTTCCCCCCGGCCATTTGGTTCTGCCGATGATCGTATCGTCTAGAAAACATCGGTTTTCGATTTTTAGGGGAACCAACAATTGTCACTGATTTTCGGACATTCAAGGAGGATTTTTGATGGTTTTTTGGGGGGTGGAGAGCGCTACGAGATGGGGAGGATGATGATGGATCTATTTGGTTGGAGCTGGTCATTCAATTGCGATTTAGATCGATCGACACTCTCTCTGCTATGAAACGTGAAAAAAGAAGATGACATTGTCGACGCGTCGAGTTACCCCGGGCCAAATGTGTGCCGGTTGAAAAACTTGGTCTAAATGCGTTCACTTTTGAATTTCGGAGCGATGCAGAGGGACGAGATAGAGAAATTTGGGTTGAGGGTGAGTTTTCGATGAATACCGGTAAATCTCAGAGAGATGTGAATATTTTTTGGATTTTTTAGTTGATAGAGGGTGATCAGAGCTGAAGAAATAGGTTACCGAGTTTTTAGCACTTGAAAATGATTTTCAGAAGTTGAGAAAAATTAAAGCGGACACCAAATTGAGAAATCGCGGGAAATTCATCGGAAAAATCGGTTTTGGGGGATATCTCTCGGTCTAGAGAAGAAAGGCTTTATCGGATAGAGTGAAAGTAAAGAAATAGATTATCTGAACAGAAATTCCGAGACATTTTTGAGAAATAATGAAGACGACTGAATATTTTAGAAAAAAAAAAAATTTTCAATTCATTTTTTTTGTTGAATATTCGCAGAGTCAAGAAGAACGATAAAAATTTTGTTTAATTCGATAGTGACGATTTTATACTGTCGACATTTTTCAAAAATTTGAAAATTGAAATTTTTTTTTCTTCGAAAAGTTGAAATTTCAAGGAAATCGATGATTTTCATTTTTTTTGTTCATTAATTTTTGGTTCTTACGATCCTCAAGGTTTTTTTCCCCACCTGTTCTTCGAAGTTCATACTCTTGATTCTTACGTAACTATCAACAAATCGATAGACCAAATTGATCAACGCATCGCTCCCCATTTACGATAAACAATAGGAATTTTTCGCTCACGTCAGAGTATAGTATTTCAATATTTCGTAAATTCGCGAAAAATGAGGTAAATAAAAAAATTTTGCGGAGGGGGAAGAAGGTCGGTGATGGACAGTCCACCCGCGCAAAATTCAGGTGCGGGAGCAACGTGAGGTTTATGCAAAGTGATCAAATCAGCCTCGGCGCATGCGCACGAGCAGCGGGTGATCGCGACGGGGGGTGAAGATAGGTGAATGGATTGGGCATTGGAAATATTTATAAGAGATAACACAAACATTCGAATAAACAATTTAAATAAAATATAATCTATTTTTTATTCGTTACCTTCGTTAATTATGGAGAACAAAAAAAATTTTTTTTTTCATTTTTCAGCCCAAAAGTTACAAGTTTATGCAGCTGAAAAAAATTGAAAAGTGCGAAAAAAGGGGAATTTTTTGCAATTTTGAAAAAGAGAAAGAAAACATTTTTCTTTCTCTTTTTCAAAATTTTTTTTTCTCTTTTTCAAAATTGCAGAAATTCAATGGTTCCGTCGAGTGAAGGTGAAATTGAAGATCGAAAATTTCAAATATCTAAAAATGATCATTTAAGTTATTAAAAACAACAAAAGTATGAAAACGTGTATTTCGGTCTTTGCCAGAGCCTTGGCCGTTCTTTCGTCTCTTGCAACCCACACATACCCTCTCTCCCTCGTCTTCACCATTTTCTGTTCTTTGCAAGTTCGGGTGCGCGCGCGTTCGTTAACGATTATTGGGTGGTGGAAGTAGAAGGTGTTGGGTTACAGAGAGCTACCGGTTAGATCGCCTGTTACTGACTAAGCTCGATATTTCGTATAGTTTCTCCTAAATGATCACACCATTGGGCTTATGATCACTGAAATGACGATATATTTTTTCACACGGAAAAGTTCTATAGCGTTTCACATTTTGTGACGTCACAGCAAATTGTTGGATAGGATTTAGGATTAAGTAGGAAGGGAAGCTGCATTAATCTCCAGATAATTTTAGGGAAAAAAAATTTCCTAGGCGGGGATTCGAACCCAGGACTCTCCGATCATACGTCGGGTGCTCCCCCAATTTTTTTCTTAAGACGTGGATGCTAAAAAATGATTTACGTAATAAATTGTTGCATCTTCGCTCATGAAAGACACTGGAGAAAAATCTTTAATTAATAATAAAATCTAGCAGTGGTGAAGTGGTAAAACGAGATAACTCACTTTTGACTGAAGAGCCATTTTTCATGAATATCTCAAAATCTAGGGGGAATTGCAAAATTTTTGTGAGAACCTTTTTTGCGGAGGAAATGACGTGTTATAGTAAATGTTATGAGGAAAATTCGGCTATCTTTCTTAGATTCGGAGATATTGCTCAAAAACTTGGCTTAGAGACTACTCAACTTATCTCGTTTTACCACTTCGCTACTGATATATGTAGTTTTGTGCAAAAAAACAGTATTTATATCAAAAACTTATTAATATCGCTTGGTATAACATTATTTGTATAGCATTACTGTTTTTGAGTCCGGAAAAAAAAATTTGAGTGAAGAAAAAGGCGCCGTCGTATTCATTCCATTGACATATTAAGGTAAAAGTTAAAGTTAGGAGTTCAAAAAATTAATTACATAGAAAATGGACGACGATTATGTTTTCTTTGTCTATTTCGTAAATTATCTCTATTATTTTTACTGGAATCTTCAAATATTTCTTCTCGGCCTTTGAGTTTCTTAAAATATCTGGAGTCATCGTCTAGCCACCAGATCTACTGATCATTAATTCTATAAAAATCGTAAAGGTCGGTGTTTGGTAATTCTCTGGAATAGAGTGAATTTCTATTCTCAAAGTCATCAATTGGGATAATCTTACTTTTTTGTCTCTGTATGTATAGGAAATAAATAACTTTCATTATGTAATTAAATGTCACATTCTTCATTCCGATTTAGTTCATATGCAATTTTTCGGAAAAGACTCGTTTAAGGGGTTATTCTCATGTGAACGCCTATATTTTACCACTTTTTCGGATTTTTTTTTTTATGCGACGACAAACTTCAATCATGTTGATTTTTCAATATATTTTTATTTGTATTTTGAAATATACGAAAAAAATTTTTTTTTTCGTTTTTTACATTTTTAACATATATTTTTTTTAAGTCAAAGTAGTCCCCAACAAAAAAAGGTAGTTCACTGGTCAAGGTGATAGCGGCGGTTCACGTTGTCTGACATAAAAAAATCGAATGGATTATTATTCAGTAGATCTGTGGCTATCGTCCCTACCAAATATAATCAATTTCATTAAAAACAAAAAAAAATATCGAACTTCAAAAAAAAAATCACGAAAATCTCCTTCTTTTTCGTTACAAATCGTTTAAAAAAAATATGAAGATATTGTCGAAAATAAACAATTGTGGTAGGGACGATAACTATAAATGAGTAGAAGAACATATGTAAATTTTAAAGCAATCGGTTGAATACTTTTTCTTGTAAGACCTTGACCGTTTCAGAAAATGACGATTCGAGAAAAACGCGTTTAAAGTTGAAAGCCTGGTAGACAATCGCTTACGACACGTCGGCGACTATAAGCTGTAACTTATCAAATACTATGAATTTCGGTCTGAATTTTTCACAGCATGTTTTCAATAGGTTTTACTGTCAAAATATATAAAAAAAAATCGATTTTTTGAAGTGCTCACATGAGAATAACCCCTTAAAGACTACTGAGCCGAAATCCCGTGTGCTTTCCTTGAGAAACCGTTCGAGAGTGCCTCCGCCCTCAGCTCGTCTAGGGTGAGAGGTCCGACTCAACGACAAGGCCCTTTTGTCTTTTGGCTTGTCCACGTGTTGGGCTGTTTGGTCATAAACGGCCCAAGTGTTTCCCCACTTCTCAGAGACGTTTACAATGGGTCGCTTGATTGGATTCCAATGTCAAAAATATTCCCTACATATGTAAAAGAGTGTTGGTCTATTAAATTTATTGGATTATGGACAGGGATTTACTAAATAATATCAAACGATTTGGCTGTAAACTTGAATTCTTTATTATTGGAAATGGGATAATGGTTCAATAATCAAACGTGTGAATCCCGTTTTAACTCTTATTTTATACGCTGGAAAGGCACGACCGCTCTGCTTCGTTTCCTTAAGGGGGGAGCCTGCTTTAGAGGCTTCAAAAAATCGATTTTTTTTGCGTAAATCATTTCCTAAACTATCCAAGAATATGTCTCCAAAATTTCAGAACAAAATTCGGATTATTTCCGGAGATACAGACGAAATAGTGAGCAAGTGTCGAGCAGGTATACGAGCATCACGAAAACTTTGACACGCCATTTCTCGGATTTCCATTTTTATGATTTTTTCAAATTGAGGGGCAAGATAGGAAAAAAAGTAAACGTCCTATCGAAACGAATCAAAATGCGTTGTATTTGGAATTAAATTCTCTTCTAGGTGAACCTAACATATCTTAAGAAAGTTAACATTAATCCGGTTTTTAAACGGTTTAAAGTAATTTTTTTTTAAATGCATTTTTTTTTCAATCTGCGAAAAATTGTTGAATTTTTCATTTTTTGTTGAATTTTCGTGGTTCACCCAGGAATTACAGTATTGAAAATTGAAAACTTCTTTTGTTTTTTTGTTTCACATGAAAATTGCGACCTGCATCTTCCCCACCACACAGAAATTGCACACTCGAGGCGCCTCCGTAAATTTCTTCAAACATGAAGAATATCTAATGTAAAATAATAAAAAAATTTGAGAAGACTCTTCAAATATATAAGAATAAATCCTAAAAGTTTCATTTCAATCAGACATTTCTTTCCTTTCCAAAAAAAATCCTTGAAAATATAGATTTTTTGAAGCCTCTAAAGCAGGCTCCCCCCTTAAACGAACTAACTAATAGACTAAAGGGATACAACACCCTGGACTGGCCTGGACCTGATGTCTGTCATCAACAATGGTCCCACTCATGCACTGCACCTCTGTATACATCCAGAAAAACCGAGCATACACATCACCCCCAAACTTCCTAGAATTTTCTCCCATAAAAATGTTTTCGACTCTCAAGTGGAAACACTAAAATAAAAGAAATACTAATCGTACAAAGACCCATTCATTCCACTTGAAAATTAATTTTTGACAAACATTCGAAATGTAAGCTCCAATAATTATCGCACGCAGAAGGTATATCTTTCTCCTATGATGTCTCCAGGGGAACTAACCTTCAGTGATCAGTTTTCACACTCTGGACTCTGGACCCATTCAACAAAAGGCCCTTGTTCCCTCATTTCTTTTTTTTCTTTCTCTGTTTCTGTTTGTTAAAACTATTCTAAACATTTCGGCACTGTTCTGAGAAAAACTATAAAATACTGACATGGACTAAACAGAGCTATAGACAGACGGTTAATTTTTGTCCACACATACCATGCACTTTCAATAAAATTAGTCCTTGAAGAGCCCATCGGGTGCCCAACCGACCTTTTCGAAAACTTGTCTCACTTTTGTCAACAATAAGTCGTCTTATTTGATCTTGTTTACGAGTGATTTTGGAAATATAAATCACTAGATAGGTTTTTACATAAAATATCACTAAACATCCAAACGTAACCGGCCAATACAATTCTTATATGAACCCGCTCATAATTAACGCGAAGAAAATATCAGCATTTTTGTGGAAATATTGATGAACCGATCCAAAAATTAATTTATTACTTTGATTAAATTTCGTTCCTATTGGAAATGTTCAGAAATGATTTTATGGTTTTTCTTAGAAGTGAGTAAACAAAAGGAAAAATTTTCACAAAATAAGCACATACTAAGGGGCATAATAAGGTACAAAGTGAGAGTAAAGGAATTTGTTTTCGTTTGTCCCTCAAAGAGAGAAAGAGAAATGAAGGACTTTGCTCTACGTGGGTGGAGAGCATTAAAATTATTGTTCTCTAGTACAACATTTTTTCTAGCTCTGAATTCGCTCACAAAAAAATCCATTCAAAATTTTATTATCTCCCCCCGATTTTGAGATATTCATCAAAAACTGGTCAAAGTCAGACGTGACTTTTCTTGTGTTACCACTTTGCTCCTGATATTTTAATTGACTAAGTCGTTTGGTTTCGCCCCACGTAGAACAAAACAAAATTTCTAAAATTGCCGGCAATGAAGAAAAATACGTCATTATTTTGACTTATTGAAAATTGCTCCAGAAACCAAGAAAATGTGATGATTAAAAATGGAATTAAAAAAATTTCTGGCTCTTCTAGGAAATCCAAACACCCTGATGTGTTCATTTCTATTAGAGGAATTCTCAAATATCCTGATATTCAATTTTCTCATGTACTGTCAGCAATAACGAGCGAAAATCAAAGAAATATCGTCCAATAGTACCAAAAGAATATTGTCTTGAATCAATACAAATTCATTTGTTTCGATTTATCGTTAGCCATTTCGAACAACTTATTGTCTTAAAATACCACAAATACCATCCACAGGAAACCTAATTAATTTCTTCCAAACAAATTATTCTTTGTGACGATGCAAAAAAATTTTTTGATTCACTCACTGTTTTTGCTGTGTTTCAACAGAAATCAGATTATTCAGCTGATACGCTGTTGGATTTTCATAAAATAAATAGAGACCAAAAGTCAATCTTATTCTCTTCTGAGTGTTGAAAGACATTTTTATGGGTTCGAATTCTGAGAAGTGTGAGGCATGACATTTAGGCTTGTTTTTAAGTATGAAGACAAAGTGGAATGAATAGGACTGTTTGAGAGCATGTGGCTGGAAGGTCCAGGGTGTTGTTTCCCTTTGTAGACCTGGTCAGTTCGTCTAGGAAATCGGTATAGAGTGGACGTGTCTTCCGAGCATAATTATTTTGACTTGAATCTTGAAGAATAAAATAGTTTAAATCACTTATTGAATTATTATTTCTTATAACCCATTTCCAATATAGGCCTAAAACAATTTCTAAAGTTTGTAAAATACAAAAAAAAACTTTCTCTAAAAAATTGGAATATTTAAAAAATAATGAATTACTTTTCAGATGCAAGAAGTTGCACGACGTGTGACAAAGTTCTTGCCGAGCTCGAGAAAATCGACGACGACACTGATACATTCGGTGTTGACTTTGTCAAAATTAATGACAAACGTTTGGCGAAACAATATGGCATCAAGAATTTTCCAGCGCTCACCTACTTCCGAGAAAAAGAGCCGATCATCTTCGAAGGTAAATTTTCTTCATTAAAAAATCGTCTGTGTACGTGCACTTGTAGATTCATCGTGCGAGTAATTCAACAGGTGACCTGATGGACGAGGAAAGCGTCCTGGACTTCCTGACGAGTCTCGAGGCGATGGACCTACCGGACAGGATCGAAGAAGTCAATGCGAAAATTCTCGGAAAAATCGTCGAGGACACGGAGTTCGTTGCTGTACTCTTCTGTGAGTCAAAAATCGTCATCAATCGCAAACAATCCCGTGAAAATAATAATAAAATAAACATATTTCTGTTACTCAAATTTTTATGTCCGTCCGTTTCTGTTTAAATCATTGGCTTCTGTACATGCGGAAGATATGAGATTAATCAATTTTTTAAATGTTAAATCTGCATGTGGATACATCAGGAAATGAAACGAGGAAATGCCCTTGGATCGTGCGATTGTCGAATGAACCGTTAATGTCGCACACTTTTTCCCAATTTTTTTTTCGTTTGTTGTTTCTTATGAAGATCTTGTGTGTATCTCGTCCTGACAGGTCCAAACACGGAGCGGTGCACCGGTAGTGGTTCCAGTAAGTATTCATGTTATAAGGAAACTCTAATTAAGGTTTTACATTATATTAATAATGAATTAACTGTCGCACTAGCATATCTCGATGGAAATAGGATGAAGTGATACACGCAGAGAAATATTCACATATAATACCACAAGTGGTTCAAAATTATCGAATATTTCCCGATAGATTCGTTGCAAACAAATGAAGGAGTCAAGTTTTTCAGGCTAAAAAATCACGAGTGCGAAGCACGAGTGCGAAGCACGAGTGATTTTTCTGGAAAACTTGACGAGCTTATTTGTTTGTAGGGAACCTTGAGGGAAATATCAGATAATTTCGAAGTTCGAGTGGTATTCGGGGGATTATTTTTTGCATCCAAATCTTGGCCGATAGAATTGCACCATGAGACATAATTTTCAACGAATTGCCATTAATCTGTCAGATACAATTGAGGGTTACTTCAACATTTGTTTTTTTTTATATATATCAACATGCAAAATTTCCAGTGAAATTTCCAAGAATATCCGCTGAAATACCGTGTTGACTATACAAAATAACGTCGAATGGTGCAATCCTATTGGCCAAGATTTGGATGGGAAAAATAATCGCTGATATTCGAGGTAGGCTATACAAAATATCAACAAATGGTGCAATTCTATTGGCTGAAATTTGGGTGGGAAAAATAATCAGTAGTAATATCTCAAGACCTTCAAAATTATCGGATATTTCCCGAGAGTTTTGCTGCGTAGCAACAAGAGGGATAACTTTTGCAGGTTAAAAATCCCGAGCGTTTTTCTGCGAAACTTATCCCGATCGGTGCTACGCAGGGAAACTGGAGGGAAATATCCCAGTAATTTTCAAGGTCGAGGGGTAGTTGGCTGGATTATTTTTTTCATTCCAATTTCAAGCAATTAAATGTGTGGCACTTCGTAGTTGTGGCTTCCAGCATATATTTTCTATCTGCACAAAATGTAGATAATTGTTTCCAAAGGTTCCACGTCTAAATATCCAGTCGAAAATACCCAAACAAAAATCTCCAATGAAAAATGTCCAAAACAATAATATCCAAAACACAAATATCCAAATGCTATCAAATCCAATACAAAAATTAGACAAATTTATTTTGCACTCCAATCCACCTTCTCGGATCTACAAACAGATCCAATGTTCGCGGATATATTTGCTATTGGGTTTTTTACAATCGGATATTTTCGAATTGGATATTTTTAACTGGATATTTTGGACTGGATATTTTCGACCGGATATTTAGACGTGCTCCCGTTTCCAAATTGTGGCTTTTATCTTCACCATATTATTAGGAACATTTAAAAAAAATTTCTTTATCAATAATGTCCAAGGATTCTCCTCCAAATCTGCTCATGTCGAGGTAAAGTCTTTGAACTTGATTTTTTGTAATGACAGTTTTGGGGTTTGAAACGCGTACAAATTGTTTATCGGATATTTTCATTGCTTAGCAACAAACAGGGAAATATCCGAAAAATATCCGAAGTAAAACTCTCTTACTTGTACCACGTGACGGGAAATGCCACCATTTGATTGGTTGAAATTGGGATGAAAAAAATAATCACATATAATACCACAAGTGGTTCAAAATTATCGAATATTTCCCGATAGATTCGTTGCAAACAAATGAAGGAGTCAAGTTTTTCAGGCTAAAAAATCACGAGTGCGAAGCACGAGTGATTTTTCCTGAAAAACTTGACGACTTCATTTGTATGCAGGGAACCTAGAGGGAAATATTCTATAATTTTGAAGCTCGAGTGGTATTCAGGGGATTATTTTTCCTATCCAAATTTCGGCCAAGAGAATTGTGCCATGACATGAAAAGAGGTTTATTTGGTTAAGTGTCGTTTGTTTACCAAAATATTCAAAAAATTATCGCATGTAATACCACAAGAGCTCCGAAATTATCGGATATTTCCCGATAGGTTCGTTGCAAACAAATGAACGTGTCAAGTTTTCCAGTTTAAAAATCACGAGCGCGAAGCGCGAGTGATTTTTCTGGAAAACTTGACGAGCTTATTTGTTTGCAGGGAACCTTGAGGGAAATATCAGATAATTTCGAAGTTCGAGTGGTATTCGGGGGATTATTTTTTGCATCCAAATCTTGGCCGATAGAATTGCACCATGAGACATAATTTTCAACAAATTGCCATTTAATCTGTCAGATACAATTGAGGGTTACTTCAACATTTGTTTTTTTTTTATATATATCAACATGCAAAATTTCCAGTGAAATTTCCAAGAATATCCGCTGAAATACCGTGTTGACTATACAAAATAACGTCGAATGGTGCAATCCTATTGGCCAAGATTTGGATGGGAAAAATAATCGCTGATATTCGAGGTAGGCTATACAAAATATCAACAAATGGTGCAATTCTATTGGCTGAAATTTGGGTGGGAAAAATAATCAAGAAAAATTGCCTAAATTTTCCATAATTCTGGAGGGAAATCCGATTGTCGGGAATTTTACGGAACTGCCACGAAATTTTCCCGGCCAGTTCCGTAATTTTTTGTTGAACCAACCGCGAAAAATTACGATACTATCGCGTAAAATGTCTCAGTCGATTCCGTAATCCATGAGCGAACAGCGAGTTCCGTAATTTTTACGGAATATTTCTCGCTGTGGACATGGAAAGAATAGTCGGAGAAAAATTACTGTGTCAGGTACTAGAGTCGAGGTGCAAATTGCTACGATACTGGAATGTGTTCTACTGCTACATAAAAAATTATATCAATACCATAAATGCTGTAATACATCTTGCTATTAATGATCCGTGGCTTCATAAAATTGACGAAACAGTACCATCGAATTGGAAGGTTTACCATTTTTTCTTTGGTTGTAAATGAAAAATTAATGGAAATTGTTGTATATTAACGACTCAAATGTCGAATAAGTTTAAATGTTCTTTATTCTTAAAGACACTCAAATTTGTTAAAACTGGAGATGGTAAGGAAGAGGGAGATAGTATACAGAATGGGATTGATGTTACTCGTATAATGAATAGTTTAAAACTGAAACTGAACTGGATAGGGTTATCAAGGAATATCAGGGTTATCAAGGATCTTAAGGAGAGGTTTTTGAAAAAGTGTTAGGAGTGTTAGGAATAGTACATATTGTTATATCCAGCGAAGAATAAAGACGACACAGGTTGGTAAATGTTTGGGGCGGTTTATTAATTACAAGAAGTATTACAATGTGTCATGTAAGAGCTCCGAAGAGAGACACACCAAGACTAATGTTATCCAAAAGACAGTCGTTCTTCTTACCAAGTTCAGATCATAGACAAATGAATGATATTCGAAGGGGGACACGTAACAATATTTAGAAATGCATATCTATAATTTTTCATATTTTTAGGAATTTAGGGATAAACATTAAACGTACGCATTACGTTAATAGCGTTTGTCTATTAGTTTAGTTATTTAAATAATGCGAAGATAAGATATTTTGAAGGTTATTGATAATAACAAATCTATAAGTTTTCTAATCCCTATAAAACATAAAGAGTAAATGTTGAAATATAGTGGGTATACAACAAAATCCTTTAAAAGTTTCTACCTCGATCAGTTTATTTCATTACGCATTCCTTCATTTTTTACTGTGCCACACCGTAATTTTTGGGTACTTCACTGTGATTGGTTAACGATGAGCGCCGAATATATCCGATTATCGCCGACGTTGGACTCCGCCATGAGACCTGTTCCGACAGCCATTTAGCGCCCATCTTCCCATCTCGCTCATTAGACTTTGAATTTTTATGAGGGCGATATAGAAATTGTCCTGAGCCGATAAAAAAAATTTACGAGGCACCATAGTAATTTTTATCAGGCTTATAGTTTCCACCGAGAGTGTAAGGCAGCATAGTAATTTTTATCGGAATCACACTATAAAAATTCACAAAACACTAGTCATCAACGATATTTTTCCGTAATAATTTCCACTTTTTTGAGTTCGAGGAAGGGCTAGGGTCAATTCCCAGACGAGGAAAAGTGAAAATTAGTATGGAAAAACACTTTTCGTTCATTACACTGAGAGAAAAATATCGTAGATTCTATGGAATATATTTTGTAAGATCTATATTGTTTCATGTGAAAATAGAATTCCATTGTTTCAACATTTGAAATCTTAATTTTACCAGAGGGTTCTCTGTAGAGTCTAAATAATGACATATTCGTTTGAAAATGAGTCATTATTTCATTGAAAATAGCTTATTCCATGGGATTTATCGATTCAAATCGATGAATGCGATATATTCAAATAACTATTTACATGTGATGAAATATTCAAGGATTCCAAAGGAATATACTATAGATTTGAACCCCTACACACAGAAAAAAATTATTTAAAAATGACGTGTCTATTCTGTAATCTGCCAGTCAAAACAGTATTCAGTAAAAATGACGGTACAGAAATTTACTTAAGACTTCAATCCACCCTCTTGGATCTACAATAGACATAATTGATCATCAAAATTCAGTATTTTTTTTTTCCATTGGATCTTCAGGAAGTTATGCATTTTTTCATTCAACGTTCCATACGTTTCCTGGAACGTTCTGGACTTTTTCCTGAAGGTTCACTGAAGAATGCTTAATTGTTCCCTAGTTGTTACACAATATTGTTTCGACTGGTAGAGTACGAAACGAGTACCTAATTATTAAATAATTTTTCTCTCAGTGTATGTGATCAAACATGAAATTTCTTGAGTCCTCAGAATCAACGATTAAAGCATACGGTTTAATGACGTAATTAATTAAAAGCCCTCATATATTTTGTATCGTCAAGTACTTATTCCATTGAGATTATTGAAAAACACTGAGTATTTAAATAAAAAAATAATCCGTCCGTTTTACTCAATTTTTCTCTCAATGTGATAAACGAAAAATTGAACGAATCAGCACTCACTGAAGGTCACATAATTGACAAGAAATAAAGTTCAAATACACGAATGTGGAATAGAACGGATGTCCAATCAATTAGAAATTCTGTTCTGTGAAGGCAATTATTATTTATTGATATATGGCTCTGAAGAGATGTAATGTAAAACCTTAATTGAATGTACTAACAAAAGCTAGAATAGTAGATTGAGTTTTTTCCATTCAGCATCAGACACATGTAAATATGCACGTTTTTTTTTCATTTCTTTACACTCCCGTTTGGTCATGTTCATTCATTAAATGTGTATAGTTATCCTAATAATCCTAAATCAGGATGCTGATTGATTGGTCAGTAATACGAGTAATTGATTTGGAATGGGACAGACAAGCCCGACTGCAAGAAGTGCGCAAAGGCCTTGCAAGAGCTGGAAAATATTGATGATGAGGCAGATCAACTCGGAATTGGATTCGTTAAAATAGCAGATGAAGAACTGGCAGAGGAATACAATCTGGGGGCACTTCCAGCACTGGTTTATTACCGTCATCAAATACCAATCATCTATGAGCGTAAGTGTCTTAGAATTTTAATTTCATAAATTTTTTACGGAATTTGTTTCTCAAAAAATGAATAATGAGTTAGTTTTTTCAGTCGAAAAGTTCCTACAAAAGCTTTTTCTGTTTCTCTCGCTTATATTAATGTTAAAGAAGAACTCGCCCCCAAAATTCACCCCGGAAGTCTTATTTACACAATTGAAATTCGCGATTTTATCGTTTTTATTCCATATCTCGATGAAGATTGACAAGAGAGAAAAAAACATGAATAGAAAATTAGTTCTTATGAAATTATGAACAAAAAAGGTCTGAATTTTTTTTTATAACAATCCAACTGGAGATACTAGCACGTGAAGACGTACATGCACTCTCCAACATGTGGTTGGCCAGTAAGTTATACATAAGCCTTTGCTACTTGTTTTTTTAAATTTATTACCAAAATGAAAAAAAATGTGAAAAAACCTTTTTTGGGCAGAATTTTATAAGAAATAATTTTGTATTCAGAAAAAACTGTAAAACCGGAACTGTAATTTGCTTAAACAATATATTTGGGGCAAATTTTCCACATTTCTGTTAATTAGCATTGAACCTAACGATAAAAATGAAAAAACCTTTTATAGGAATTATTCGATCAATATTGAACTAGAAAGAATTGAGATGAATTTTCGATGTGATGAACGTGTCATTGACTTGTGTGATACAGACTATCTCGAACCCATCGTTTTTTTAAATTTCAGATGAACTCAGCAAGGAAGAAGACGTCCTTGAATGGTTGGTGTCCAACAAAAGTACTGGAGATGAAGAAGATGTCATTGAAGATGTGACAGCTAAAACCCTCAACACTCTTATCGGAAACATGGACAATCTCGTCGTCCTTTTCTGTGAGTATCTTCTCTCATTTAGGCATCATTGACTATTCAATAATTCACACAAATTATTGATGATATAATAATAATATTAATGTTTGAACTATGTTGAAGCATTGTTAAATGAAAAAATTGCAGATGACCACGGTGATGATGACTCGATGCAGGTGCTGACGGAGCTCGAAAAGATTGATGATGATCTCGACAAGCATGGAATTCAATTCGTCAAAATTGACGATGACAAGGCAGCCAGGGACTTTGGCATTGACAGTGTGCCAGCAATCGTCTACTTCGAACGACAAATTCCAAATGTTTATGATGGTAAATATAACAAAATAAAAATATTTCTGCTTTATTAGAGGGAATGCATCACGGGGAATTCATATGAAATGAATTCGATGATTGGATAAACTCATCGTTTTGTTTACATCACCTTTTTTTTGGTAGTTTTGTGCTAGGTTACATTAATTTTAAATATATTAGGTGATGTTGAGAATGAGGATGAAATTCTCGAGTGGCTACTTTCTCAGTTGGAAAAGGACGAGATCGAGGATGTCACGGATGAGATGTTGGATCGTCTTGTTAAGGAAGGAAAAACCATTGCAGTGCTTTTTTGTAAGTTTAATCAATCATTATACACATAGAATTCTATTGTTTCAACATTTTAGATCTTTATTTTATCAGTGGGTTTCTTGTAGAGCGTCAATAATGACATTTTTGTCACTGCTGCTACGTTCAGCCCAGGTAGAAAAGGGTCTTTTTGTTGACTTGTCAACGAAAAGACTTTTCGTTTACTTGTAAACGAAAAATGGCACAATTCACCACTCCCTGAACGTAACATCATTAACAAATAATATAGTTCGGATCCACGTGCCATGGGGTGTTTTAACTCGTTGTACTTGTGTCGAATTGTACTAATTGGTTCGAAAACGAGTCATTATTCATCACATAAAATATGTTATTGCATGCGACTTCGTTGATGTCACCTGCAATAACTTTTTAGATGGAATATACGATAGATTCGTTTTTTTTGTCCTCTCCTTTATCCTCAGATATACTATTCCTGGGTGAGGATATTAAAATTAATTCTCTAGTCATGAGTGATGAGTTTAAATGATTTCCAGATGATAATAACGATCGTAAGTCTCAGCGCGTGCTCAATGAACTAGAAAACATCGACGACGAGTGTGATCAGCTGGGGATAGTATTCGTAAAAATTGACAACGCTGAAGAGGCAGAAGAATACGGAATTGAAAAGATACCGACACTCATCTACTTCGAGAAGGGAATCCCCACGATTTATGAAGGCAACCTCGAGGATGAGGAGAAGGTACTGAAGTGGCTGGAGCATCAACAAGCGTCGGATCAGATTGAGGACATCACTGATGAGATGCTCGATATGGTCATTTTGAAGATGCCACATGTTGCCGTTCTATTCTGTGAGTACTACAGAACATTCCCTGTACCTTCACTCAGAGTGACCTATCAGATGTGACTCGAAGAGTTTTTCATCAAACGCCGAAGTCAGTAACGACTAACTAGGGTCATGTGTTATAATAGTGTTCATTATATGTTGGGACATGTCCTCCTCTTTTCACAGTTTCATTGTTTTCATTAACTTAGAAGAACCTTTTAATTGCTAACAGGAATTAAATTCTAATTTATATGAAGACGTTCGTTTTGTTCCTGTATTACAGGAGGATTCTTTCCAGAATGATTTACTTTTCTGGGAGTTCATTTTAATTACGATGTAACGAAAATCTGTACATGAATCTATCTCTATCTAAATTAGAATTAATTTCCAATAAGCAATTAAAAGCTACTCCTAATTTAATCGAAAAAATGGGAACTGATTCGTACAACGAGAACAATCGCTCTGATTAAAAAAAAATGGGTCCTTTATGAATTCCATTATTAGAATTTAATGTTGACTTGTATAAACAAGTCAACATTAAATTCTAATAATGGATTTGAAATCATGAGAAGGCGCGATGATAAATAATACTTTAAAATATCCTCTTAATCGAATATACTGATGTGAGTTCAAACTCTTCATTTGATACAATACCATAGAGGGAGTTAAATTCACTCAAAATCAGTGGTGCATCATCAGGTGCAACTCACGCGAATTCTTCTTCCCCACATTATGAATTAGAATCATATACCAAGGATAATCTTATAACTCCGTTCTAGCATATTTTTATTGCATAACAAGATTGCTTTTCAGTGCACCTCTAATTGTTTGTAAACGCGAACATTATTGTGGTTTATACTTGAGGAAAAATCATCGAAATGAAAATCGAGGCAAATACCAACCCCTTACTCTTTTAATGGCCTTATTTGACATTCTTGCTCTGCCTCAGGTGACCATTTATTTAACTCCTGGTCATATCTTCATTGGATCTTCGTGAATAACAATCTCCTCTTTTTGACACTCCTCTTATCTTATCCTTCGAGTACCAAATTATTATCGAAAACATCTACTTGTTTAATGGAATTTTATCATTCATCTTTGCAGATGATAAGAATCAGAAGAAGAGCCAGAAAATTGTAACCGAACTGGAAAACATTGATGATGACTGTGATGAACACGACATTGCATTTGTGAAAATTGATGATGATGAGGAAGCTAAGGAGTATGGAATTGATACACTGCCAGCTCTTGTTCTGTTTGAGAGAGGCATTCCTCATTTGTATGATGGTAAGATGCAAAAAGTAATGTAAACATATAGTAAAAATTATCTATCATTTCGGGAAGAATCATCAAAAATGGCAGATAATTTTTCCAACTTGTTAGATCCCCTTTATCGAGCAATTCACAAATTTTACAAACGTAGAACAGCAGATTCATATCATCGCCCCTCTCCCCTCCCCCCTTTCGATGGCCGTTTGAGGGTCCAATCATTCTCTGAAGATCACGATATTCTGGACTTCTTTAAATCACTTTGTAAAAAAATGTTCAAGCCGAAGTGTTACATTATTACAATTCGTTGAGAGTCAACAAAGAAAATAGAAAATACAACGAATGAAGTCGTCGATTTAAAAAAAAATCCTAAATTTGACGTAATCGATTCCATTAAATTCTTCATTAAGAAATATAGAACACTTTTTTGTGTTTTAGATTATGGTTTAATGAAGGTTAATATTTCCATTTGTAAATTTTGTTAATGTAATGAACTTCATTAAATAGTTTTATGATCTTCAGGAATATTCCCAAAATCGTAATTTATTTAGTTTCTTTTTACTTTCTGCAGCACTTTAACCGCCTCATTTGTATGTTTTAGGTGATTTAATGAATGAAGATCAACTTTTGGGTTGGCTTCTTCACCAGAAGAAACACCGTGAGATTCCCGAAGTCACAGATGAAATGATGGAGAAACTCATCGAGAACACACAGTATCTTGCTGTTCTGTTTTGTAAGTAATCTGATGTAAGTCTCCATGACACATTGATCCTCTAAGGATCTCTAAACTCCATCTGATTGAAATGATTTCTACATTGACAGACGATAAGGAGGACAAGCAAAATATGAGAATCTTGAATGAATTAGAAAACATTGACGATGAGCTCGAAAAAGAGGGCATCGTCATTCTGAGAATTGATAATGACGCCGAGGCCAAGGAATATGGCATTGATCATCTTCCGACGTTGATCTACTTCGAGGACAAAATTCCAGCAATTTACGAAGGAGATCTGCTGAACGAAGATGATGTCCTTGAATGGCTCATTGAGCAGAAGAATACAGCGACGATTGAGGAGGTCACCGATGAAATCCTTAATGATCTGATTGAAGAACATGAATACGTTGTCGTCTTCTTCAGTGAGTCAGCTATATTTTTGTCAATTAAACCTCAGAGTAAATGCTTAGTAAATATTTTAGAGTTGAAAAACATATTCCTCTGTAGAAAATAGGAAAATATTATTTTATATCATCAGACTGAAGCCTGAGGCTGTTCCAGATTGTGTTCAAGTAGTAACGTGAGGTTTTTTTTTCTCACGAATATTCATATTTTCCCAAAAACTGAGTTAACAATATTTTTAAAAGTTATATTACAAAATTTTGTAGCTATCAACTCGCTCTACAAAAAATATTTCAATGAAAATGTTGGTATTTCCCCTAGATTTCGAAATATTCACCAAAAATTGGTCGATAATCAGAAGGGATTTACCTCATTTTTCCACTTAGCTACTGAATTATGTTTTTGCAAATTCCGCAGGTGGCCGTTGCGATGATGGAGGTGAATGCGAAATTGTTTTGAAAGAGCTTGAAAACATTGATGACGAACTAGATGAAACCGGTATAATTTTTGTCACAACCGAGGATCTTGGAGTAGCGAAAAAACATGGAATCAAACCTCTCCCGGCACTCGCATTCTTCAGAAATAAGGAGCCACTGGTTTACAGTGGTGATCTGGAAGATGAAGATGAAGTTCTCTCTTGGCTGACTGATGAGAACACACTGGAGATCCCTGGGAAGATAGAGGAAGTCAACGCTAAAATGTTGGAGAACATTCTTGATGAAAATGATCACGTTGTTGTCTTCTTTTGTATGTATTTATTTTTCTTTAATTATTTTAATGTTATTGGCATTTCGTTCGGGAATTTGAGGGAAAAAATCGTTCATTTTGCTAATAAAGAAAGAACAACAGAAACTGGCATGTGTATGTTGGAATGTTTTTATTTACACACACGTAAAAGGTCAATGGAAACATGTGACAAATTTTTCACGAAAATTGATTTTTTTCAGATTTTATGGATTTTTTCAATATTAAAAGGAAAGTTTTTATATTTCACGGACTTTGTTTTTCAAAATTGAATTTAGAACTCGATTGAATAGAGTTGATTTTCCCTTTTACTTCTTTGAATGTTCGCAACACATTCAAATCCAATCCAAGGTCACGTTGAGGCTCTCACTCGAGTGGGTCAGTGCTGTCAACGCCACGAATTGATTCCGACAATTTTATTTATGGGAAATCGTAGGAATGCGAATGGGGACCGTCGATATGCGGATATTTTCTTAACAATCGATCCGAAAAATATGAAAGTTGATTTGTATAGTGTAACTGAGGGGAATATTCAAATTCATTGTCTCCTACTCGAGATAATTATCAAAAATCAGTTAGATATGGTGGAGGGGGTAGTTATTTCGTGCATTGTCAAAACATTTTCTTGTCCGATACCCTACCGTGCACCTCGATTCGAGAATTAATATCTGATATCTCATTTCTTTCAGATAAAGAGGGCGACAAGAAGAGCCACAAAATTCTTCAAGAACTGGAGAACATCGATGATGAGTGTGAAGAAGAGGACATTGATTTCGTCAAAATTTCTGATGATGGAATCGAGAAGGAGTATGATCTCCCTGGACTACCAGCCCTTGCATTTTATCGTCACAAATTCCGACAGATTTATACCGGAGACATGATGCACGAGGAGGCTATTCTTGATTGGGTATTAGAGCTTCGACGATCAACTCCAGATGTTATCGAGAATGTCGACCGGAAAACGCTTCAAGTATTAATTAATGATGTTGAACATCTCGCTGTATTTTTCTGTGAGTCATTTTAGTCAGAAAAATTTTCCAATCATGAATGACAAGATTATCTTAATATCTCCCTGCATTATAGATGATGAACATGATGAAACGTGTCGTGAGATTCTCGACGAATTGGAAACAATCGATGATGACACTGACAAATATGGCATTCAATTTGTCAAATCAAACGACGCTAAACTCGCAGCTGAAATCGGTATTTTCTCATTTCCAGCGCTGGTCTATTACGAGACTGGTGTACCCATCATGTACGACGGTAAGATCTGCAAAGAATTACGATTCATTGAAAATAACATTGAGAGAAAAATATTGTAGATTCTCCGAAATATATTTTCTTCGATGCATTGTTCTTCCATATGAAAATAGAATTTTATTCCGTTGAAAATATCTGATTGCATACGACAAAATGCAATACATTCAAAGAACTATTTAAATGTGAAGAGCTATTCAGGGAATCCAAAAGAACATACGATAGATTTGAACCCCGATCTGATTGTATCATAAAGTTTCTGTTTGGAGCCCTCAGAATCAAAGATTGAAGCATAAATCCATTAAAAGTATCCAGATATTTTTCATCATCAACGACTTATTCCGTTGGTACCATTGAAAAGCACTGAGTGATTGAATAAAAAAATAATTCGTCCATCTACTATATTTTTCTCTCCGTGTTGAAGTGAAGTGGTGAAACTTCCCAGGATTTTTTAAATATGGGTTTCAGTATCTGTTCCACTATTAAATAACATTTATACTGAATGGAGCAAAAATTATTGGGGATATTTGTATAAATGAACAACTGCCAATAATTTCGAATTACATAATTGCCTTCTGTTTTACCACTTCGCAACTGATGTACCCCATATAAAAAAATATCTTGTGTTTTCAATACTTGTTCTCTCAAAGCATGCCCTTCCCATTCTTTTGTGCGTGGGAGCTAAGTATTATCAATCCAGAAGAATACCATTGACAAGAAAGATTCTCACAGCGAAAAGAACCAAATGCAGAAACTCTAAGTTTGAGAATTTTCAAGAACAAAATATCTTACGCTAAAAAAGAGTTCATTGAGACATTGTGTACTTGTCCTATAGATGATAACAGTTGAAAGCAAAATACGGAACAAATCGTATTTTAGAAGGAAAATTATCTAAAATTTTATACTGAACTAGGTAACTTTACGATACAATTTCTCAACTTTTAGCACATATGCATATAATAATAACGATCAATAAATATTATTAGTTTTGTAATATTAAACAAATCATAAATCAGGATGTCTTAAATGTTCAATTCCTTTCTAAATCAATTATCGTCGTCTCAATCATCAAATTGAGAATACAATTACTTATTCCATAATAACTGAAAACTTTTAATGATTTTTAAGGGGAGCTTTCCGGAAGTCACATGTAGAAAATGACATTTCTAATTATAGGCAAAGTAATTTATTAATTTTAATGAAACCCAATTTCCGACTTGTAGGCATCATAACTGCATCTCAGACATTGGGTTCCATAAAAATTAAACAATTATGTTGGCTGTACTTGGAAAAGTAATCTGCTTATGTGACCCTCTGGAACTTCAGATAATCTGTAGTCAACTTTTAAATGTAATACAGCAGTGTATTTTGTCAATCACTCTAACAACGCAATTTCTCAAAATAAGTAAAAGCTAATTCATTGGTGAAGTGGCAAAACGAGATAAGTTGAATTATCTCTGAGTCAAATTTTCGAAGAAAATCTTCGAACCTATGAGAGATAACGGAATTGCTGTAGCTCTTAATTGACTTCATAAAAAAGATTCCAATAAAAATGTTGCTATCTCTCCTCGATCCCGACATATTCATTACCAATTAGTTCACATTTAGAAGTGATTTATTTCGTTTTCACCACTTTGCTACTGAGTTCGTAAATCTACCTGTTTTCTAGCCGCGGAATTTACACTATTTTAACTTAAACATTACTTGAGTTGTCTCGAGCTGACTCAACATATTTTACATGCGTTCTTTCTTCATATGCTTCAAAGGCCCTTTTATCTTGAAGAAATAAAAATATTTTTTTTGGATCACGCCGTGCATAAAACGACGGATTAGGCACATTGGGACATATGTTAATTGTCTTTTACATATTTCGTAATGTAAAATGCTCTACTAACCACCGCGATATAGATTATCTGACCGATTTCATTATAAAAGTCGCTACTGACCGATTTTCCAGCCCTCCCACTCGTCAAAAAATTCTTTAACGCACTCAGTGCGGGATGTATTACTGGCGTAAGATCTTTCTTGGTGTAAGATATTGAATGCTTGATAATTTTCGAACGAAAAATTTATGAACGAAAGTACACACGTACTGCTAAACAAATTTTTTCCAAACTTGTGCTTGAAAAACACAAATTTCCGGGCACTGTGTCGGAAAAATTTCGTTCGATCCCATGGAAAACAGATGATTCTTCCCCGAGTCATCTGGTTTCCAGAGGTACACTTCAAATATACTCTTTTCTTCTGAGCTTAACATATGATAAATCATTAATCAAGTGGTAAATCATTTTCTGAACTCAATAGCCAAGTGGTAAAATGAGATAAGTCACTTCTGACTATTGACCAATTTTCTATGAATATCTCGAAATGTAGTAAAGATATCACATTTTTCATTAGGACCTTTTTTGTGAAGCGAGTTGAGAGCTACAATAAAGGTCATGACAACAATTGCGCTATCTCTCTCAGATTCGAAGATATCGCTCAAAAACTGGGCTGAGAGATAAGTCAACTTATCTCGTTTTACCACTTCATTACTGAATTATCATTAATTTTTGAAAGTGTTTAGTTTTGTACAACTATTGGCAAAGCACAGTTTTACTTTCACATGAATTCCATATAAATAATTGTTAAGGTTGTCCTGTACTTATTTACCACTTGAAGAGTAAATTTTATTTGGATAAAAGATAAAAATTAGATATCACTGATAATAACATTTGAATAAATTACTCTATATATGTGTGCGTGTTGTCTGACTTTTATAGGTAATCTTAAGAACGAGGACAAAGTTCTGGAATGGCTAATCGAGCAAAAAAGTAAGAAAACATATAAAATGATGTTGATTATAACGGGTGTACTATTCTTTGTTACTTTAATATCAATCGTAACTACTGATCTACCGTTATACAGAAATAGTAATAATGTTCACAAAGTGTCGTGCCCACGCGTACGCGTTGACTAATTGTGATAGTACAAATATTCGATCGAACATTATCAATTCAAATGATTGCATTTTTGTTGACTATAATCCGCTTTGTACAAATGTTTCTTTCCATTTTTTTCCGATTATCATGAAGTAATTGATAGGAAGATAACTAACTGTTTTTATCTTTTTTTATTCTCAAACATTCAGAAATTTGAACGCATTTTTTGTGTTAAATCACATTGACTAATTTAATGTATAGTAATTCGTGATGACGAAAATTTCCTGGTAATTGATATTCATGTTCATCCCTTAATTGTTCAATTAAACATATAATTGATCCTTTGCTTCGGTAAGATAATTAAGAATAATTGGAATAAGCCAATAATTCATTAATTTTCGAGTCACAAAACAGAATCTCTGTTAGTCTCTAAGATATTGTCAAAAAAGTGCTTCACTGCTGATATATTATTTGTCTAAATCTTTTAGTTGTCTTTAATTTATCGCATGTTTTTGGCGCCTTATTTCGCTTCCTAAAAAATAATTACAATGTTGGTTTAAATAAAATATCGAAGCATAATTTACATTCAATTAGCGGAATGGGCACACCTCCAGCGGCTGTTTCAAGTTATTTAGTTGATAAATAAAATGGTTGAATTTTTTTCGGGAAAAAACGCGTTTCGGGAAATTATTGATTTTTTTTTATATCGAGAAACGTATCGTTTATATCACAAATGGTTACTCTTGATACACAGGTAATGATGATGGCGACGAAGACGATAGTAATGAAAACGATAATGATGATGATGATGATGATGATGATGATGATAATGATGATGATGATGATGACGATGATAGTAATGAAAATATTGACTATGAAAGTGACAAATATGAAGATGATGATGATGATGATGATGAAGATGATGACGAAGACAATGATGATGATGAAGATGATGATGATGATGAACCAAAGCGGAAAGCCCTCAAGAAAATCCTTGAAAAAGGTAAACGAGAAGACCTTGGCAATCCCTAGGATGAATAAAATGAAAATGACGATGAGTTGAAAAAAAAACATACGAAAAATCGAATGATAATTCATTCTGACTGACGATCATCTAAAATTCCCTGAGACGGAATATTCGTTAGTAGGTATAGCCACCATGGATCAGACAGTCGAGGTCGAGTCACTTAGATATTTATTGCGTGTTCATTTATACATTTTTATGTTGAGTCTTTAGTTTTAGATTTTTAGTATCGTGAAGACAAATATATCCACTCCGTTGGGCGAGCATTATTTTTGTCATTCCCGTCGGCTTTCTGGAGGGCGTACACCACGATTTTTATATTTAATGTGTGATGATTCAGAAGATTTACCTCAATTTTTTAAAATATTCTATAGCTCATTCAATAGTGAAGTCAATTCTGTGTTTCTCCTTAAATGTTGCAGAGTTTTGATGATCTCATATATAAAAATGATCTTTAGGCATTGTTTCGTGGACTGAATAGTTGTTATTTAATGAATACGCAATTGTTAATAACTATTTTGACCTTGTAACGTTTTGCGTCAGCAGATTTTTGTCATATTTGGTCGTTTACTTCACACTCAACAAGTTATTTCACGAGCCTTTTTTCGAAACTAAAGTCTCTGATTTTTTTATATTTTTAAAATCTCTTTTAAATACTTTTCACGTAAAACAAACTTTAGACAATTTCTGCTGAATGACAGAACGATACGTCGAATTCATTCGATTTCAATTATCGGTCACTTTAGACGAATATCTGAGGATCGAAAAGAATTTTCTTATCATCACTGTTGTGCATCAATTTAAAAATTAAAGAAAAAGTTGAAAGTAAATTTTTTCTCTTTTTCTTAAAGTCCAAGATTTTTGTAAAAACACAATCAATAATCAAAATCTATTCAATTCTTCCGGTGGATTTATCGGTTCCAACTTTCATTGTTTGTTGGCTTCCATGACTTCCAAAAACAATCACCAAAGAACAGTAATTTACACCGAAATTATAATTTACTCGACCTCGCTATTGAAAATAAAAATTGAGAAAATTCGCCATCTCTCAGGATCATCCACATCACTCCTCTTTTCATCAGCTTCTCCGCAAAATTTTACGTAAATAATGCGTAGAATAATAGCGTAGATCGCCCTAACAATTTTTTTACACTTTAACCACCTCAAACCCGAAAACTGCACGTTTGCCTTTTTGCCATATCATTCCAACTAATCCCTCATCGATAATTAACGTCCCCCACCCTCACCGTTTAACTCCGTGCGTAAAACGAAAAACAAAAAAAACCAAAAGAAAATCTGTGCCACTACAAATATTCTGTTTTATGTGCTTGACCCAGGCGACGGCTGTTTCTACATTGGAATGGGTGGTAAAAGCGCGAAACCCATGATACCCTCCTATGAGCCCTACCAGTGCTGTCGCGCAAACGTCCCGAGTCCAACCAAGATAGCCAAGGTCAACCGTGTCACTCAACAATCAACGAAGGTATCACCGCGCAGTAGCAAGACACCAGTCCCCCCAGCCCTCAAACAAATAAATAAACTCACCCCAAAGGACACTAAGAAAAATATGAAAACCGCCAGTGATTCGACTAGCGGTAAAGCTACCAAAGGCAAGAAAGGATTTTTTGGAAGCGGTAACTATTAAAAAAAATCAACAAAAGAAATTGCCCAAAAAAAAAAATGGAAAATGAGGAGAAAAACATTTTGCAGTGGTCGCTGGCTTACCCTACCTCATTAAGATCTGATTCAGACGTATTCCACAATCTGATGGAGGACTTTATGAGTAACAACAATTTCCACTTCTGGTATATCGATGAGAATAATTCAGCCCGGGGAAATAAGGGAGAGGGGGATGCAATATTTATATTTATTTTATCATTTTCACTCGTTCTTCGTCGCCCAGTCATTATCGCAAGCATGATGATTCGATAAAAATGAAAGAAGGGAAATCATTGAAAGATTTTTTTTTTTTAATGTTAAATGAGTTTTGGATTTTTGATGGATCATTTACAATATTTGGTGAAATATCGTTGCACTAATTCATGCATTATCAAATATTCAATATTATAATATAACGCATTAATATTAAAATATTCACGCCATTTAATATATCGTCTCAATTGTTAAATTCTCAATTCGTATCTTGAGCGCATTTTTTTTCATATTCCGCATTTTTTTTCTGTTTTGAGAAGACTATAGATGTTGATTAATGTAATAAACAGCCGCTGTACCGTCCAATTTTTATGCTAAAATAATTAATTATATGATTGAAATCGTGATGAGCATGGATACTACAGCTATTTCTAACAAAAAAAAATATGCCTGAGTTATTATTTTCTCTACGTTAAAGTCCATAACAAATCATCATTATCATAAATCGTTTGAACATGAGCATTCACGAGCATTGAAAACATTGAGTCAAGACATTTATACGAATGTATATATTTATATATGAATTTGTTGAAACTATTAATTTATTCAATTTGTAAATGTAATATGTACAGCGGTTTTTGGTGAAGAAGGTCAACTATTTGATGTACGGAGAAAGAAATTTCAATAAAATAAAGAAAAGGAAAATGTAATATTTAACGTTTTATGAAATAATCCTAGATTTATTCATTCCGGATGCTGGAGCCTTGCATAGCCATTCCAGAACGGTCCTACCTGCGGTCAGCCAGCCAAGTCTATTTATTTATTCATATGATTCAATTTGCTGATTTTTTTTCATTGTTTGATATGAGAACTCAGCAGCCAAGTGGTAAAACGAGACAAGTCACTTTTGACTAGTATTTGGTGAATATCTCGAAATCTAAGAGAGATGACAACATTTTGATCAGAACCTTTTTTGTGCAGAAAATTGAGAACTACAATAAATGTTATTATAAAAATTGCGCTGTCTCCATTAGATTCGGAGATATTGATCAAAAAGGCCTCTCAGAGATACGTTAAATTATCTCGTTTTATAACTTCACTACTGAAATGAATATCGAAGTGATTAAAGGAATGGAATACCATTCGCTGAATGAAAACGGTGGGAGAAATTGAGAGTATAAATGGGCAAGTGAAGGGAACAGGTAAGAGACACTGCGATTTTTCAAACATTTTTGCAACAATGTTCATATGTCTGATGAACATAGAAATAAAATAGATGCTCTTTTCAGATCGTATCTCACTAATTTATTGAAATCTCGACAATTTGTTGGTACACTGAGAGAAAAATTTAACAAAATGGACTGATTACTTTTCGAGTCAACCAATCGGTTTTATTCAATACTGACAACGAAATAATTTATTGATGTAATCAAATATATTGACATTTTTCGAGAAAATGAGGGTTCGAATCTATCGTATATTGGCTCGTATTCCCTGAATATTTCATCGAATTTTAATAGTTTTTTCAATGTATCACCTGTCGTTGGTCAGAATCATTATTACAGCAATGTCCATGGAATCAGATGCAATAAGATATTTTTAATGAAATAATGACCCATTTGCAATGGAACATTTTATTATCTACGCTCTGTTGAGAACCTACTGGGAAAATGAAAACTCGAAAAAATAGAGTTCTATTTTCATACGAAATAATAGGCATCCAGCAAAATATATTTCGTCAAGTCTATTATATTTTTCTCTCAGTGTAGTCCGTCGTTTTTTTTATTTTATCGAAATTATATGAAATCATTTGAAATAATGTATAATCATGAAATCGGGACAAGGAAGTTTTTAAATCATTGGTTTACATTCCCAAGTAGTTAATTTAAATTCGGAATTCACGGAATTTTGGTATTTTCAATTACAATGTTCATAATTACCGTGCGCTTTAGCGCGTTTAGTGTCATCCTTGAAAGAAATGGATACGCCGGGAAGCAGATTATAATTAAGATGTTCTAAGAACAATAAAATAACATGAAATTAATAGCTCAATAGATCAATAATTCAATAGTCGTTAGCATTGATTTCGAGTAATTATTTATAAAAAAGTTTTCTAATTTTCCCATTTTTTTTCGCTCACACTAGAATTCGTTGCAGATTCAGGTAAAAAAAATATTGGTGAATATTTTATATATTCCATGCGAAATACTAACGTATAAACCTCCATTAGTCCTGCAACCGAATCCACTATCGAAAATTCAATATTTTCCTCTAAATTGAATTACAAAAACTCAGGAAATCTGTTGGACGAATCCGAAGTTCTTGACTGGATGACAAAGCAGAGAAACGATGCGAGTATCGAAAAGATAAATCGCGAGCAGTTGCAGAAGTACATCGAGACGAAAGAGTTCTTAGCCGTAGTCTTCTGTAAGTATTTCATAAAACAATAATCACCCAAAACCCCTTAAGAAAAAATCAACACTTACTCATCATATTTTTTTCTTAAATTTTTTCATCATCTTTCATTCCTATTTTTTAATCTGCCCTTTTTTTCTCATCTTTTATCGTTTCTGGTATGAATAAAGTATAGATTCTATTTGAAAAATGACACAATCTAGTTTAGCATGTACTACAATAGTTTCATGTACCACAAAAGAAAAAAAAGTCTTCGAGAATGCACTTACGAAAAAATTGAATGGAAGATTCTACAGATTTCGTTAGAAAATTCTACTGGATTTGTATTGAACTCACGTATTGTATGGTACACGGTGACAGAAAAAGGGATATGAAATTGTTTTTAGATAAATAATGGAAAATTTTTATTTGAATGAAATTACACAGCCCAAAACGAAGTGCATGTGTCGGCTTAAAAGAACATATTCTATAATTTTCAATTTTTCTACTAAATTTGCAAGTATCACACCATCGTTACATTATGAAAATCAAAGTTCATAATATCAATTATAGACAAGTCTGTTGAAAGCAACGGAAATAGCAATTTTAGTATAATGTTATTTGAACTATGATTATCGCCAAAGAGCCTTGAAAATTACAATTTTGCTATATATTCAACTGAATTGATATTCTAGTTATTTGAGGCCTTCAATCTATATTTTCTGTGGAGTTAACAAAAGAGAAAAAAATACATAAAATATAAAATATATATTTTACGCTCCAAATTAAGCATTCAATCAAATTTATTATAATTACTCAAATTTAATGATGGAGTTGAATTGAATTAAATATATATATACATATTCCATTTATTTGATAAATATATAAATTTCTAATTATATTGAAAATCAATTTTATCAAATGATAAATATATAATATATTCAATATATAATATACATTTTATATACATTATACATATACATTCATACCTATAGGATCATGTTTATTTATTTTCTCTTTTTTTATATGATACCTCAACAAAATAAATCCGTGACACATAACGTTACCTGAGTTTTGTAATTAATAAAATGGTATTAACCGGTCTCTGCAAATTCTAGATAAAGAGGAGGATCCGGAAAGTCCCCGGATACTTCGTCACATTGAGTTGATCGACGATGAGGCAGCCGAATATGGAATAAAAATAGTTCAAATGGGCGATCGTCTGATGGCGAAGAAATACGGCTTCAGAAATCCCCCAGGTATCACATATTTCCGAAAAGGGAAATATATAAATTACGACGGTGATATTGACGATGAGGAGGAGATTCTCGATTGGTTGACAAATCCAGAAAATATGGAATTGACTGATCACATTGAGAGGATCAATCGAAAAATGTTCGATAAGATACGACAGACCAACGACTACGTCGCTGTCTTTCTTTGTAAGTATAAATTAATTGATTATTTCCTTTTGGAAGTCCGCATAATATTATATTCAACATTAATTATGATAATTTAATCCGAAACACATGCTGGTAGACAGCAAAGAATGCAAACAGTGCAGTCGTGTGCTTAGTGAGATTGAGCATATTGATGATGAGGCTGATCACGCTGGAATAAATTTCGTTAAAATTGATGACAAACAATTGTCAAAGGAGTTCGGCGTCTTCGCTCTACCAGCAATTTTGTTCTTCAGATTGGGCTCCAAGGAACCTGTCATCTACGCTGGTAAAATTAAAATTATTCCACTTTTATATTTTAATTTTGTCTTGCCTCATTAAAATAGTCTCATCAAGTCAGTGAAACTGAAAAATTGAATAATTCCTCGTAATTTTCTCTAAATCATTTTTTCGTAGGTGATCTTTACGACGAAGAGCAGATACTCCAGTGGCTGATGACTCAGAAAGATCCCTCTGGTGAAGTAATAGAAGCCCTCGAGGGCGAAGACCTTCTTCATTTAATTCGAGAATCCGACGCATTAGCCGTTTATTTCTGTGAGTAAAAAAATTCATGAGAGCCCTGAGCGCTTAAACTATTATCTAAATGATAAAAACAAATTAATGAAATTACAGTGACAATGTATCCGCTTGAATGCATGCTAATTGTCTTCGCTAATCTCACTATCTATCTGTTTAATAAATTTTCCCATCAGTTTTTTATTAATTTCTCATGCTGACGTGGAAACTAATGCTCGTAGGGAACGGAACGCTTTGCGACATGTGCCAATCGAAAGCGTTCCGCAAGCAGATGCGTCACAAGCAGGAGCAGAGGATTGCCGAGCAGGCCGAGGCGACCGAAGATGCCATTGGTATCGACCATAAGCAAAAATGCCAAATTAATAATATTAATTCACTATTATAATTCGTAAATAGCTTCATTGGGTGTTACCGTGGACGTAGCGCTTTTCCCACCCACATTTGGATAGGCCCATTGCTATCTGCGCAGAATCCTTGGCAGAACTCTTACGGCTTTTTTGCATAATGATTTGTGGAAATTCATAATGATTAATTCAGTGGAGTAAAATGCGATCAATTGGGTGTAGTTTGGTTTTCAGAATATTTTAGATCGAATTTCGGTTTTACGTAAATTCGTGCCGAGTAATTTATCCCAAAATAAAGTTCATCCACGAGAATTTCATCAGAAATATCCAATCCATTAATTTTAGAAAATTTTATTTTCATAAAAATTATGACATTTTTGAAAAATATTTTTATTGTGAAAACAGACTCTTGAGTCACACGCGTCACCAAGACGATTATTTATTGATACAGTCTTGATTAAAAACTTAAAATAAACCTATCGTGAGATGAATTCGTTTCCGACTGACAGTCTTGATCAATTAATTTTTATCAATTAATTTCCATTAAAACCCGAGTGCTATAACAGAGATTTAAATGAACAGATTTCTGTTCAGTTCCACGTTTTTGTTGGCAAAAGTATATTACAATTTCTAATTCAATAGTTTGATCCATTTTACTGCACTTGTTAATGTTCTCGTTTTATGATTATGTTACGAAATTAATTATTATCCCCTTAATGAACTTTTACCATTCACTCTGAGATGTTGAACACAGAAAGACATATTCATTGCATACAGGAAGACAGGAGAGGAAACAACTTCAACGTCAAATTTAACCCCTCGAATTGAGATTGACAAATTACTAAATATTTTATAACTGTCATACGTTAATGATTTTCCTCCCTGAATGTTGGACCACCCGTAGGGATGAAAAAATACAGTCATTTCCTCATCGGGATATGCATCCAATCATATTGATGGAAATTTATTAGCAACACGAGGACGTCAGCGAAATAAAGTTCCTTAATATTTAATTATCCATGTATGCATTTTCTTGCCATGTTCATGTTGTGCTTGTTTGGCTTTGAGGATCTCTTTTTTGTTTCATTAAAGAGTTTCTTCACAGACAGCGACGAGTGTGAGCAGTGCGCTGGAATACTTGAGGAACTGGAGAACATTGATGATGACTGTGATAGACATGGAATTACATTTGTCAAAACTCAGGTAAAATTCATCAATCAATCAATCAATCAATAATCTGAACTCTCTCATTGTGAGGAAGTGATAGAATTAGTATTTAAGTTGCCAAACGTTGTTTAGATCAATTTTCTCTTTAAAAAAAAAATTTCTGTTACTAGTCGAGGACGAAAAATTATTTGCATTGTTATCTGAAAGTATCGCAGAACGAGAGAATTATGATATTCTTAGTGTTTGTTATAGAATATTGGCATATTGTATGAAATGATCGACAAATAGAAATGTCAAAACTTAACATTTTAGTGAATGATGATCACATGATCATCATATAATGATGAGGATCATAATATCATGGATCAGGTATTCCTCTTTTGACAATCAGAGGTGGTATTTCAATTACAGAATTAAGTTTCACTGATTTTATCAATTTAGCAGAACCTTTTAATTGCTTATGGGAGTTCAATTTTAATTCAATTCTACTAAGAAGACATTCGTTTTTCTCCTCTATTAAAAAAGGATACTTTCCCGAATCATTGACTTCCTTGAGGGCTTCATTTTAATTAACGAAAATCGTCACATAAATCTATCTTTCCCGAAATTAGAATTTAATTCCAATAAGCAATTAAAAAATACTCCTAATCTAATTGAAAAAGTGGAAATCGATGAGCCCTTTATACAAGTCAGCATTAAATTCTAATAATAAATTTGAAATGATGAGAAGGTGCGATGACAAAGAATCCTTTAAAATATAATTGAACCAGTCCTTCAGAGAACAACATAATCATCTAATTTGACAAAATGAACATTCCAGGACTTTAAGATAGCCGAAGACTACGGTGTAACTGACTTTCCAGTATTAGTTTACTACGAGTCCCAAACGGCAAATGTCTTCGAAGGTGATTTAGCCGAAGAAGAAGAAGTGCTGCAGTGGTTGATCACTCAGAAAACTGAAGATCGAATTGAGTTAATCACTCGAGTGATGTTAGAATCAGCTGTAGAGGACACACAATACCTGGCTGTCTATTTCTGTGAGTTCACTTCTTTTAACATCTGTACACAAGGAAAAAGTCACAAAAAATTGTGGACCTCCAATTTGATCATGAAAATAAATACTGAAAGTTCGGAATTTCAAGAAAATTCATCAATTTAGTAATTAGTTTAATCGAATTAGTTGACTGAAAATTATTGTGAATTCATTCGGAAACGTAAACTGAGAGAAAAATATTCTACATTCTGTGGAATATATTTTGTTGGATGCATTGTTCTTTTATATGAAAATAGAATTTCATTGTTTCAACGTTTAAAATCTTCATTTGATTAGTGGCTTCCCTATGGAGTCATTATTCCATTGAGAATATTTTCTTGCATGCGATTCCGTTGATGTCGTCTTCAATAAGTTTTCAGGTCGACGGAATACGATATATTCAAGTAATTATTTAACTGTGATGAAATATTGAGGGAATCCAATGGAATATACGATAAATTTGAATCTCCATGTGATCGAATCATGAGGTTTGTGTTTGGAGTCCTCATAGTCACTGATTGAAGCAGACAGTTCAATCAAACAATCAATTAAAAGTACTATTGTAAAACACTGAGCGTTTGAATCAATAAATAATTCGGCCATTTTACTACAATTTTCTCTCAGTACAACTAAGGTTTAAGTAACGGGAATGATCTTTTCCGTCTTCTTACATGAGACCTTCTTCTGCGTCAAATTATATTTAAAAACACTGGCCATTGACGTATATAACCTGCAAACACTATTCTGTTTAAAACAAATTTCTTGATTTTTTATTAAGTTAAAGTTAAGATCTCGATATGAAATGTGATTTCACTAATTTCTTCCTCCAATTTACAACCAGATAAACAAAATTGTCATATCTGTGATGACATTCTCGAGGGATTGGAACGTATCGACGATGAGTGCGACGTATTTGGTATTCATCTAGTGAAAATACGAGATCCGCAACTAGCGAAGAGATACTCCATCAAGACATTTCCAGCTCTGGTCTACTTCAGGAATGGAAATCCACTGTTATTCGAAGGTTTGTCTTTCTATCATTTTGTATCATTTCGTAACGTAATTAAAGTGTATACGTTATACTCAAAATAAGTGTAATAATATAATTATTTTAAGTATAATTATTCGAAATAATTTTCCCACGGATATTTCATTTGTGATTGTGCAGTCAGAAAGGATCAGATACTGTCTAGATTTGAAATGGATCGATTTTATTGAAGAAATCGATCGTTTGAAAAATCGAGTCCTAAATACTTTTCATTAATATGGAAAATTTGAACAAAAAGAAGCTACGTCTGGATTTATGGAAAATTTAATGACTCCAATTATATTTTCTTTCTATTCAGAATCTTCTTGAACTGCTGATGAAGGAACTTTTGCTTAATTTCAGGTGACCTGCAGAATGAGGAATCAGTGCTTGAGTGGCTGATTGACGACGACAATCGAGAATTAGCAGATGAAATTGAGTCGGTTAATGACAGAATGCTGGAGAGACTATTGGATGAGTCTCCATTTCTAGCTGTTTTCTTCTGTAAGTACCGAACATCCCTAAATTCCTCACTGTTAAATGACGATGACTTATCCATAACAATTGATTCTTGAAGATGATGAAGACTGTCCAGAGTGCGATGAGATAATGGAAGCTCTGGAGCAAATCGACGGTGAAGCAGATCTCTTTGGGATTGACTTTGTTAAGATATCAAGTCCAGAGGCTGCGGAAAAATACCAAATCATCAACGTTCCGTCATTAGTTTATTTTAGAAAAAAAATGCCCCTAATTTACGATGGAGATTTGACTCAAGCTGACAAGATTCTGCAGTGGCTAACATCTCAGGATGTCTTCGAAATAAAAAATGAGATCGAAGAGGTCAACAGGAAGATGTTGGATAAATTATTAGAGGAAAACGAATTCGTAACTGTTTTTTTCTGTAAGTTATGTCAACAACAAATGATTTGTGATAGGGTGTGAAGGGATAATGAGCCTTGATAAAGGGAACATTTGCTTTTTAGATGAACACAACAACAAGGAGAGCGCCGAAGTTAATCAAAAACTAGAAAGTATCGACAGTGAAACTGATAATCTAGATATAACGTTCGTTAAAATGGCGGATACACGTTATGCCAGGAAATGGGGAGTTACAAAATTACCGGCGATTGTTTACTTCCGTAAGAAATTTCCAAGTATTTATCGAGGTGAGTAAATAAAATTGAATTAATAGAAAATACAGCGCGAGACATTTTTGGTTTGAAGAAGTCATCGAAAATGAATCGGAGTTCAGAAAATTTCCTTGATTTCTTTATTTTGTTTCTTAAATAATTCACTGCTTATGAAAATGAACGAATCTGTCTATCTACCTCCCTTCAATTTTATTCAGAAATAAGCTAATGACAATTGAATTTGCAGGTGATTTACACAAGGAAGGAGAGGTCCTTGAATGGCTGAGGAAAAATAGGTTCCGTCAGCCGGAACTCAACATCTACATGTACATGCTGATAGCAATGGGGGTTTTGTTCGCATTGTACACTGGTTTTCTTCTTTCGTGCTTCCGTTCAGATCCAAATCCAGCACCAGTGGCACATCCAAAACAAGCATGAGGATAATTCCATCATCCGAATCCATAAATTAATGTACTCTGTCAGCAGTATTTGTTGTTCCATAATTAATTTTTTTTTTTCATCGAAAAAACGAGGGAGAAAATATCGTCACGAATGAGAGGACATCTTGTGCGACATGCGTACGACTTCCAAGACTTCAATTTCATCCGTAAACTTAGTAAAACTTCACGGATCAATTTCTTTTTTCTATATATAATGTGACTAATTTTACTTGAAGTAATATAATAACATAATGTATAGGCATAAAACGAAACAACAAACACACATGTATTTATAATATTTGTTGGCTTATTTTGTTGTTAAATTGTTATGTCAACTTGTTATATTTAAACAAGAAAAAGATTCAATCCTGTGTAACATAAAGACATCTGTGTATCATACAATATTCAATTGTAATTGTAAATGATCTTCGGATCGACTAATTCCGTTTATCTTGCAGAAAACCAAAACTGTTATGGTGAGAGTTATGATATTATTGAAAATTTCTGATAAATGAATAAAAAAGGATGTTCACCTTTTGGACCAATTTTTTAGTGTTCGACTGGCTAAAGTTGCAATAAATGAGACAAATAAAATTATGTTTTGAATTCATAGAAACTGTATTTTAGAAGAAATATTATTTTATATTATTTTCTTGGTGGAGAAATGAAATTTGTAGAATGCATTCAGTTGACGTAACTCTCGTTTCATGCAAATTGTCAATTTATAATTGACTAAATCAAATAGTGAAGTCATAGAACGAGACAAGTCACTGACTGGTGACCAGTTTTTGAAGAATATCTCGAAATCGAGGAGAGATAATAAAATATTTATCAGAACCTTTTTTTTGTGCAGGAAATTAAGGACTACAATAAATATTTGTTTAGAACATAGTTGAACCGGATCGGAAGGCACTTCGCCAATCATCGGAAAACTACGACAATGATCGTGATTCATCGGTCAACGGTCACCAGTCGAATTATTTTCACTATTACACCCCCTCAATTAACCAGTTCAGTTTCAACGTTCAACGAGAAATCACCTCAGAATTTTCAAGTAACTCACCAGTTAAATCAACTCTTAAATCACCAATTAAATCAACCATAAAATAATCAGTAACTCAATTCTTGTAAATGTAAAAACCCGCATTGAGACCGACCACGAGTCGAATAAATTAATGTTCATTGTGTGTTAAATGATCTCCGCATGTTTCAATTTAGAAAACCACGATCGATGGTATCCAGATCTGTCAGCAAGCTGGTGAAGACTTTCCAACGATGGCATCATTTTTTCTCAAAGTGCCAACATCACACTCACGGAGAACCTCGAGGAGGTAATCCATGTCATACGTCCAAATATGTAGAACCGCACAGTTGTGAGAGCTGCCCCTCCAAACCCCATTTTCCAAATTCACAAACGATTGGCTATTATAATCAAACACATCTAACAGGATTCAGCAATCAGCACGCCACCGTTTTCAATGGTTTGTAATCGACTGGTAGGTCCTATTGACAATCATTTTCGCCATTGATAAAATTCCCAACCAAAGGTATCCTGACATTTTCTCATGTAATCACTAATCACCAACATAATTGTACGTATAGCGCAAATTGGCTGGTTCTGATGAATTTTGTTAGGTTTATTAATGGTCCTTAACATCAACAGCACCAGAGTTTATCTCCCAAAATGCGATGCACCTGCCTGGCCATTACCAAGTTGATGCACATAATAAGTCCCCAAATGAAGAAATTGAACCAAGATGATGAGATTGCGAGTTGAAGTGCTAAACCCGTGTTGATCTCGTCACCTCGCCTCCAATTGTTAGTGTCCGGTTGAAGGTAATCCATAAAATCAAAGATTGACCCACATCCTAGGCGGTTATGTATCACCTGGTGACAAAGAGATTTTCATTTCTCCAATTATTCGGTGAATACGGTACAAGGTATTGTGGGTGGGATAGGAATAAATCGTAAAAACTCGAAATGATATACGAAGATAAAATAATTTAGTTATTAATCATTATTTCATTAATTCTTTTCACCTCAGCTTCTCTCCCCCTGGATCCCAACATTTGAAGTGTCTGTTTCGTATATTGCTCACAAGTCTTGTAATATCCGTCAGTGACAACGACAGCATGTGCCAACGACAGACAACCGATCAATGCAGCTAAGAAAGTAGGCGTCATCCATTGTTTACAGGGCGATCTACCCTTGGGAGCTATTACAACCACACCACCTTCATTATCACTCCTACGAAAAGATAACAATCAATTGAATGAGGGGTAGTAAAGTAATACTCCGAAGGTCAACTTTTCCATGAAAGTCATTTCTACATTCATTTCAGAGCTATATAAAAAACTGCGTAGGTGCACATCGATCACACACTAAAACAATACGATTTTGACATTTGTTTCTAAGAGGATTGTTTCATCTTTTCATTCTTAGATTAAAAACTTGCTACCATGAAAGAGAAAAACAAATAAAATTACGTCAATGTATAAAATATATAAATTTTCGGTTTTTCGTACCGTTTGATTAAATCCAGTAAATTTACAAATCTATTCGTTTATATCTCCCCTGAGAGATTGCTCAATAGTAGAATCGAGTTATGCACTCAGTCAAGTGCTAAACGATCTTTGCTCAATTGATCGACTGAGGATTGACTACCAATCGAATAATGATCAACCAGTCGGTCTTCGGTCATTTGAACTAATAGTGATCAGTTAATTGATCATCACCTAGTCATCGATTAACGATTAACCAGCCATTGACCAAGTAATCATGTTGATGCCCAATCGATAAATGTATCGATAAACAGACAACATTTTTAGATGCAAAATCTCACGTTTTACGGTGATTTTTGCTTCATTTTTGTCTTAAGATACCGGTAAAATACCTCTAAATTAAAAAAAAAATCACCTGTTATTGTAATAGCTAATTCCTCTCGTAACTTTTGGCTCATCAAGACTCCGCGTGATGCACGATCTGTACCCATGGTAGAATCCAAGAATAACGCCCATAAAAATTGCTGGGACGAGTCCGTACACGCCAAAGTGGCAGATCTTGACGTCACCACCCATAAAGGTGCTAAACGAGTTAACACCGTACAAAATACAACCACAATCAACGTCGATCCCGACGCATCCGTTCAGGGTGCGAGACCAGTGTTGCCAGGCAATTAAGATGCATACCAGGGACATTGTTGAGAATATCGCTGATAACGAGTAGAGAATCCCCAGGCGTTTTTCTGCCTGATTTCCATTCATCTGTATTGCAATTTAAGAACGGCTGTATATGATTTCAACATTAATTTGCTAGTTTGTTCAGTTTTTAACGTAGCTTATTGCAAGAAAAAATGCAAGAGAGATTTTTCTGACAATAGGCATTTACCGGAAAGCTTTCAGCTAAAGGGGATTTATTATTTGCGAGTAATTTAACCGCACGAAGAGAAATGTTCAGTAAAATTACACTGAGAAAAAAATATAGTAAACTGACGGATTATTTTTTAATTTAAATACTCAGTGTTTTTTAATAGCGCCAATGGAATAAGTTCTTGAGGATTCGAAATATCTGGGTACTTTTAGTGGATTGTTTCATTAAACTGTCAGCTTCAATCATTAATTATGAGGGCTCTAAACACAAACCTCATGATTCGATCACATAGGGGTTTAAATCTATCGTATCTTCCTTTGGATTCCCCGAATATTTCATAACATTAAAATAGTTATTTGAATGTATCGCATTCTGTCGATCTGAAAATTTATCGTAGGTGACATCAACAGAATCGCATGCAATAAGATATTTACAATGGAATAATGAATCATTTCCAAACGAATATGTCAGTATCTCAGCTCTACAGGGAACCCACTGGTGAAATTAAGATTTAAAATGTTTTAACAATGGAATTCTATTGTCGTATGAAAGAACATGCATCCAACAAAATGTGTTCCGTAGAATGTACAATATTTTTCTTTCAGTGTATGAAAATTTGGTTCCCCGTTCTCTGCACCGATTATCGAAATCATTTTTAAGCAGACGAAATATGTAGCCCAACAAATATTCTGAGACAGACTACGAATCTTAAGAAAAAAGGCACCAAATACTTTGAATTACATTTTAGAGAATGTTCATGCTCCTGGTAGAGACAATAGAAATTATCCAGAGAAGATATTGTCGGTGTTAATCATACTAGACCGAACCACTACCATTTAAGAATATTCCTACGCTGGATTGAAATTATGAATAAGGAAAATTTAGAAAATTATGAAATTATGTACTGCTTTACTTAATTTAAGTTATTGCAAGGGACACAGGGAAGAGAACAGAATGTGAAAGCCCGAATGAGTGTACATGACGGAACCAAATACATTGTATATGTATATGTATACATATATTATTGTCCGAGTCTTGCAAATATCAATTTGAATTTCGATCTTTAACCGCCAGGAAGTGTATCTTGGATTGAGAAACAAATAAAAAGTGCAGTTGTAGGCAAAGATTGATAACAACCCAAAAAAATCACGAAATTTGAAAATTATGAGTATTTTCTATGAATAATTTATGAATATTTAATTGTCTTGGGTTTAATCACTTTTCATTATTTATCAATAAATTAAGAATACTAAAAAATAATGTCGTGTAAAATGTAAATGTAATGATGCTAAATGTTCATAGTTTTTATAAATTTTGTTTGCATAAACTTGAATTTCCAAATTTAATTAATTAATTGGAAGTGAAATATTTGTAAATAACACTACGAAATTTGAATACAATTTCTGATATTTGTGCACATTCATTTTATAATTTTCATATTTTTTCCAAAAAAAATCTGAACTACATTGAACTATAAATCTTAATTTTTAACCACATCTATAAAAAACTTACCGTGAAAATGTGTCGACGTATTCTGTTTTATCGCTTCACCAGTGATTACTAATTTTTATTTGACGCATCGAATAGTTTTCTGTTTTTCTAATTTTACGCCATAATCACAACATCACGTTGTTCTTATCATAAACGAAAGAAAATATTTAATGTTATGGCAATAATGTCATTGGTCACTTTTCACTTTTATTCCTGTTATCGGTCAACTTCAAATGGAAAAAAATGTTATCTCAATCTCATCTTTCGATCCCCAACGGTTTTTCACTGTTTATGAACACTACGGAACACTGTGCACTGCGCAACAGTTGACCAAGAACTGGGGAAGTCTTCAGTTTGATCAGTAATCCATAGACATTCTTCATCGATTGACATTAGAGTTCATTCATTATTTATGATGACAAAACTCCAAGTATTGAAGGATTCAAATTTCGTCATTTTTCTTCTTCTCCTAAATTATTGGTGTAATGTGAATAATTGTTCTAGTTTCGTGGGCAGTTTCTAATTTTCTTCTACTTTTAAAAATAGTCTTTGTTTAGATGTTCTGAGGAATGTTACGGTCGTAAATACATCAAAAACCCAGAACGTCGAGAAAACGTAGCGTTAGGAAAATTATCTAAATCTGTTGCTAATGAGATTTCTATGCTTATTTTTTCCAATTTGTCTGGTGATTCATTTGTATTAATATCTGGAATGTGAAGGAAGTCAAGTGCTTGAGATGTTAATTGTTTTTGAATTGACAACGTCAAAGGAAATGTCAAATGAAATGAAAATGTGAAAGAAAATTGCACCGATAAATTCAAGAGATTCGTATGTAGTGAGTCCAAAGTCGCAAGAATTGAGAGCATTTTGGCATCGAAACAGTAATCAGTGAAATAATTTCATAAATAATGAAAATGCAACTGATAGCATTACATTATCGAAGGCTTCTTCCGGAAAAACACTTTCCATTTCATGAAAGTTATTCAGTTGTGACATGGTAAAACGAGATAAGTTCGCTCGTCTCTGACTCGCGTTTTTAGCAATATCTCCAAATCTATGGGTAATAGCAAAATTTTTGTCGTAACATTGGTTGTAGGCCTCAATTCACTCCACACAAAATTTAAAATGAAGTTAAAGTGTTGTTTTTTTGACATATTGATTGAAAAATCGTATAAATAAACAGAGTTCAAACGAAAAACTTTTTTTCTCCGTCTTAGCCTACTCCTAACAGCAAGTGCATGAAAACCAGACATCGAAAAATATTTTCTACAGGGATTTGCGTATTAACAAATAAAAAATCCGTCCACATTTTACTGTGTACACTGAGAATAAAACAAACAGGTTCTCGTACGAGACCTGTTTGGGGCTATAAAATCGCTAGTTAAACTGGCCAAAAAACAAAATTCGTCAAATGCAAGACTCTCAAGCATTAATAATTGCTTTGTTGTTGATCATAACGAAATAATTATCTCAAGAAACAAATAAGTTGTAGATGATTGCACTTTTTCAATACGAAAATATCTCACAGTGAAACCGTGATTGAAAAATATTTTATCTTTCGTTTATAAAATTGGTAGGAGATTATTATTATTTGATCTACAAGAGTGCCATCATGACAGCTGACATTTGTTGATAGATTGAAATAGGTATTGATTAACTCTTAACATTTTATGGGATAATCCACGGAAAGCAGTTTTTTGCCGTTTGTGAAAATACATTTGTTACCGAGTTGCTCGTTTTTTATTTTATTTTTTGCTTTTAAATGGAAGTTTTGTAATCCTTCATTTTTAGAATTTTGTAATTCTGCCTGAAAATAATATCGAATGTCATGAAACGTCGAAAAAAGTTTTTAGAAAATGTGTGGATGTGCGATTTCTTGTTATTTTGCCAAAAAAGAAATTTGATTTCCTTGCATTTTTCCTACAGATCTGCGATTCTCTTTAAAAGTCGAAAAAAATGCAGGAAAAGTTTCGCTACCTCTTGAAACCTCGTGAATCAGTGAATAATTAAAAAAAAAATAGAAACGTGATATTTTTTCGCGTTAATCTCATCGATAATCTGCCAAAAAACGGAGAAAAGCATTAATTTTGCCTTAAACAATACTGCACATCCTTAAAGACGTATTTTTCATCTGTAGAAAATGAGTTGCAAATTACTTTTCGGTGCATGAAAGTTATACTAAATTCATTTAAATTGATTTTTCTGCAAAATTTTGCCAGCGTACAGCATTTTTCTTCTATTTCCAATGAAAAATCTTCGATTCGATGGTGCCAAAAAACAAAGCTTCCATTCCGAAGAAGAAATAGGTTTTATACAAGTGTAAAAACTCATCCCGGAAAACTCTGTACATTTTTCTGAATGCACAATGGACATTTATCTATTTATTCTACTGGAAACGGTGAATCACAGGTAAAAATCACGAGAGGCCACGACAAGTATAAAACTCCCAAGGCGACAGTTTAAATATTTATTTAAGGGAGGCGTGTTCTCTTAAGCTTCCAGCATAACGTTTCGAAAGTTGTCTATTACTTCGTCACACATCTCCACAAATTCTGATGCGCTCATTCTGTTCACACAGTCGATTATTATTCCCAGGCAATTACACAAATACTCATAATTTCTTGTGAAATTTACTAAAAAGCTTTGAATATCGAATTACGTAGAATTATTTTCGCTGAGGCATTAGAGCTCAAAAGAGGGTCATAAAAAAGGAATATATATCTGAGATATTGAGATATTATTATTCACTGCCGCTCAAAACACTGGAAATCATTTTCTGAAGTTTTTAAACACTTGAACATTTTCTTCACTCACTAATATTTGACGTTCTCAATCCAATTCTAATTGAATAACTTAATTAGTTAAAGATGAACGAAGAATTCGAGAGCTTGTGTGAATCGTCGGCGCTTTTTTCTCACTTTTAGAAACTAAAATCTTCAAAAATTCGTTTTCGTATCTGTTCTGGTTGGAATAGAGACTGTTGTACCCAATCACTATCAGGTACCCGTCCGGTTGAGATAGAATAAGATAAGATTACGTTCGCCGTGGGTTCGGCTGTCATAGACGACATAGATACACAGAATGAATTTAATCCGACAAAGAAGGATAAATCGTCTTTGTGATTTGGTATAACTGCAATTTATAATTTATTCCTTTGTTTAGATTTTCTTCTTGGTAATACATTAATTAATTGTACCATACAGCAGTTTCGCATTAATTAATTCCGTCAGTGTCGATTTTGTGTCATTTACTATTTACAGAGGTGGAGAATTTTTTGCTAGCCCAGAGGTGGTGAGGAGGTCAGATTGTCACTTGGATCTGAAATAGAAATTATTAAAAAACGAGTTAAAGATTTTAATTTTGAGAATAGCTACGTTCGGTACCACCTGCATTAGTTTGTGAATATCCATGGAAGGGAATTATAAAACAAAGTTGAGAGGATATTTTTCTAGAGAATTACCTTCTCTGTCAATACAGCTTTTGTCAACTAGGGGATGACGAAATTTTTTGTAAACAACTTGCGTGACCTGACAGGATTAATGTGAAGTAATACCAATTGAATATGCGATGATTCCTATTCTTTTTCGAAGATCAAATAATAATTAATCCGTCTCCTTCTTAATTTGGCATCCATTGTTTAAAATAAATACACTGAGAGGAAAATGTTGTAGATTTTATGAAACATATCTTGATTTTATGAAACAATCGTTACATTTTACTAAATTTTTCTCTCAGCGTATGTAAAAACGTTCCGCCACACATTTGTCGTGATATCTAAGCCAAATAAACCGACTAGAAAAGAAAAATTAGGTGTTGACATAACATCCGAGGCTTTGAATAAGTCGCGCAGGACAGAACAACACCAGAAAATAACTTGAATTTTTTAATTTTGTACCTCATGTGAAGGGCGATAAGCACCACATTTTTCTTAAATGATTCCCTGTCGAATAAATAAATGGGTAAATCACAATTCTAGACATGACTCTCGATTTCAAATTTCATCGTTAGCCCCGTTTAGGGGCACCATATTGTCTTTATTTTTTTCTATTAAATCCACTTCTAATAATCCGATTTGAGTTTATAAAAGATTTCGATATTTCACTATTTATACGAATATTTCGTATAATTTTTTTTCTTCAATCAGTAGGTGCTCATAACACTGAATGCTAAAATAATGAAAAAAGTTGAATTTTTATAATTACACCCTATTTTATTTGAAAAGGAAAATTAAGAATTAAGATGTTAAAACAATAGAATTCTAGTTTGATACGAAAGAATATCCATTCAACAAGATATGTTCTGCAAAATCTACGATATTTTCCTCTCAGTGTATTAAATTTGTTTATTTACACAATAACAAGTAAATTTTAGGGGAAAAGTTAGTAAATAACGATACAAGTTAATTTTAAAATATTGAAAGACTAGAAACCGACAAATAGCCTTTAAAGCGATTTATTATGTGAATTAATTACATGTTATGAATGAAAAAATGGCAACATCTCCCCTCAAATTGCTCTCTGAACTATGCGAATCAAAGAGAAAATTGATAACTCAATTAACCTTAATAATTCATGGTAATTGCAATTGATTCAAGACTAGGGACACTGGCAAAGTTAACCACTGTTTAATCTATTATAGAAAACTTGACCTCTGCGACGTGTCAATGTTTGAATTATCGTGTTATCATCTGAAAGAGATAATTAGTTATTGCAGTGTGATTTTTTTTGCAAGCTTTCTACCGGGGGTAAAAAATCTACACACATCTTACGCTGGATTCATGCTATGATGCCTCAACTCAGTTAGGGTTTCACGACTGTTCCACAGGCAGTATAGCGCAGCTAGTCCTAATCCAACACCACCACCAATCGCACACCTTCGAGCTCCAGCTGTAAAACCATATTTGTCCATTATTATTATTGAAGATTATTAAACTATTAAAGACTTGAATTGAATGAATGAAATTATCACTTTTACAAAATGAATTTCAGCTTTGGAAATCGCCAATTGACATTTAAGTCATAACTGAGATGAGTTTAAAAAATTGTCAACTATTGGAGTGAGATTCGTGTGTTGAAAATCAATCATATATATTTAAAGACAAATAATTAAAGATAAAGAATACATTGAGTCTTGACGTTGGGCCTGCAGACACTCAATTTTTTTTCTCTTCGGGGCCGTTAAATTCTTGAGTTTTTGTTTAACTGGAAAAAATGTTTCGACGAGATGTCATCAATAGGACTTTACATGACATATTGATGTAATTCTTTTTGAAGAAAACTATGTCAACTGTCAATAACGTTTTAAAAAAAAATTCAACGAAAATCTACAAAATATTTAGTTCTATCCATGATTGATTTGAATACACTGTCTCCCTGAGATAATGTTTAGTAACCGTTTAAAAATAATGGACACATACATGTTGATTTGAACAGTATTCCGGTAGCAGTAGCAGCAGTGAGAGTGTTAACGAAATCGTCTGTTCCTCTAACCCATTGAAGAAGGACTCCAAATCCACTATACATGACAGTTACAACTCCCAAAGTATTTGCCACTGATGCACCATTTTTCATCACATGATTTATTAATCTGGATTTAAAAAAATGCATTAACAATCATAATTGAATAAAGTATAGTGCGTCATATGCTACAACAATAACGTATCAACGAAATGATAGAAAACTTAACGCAACAAAATTTGTGAAATTCTCTCTTCATTTATAATCATCTAGATATAAATTTGTTTATTATGTTGACAATCTTACTGAGTTCTCCTAAGTTTTCCAGTTTGTCCAGCCAGTGTTGTGGCCTTGAGTCCTCTGTAAAAACCAGTTGCCCCACCGAATCCAGCACCAAGTATACACGCAGCTCCAATTTGACTGAATGCCAGCTCAAATCTCCCTCTTTGTTTGACAGCTCCCTCAGGAAAAATGAACTCCGGTTGACTATTAGGTAGATATGACGGATCAAAGTTCAGGTACGGACTGAGAGGAGTCAATCCTTGTTGAGAAGTTACTGAAATGATACCAAGCTAATTAATAACGGAGAACAAATTCAAAATATTCATAAAATAATCGCAGTCGAGTTCTAAAATTCACTTTTTATTATGCTTATTTTTATTATTATTCATTATTACTTACTACTGTTATTGGTAGATTATTATTTTTGTCAAATATCTTTGGGGGTACATGAGATGATCAAAAATGTCGTGAAACTTTTTATTTTAAATGGATAGAATTATCGAATTATCAGATATTGGGTTTTTCCTTGAGGAGCTGGTGAATAAAAAAATCAGAGCTCACTCGCTTGAATATCCAGGAAAAAATCTCTAGAAATCATTACAAATCAAGTGGCCTCCATTTCCTGAAGGGATTTCTAATGTCTAATGACCAATAGGTGTCATGAGAAATCATTGAAGAACTCGTGAAACAAAAACTAACGCAAGATTCGATTAAGGGGGGAGCCTGCTTTAGAGGCTTCAAAAAATCGATTTTTTTTTGCGTAAGTCACTTCCTAAACTATCCAAGAATATGTCTCCAAAATTTCAGAACAAAATTCGGATTATTTCCGGAGATACAGACGAAATAGTGAGCAAGCGTCGAGCAGGTATGCGAGCATCACGAAAACTTTGACACGCCATTTCTCGGATTTCCATTTTTATGATTTTTTCAAATTGAGGGGCAAGATAGGAAAAAAGTAAACGTCCTATCGAAACGAATCAAAATCGTTGTATTTGGAATCAAATTCTCTTCTAGGTGAACCTAACATATCTTAAGAAAGTTAACATTAATCCGGTTTTTAAACGATTTAAAGTAATTTTTTTTTTTAATGCATTTTTTTTTCAATCTGCGAAAAATTGTTGAATTTTTCACTTTTTGTTGAATTTTCGTGGTTCACCTAGGAATTACACTATTGAAAATTAAAAATTTCTTTTGTTTTTTTGTTTCACATGAAAATTGCGACCTGCATCTTCCCCACCACACAGAAATTGCACACTCGAGGTGCCTCCGTAAATTTCTTCAAACATGAAAAATATCTAATGTATAATAATAAAAAAATTTGAGAAGACTCTTCAAATATATAAGAATAAATCCTAAGAGTTTCATTTCAATCAGACATTTCTTTCCTTTTCAAAAAAATCCTTGAAAATATAGATTTTTTGAAGCCTCTAAAGCAGGATCCCCCCTTAATGTCAATCTAGAGGTGTTATAAAAATGTTTCTAAAAATGTAGTCAAACAGATAAAATATTTTTTGACATGAAATATCTGGGTACTTTTAATGGATTGCGTGATTAAACTGTATGCTTCAATCGTTGATTCTGCAGGCCACAAGCAGAATCTTCATGATTTGATCACATGGGGTCAAATCGATTCTATATTCCTTTGGATTCCCTGAACATTTCATTACATTTAAATAGTTATTTGAATGTATCGCAGTCCGTTGATCTGAATACCTACTGTAACCGACATTAACGGAATCGTATGTAATAAGATATTTTCAATGAAATAATGACTCATTTTATGACGAATATGTCATCATCTTCGTTCTATAGGGAGCCCACTGGTAAAATGAAGCTTTAATACGTTGAAATAATGGATTTCTATTTTCATATGAAAGAATATGCATTCAACAAAATATATTCCGTAGAATCTACAATATTTTTCCTCAGTGTAGCCATACAAACTTGGGCGAATCTAAAAATATTTACATAACTAATGGTTTGACTCCTGTCATGTGTCCTTGAAAATTTCCCAAATTTAATTTTCACTTCCAACCCTCAGCCCTTCATCAGAATGTACGAGGAAATGGGTTTTTGAAGAAAACCCATTGTTTTTTATCATTAATAGGGCAAATCGTTATCATTTTTCCCCTTTGAGCCTCCAAAATCATTGACGATTGTCCCTCAGAATAGGTTAGAAGTCCATCAGACATTTCTGACTCCTTAAAAAATTCATTCCGACCATTCTCTCCCACAAATGTCATTAGATAACCGATAAGACACATTCTCTTGAAAAAATTGAATTGATTCTTCGTGATAACATGTTGTAACTTTTTGAGGTTAGAATCGATACTATGTACCAGAAAACCTTGAAAAAAATCATTAACAGGTCATCTCACCTGGGATATTGAGATCGTCATTGCTTTTTCTTGACACCGGACCATCTTTGTTGATATTATCACCCCTCAAATCTATCATTTTCGGTGAAAATTGCTCGAAATTTTTGGGAAATCCACGAAATTCTTCCAAACGTGGGACACCACACAAGCAAGAAACAAACTTACAAATTTTCCCAAAGATGGCGCCCAATTACGGAGGGAAAAAGTCAGATACGAATTGACCTTCCCCTCAACTCCTTATCGCTCAGCCATTCAGCTGTTCGGTATTAAAGGAAGTATTTTTAAAATTGTAAAAATAATTAGTAAAGCCAGAAAAAATGTAAAACGTATTTTAAAATATAAGAAAATAAAGGGCAAAAATAAAAGTACGAATTTTTGTTAACTTTTTTATTCATTACCCCGCCCCACCCGGGGGAGGGGATCATTTGTACAATCTCAGATGGACACATTCTGTTCCTGGAAATGATCTAGGGAAAATGGCGATGGCATGAATTACAGTGGACCACAAAGAGGATTGACTGATAGCTCAGCTCTGGAGGTTTGAGTGATACCAGTAGCTTCGTAGTACCTTACCCCAGAAGAGGCAGGGCACTACATGCAATGCTGGGGTGTCTGCCAGTTTTTAATTGAAAATAATTCTTAATCCCGATCTTACTACAAACAATTCTCATTTTCAGAGTTTCTTTGAAATCCCGAATCAAGAAATCATTCGATTGTTCTGTCAAAAAGGTAAAAAAAATGGTAGAGATGGAGATCGCTCCCTAATTTTAAATCAAACATCCTCATATCCTCCTTTCTGCTCATCCTAATGTTATCTAATTTCCATAGAAAAAAGAGCATCTCGGGGAGACAGATAACTACACCTCCATTTTTAACTAGTCCCTCTGTATCTAACAGCGAAACTGTTATTGAGGAATTATTAAGTCGGCTGACGTACAGACCCCCCAGGATCGTGCGACGTCCTGCCTCTTCTTGGTGACGTACTACGATGCTGCTGGCGTCACTCAAACTCCCAGAACTGAGCCTCTACTTCAGGCAATCAGGCCTCTTCGGATTATCTTCAGGCCTCTTTGGATTAGACAATTCAATTATTGAACTACAAACGACTGTCGATCGATATGGAGTAGAACGATTGAAAAATATCAATTTTCAGTAATCTGTCAGCCAATCTCATGTTGGATTGTTACTTATTCACTTAAAAATAAATGACTAACGAAACATTTAAACCCCAGTACAAACGGTTACACACCCAGTACAAACGATAAAATTTGTTAATTCTGGAAAAACCAGTCACAGAAGTCCGCAGAATTCTTTTATCAGCAATGTTACAAAAAAAAAGAACATCACCGGCTTTGGGTAGGGGGATTGAACAACACAAACGGGGGAGTCCAGCGTCGAGTGGGGGGATCTGTATTGAGATACCTGGTTCCTTCTCATGTACCAAGCAGTACAATATTTGTCAGAACCAATCAGATCAAGCAGATTGGTGTGTGCATCACCCACTCGCCCTATAAACTCGTTGAAGCCTGTCTGTTGTCATACTTTTCGAGAGAATTCGTCAGTTTTATATTTGCTGTTACATTTGTTGAAGGCAATAATAAAATCTCAATTGCTTTGACAAAATTGTGTGAGGATCGTTGAAATCGGTTGTAGCTGGATCTTTCCAATTTTACATTTTGAATAATTAAAACAACATTTGAATACCTCCAAAAATGTGTCCTAAACCATCGAAAAACAAAGCCAAGGGAAAAGAAGTGATGAAGAATAAGCAGAATGGTATTAATAACAGTGAAAATAGCAAGGTCGTCGCCAGGAAAAAGTCCAAGGGTAATATAAAACACGATAAGAGGATGATGAAGAAGAAAGCTAAGTCTGCAACGGAAGCGCCGGATGATAGTAAATTTAAAAAACCTCCTGGCGTTGAGATGTGTCAAACAAGTGACAGGAGCTCCACCGAGGAGACTATTGAACCTGGCGAGAATGATGGTCGTGGTAATGATCTTGATATATCCAACCAAGTAGAGTCAGCTTTTGTACAATCAATTATCGGGAAAACTGGGCTGAAGGTCGGTCGAGATAAAGAAGATGTTTTGAGACCTGTTAAATTGAACTTAACGGAGGAAGAACTCCAGGAGGAGTGTTTAGATGGCTTCAAACGTGTTAAAAAGGTTGGTGGCTTTTGTTAAACTGTTACACTGAGGGAAAATTTAGCAAACTGAACGATTATTTTTTGTCTCAACTATTCGATCTTGTTCAATAATGCAAACAGAACAATTAATTGATGTAACGAAATATCTCGGTATTTTAAACAAACAGCGGAGTCATACTGTATCCTTCAATCGTTGGTCCTCAGGGTTACAGATATCAACCTCACCCTGAGAACAAAATATTCTAGGTTCCACGGAATCTATTTTGCTGGATGAATTTTCTCTCATATAAAAAGGGAATCCCATTGTTTCGCCATTTCAGAACGTCATTTTATCAGTTGGGTTCCTCTTGAGTCTCGATAAAGACATATTCGCTTAAAAATGAATCATTATTCCATCACAAGTATTTTATCACATGCGATTCCGGTGATGTCGGCTACCATAAGGTTTCAGGTTGACGGAATGCGATACATTCAAATAACTATTTAAATGTGATGAAATATTCGCGGAATACAAAGGAATATGCGATAGATTTCTACCCCAGTGGGGGTTTAAATAAAAAATCAATCCGATCGTTTTACCACATTTTTCTTTCAGTCCAGGTACTGAAGTAATTTCCCTACAGTCGAAAGTTTTGCTGCCCTCTTACTTGAACCTGAGAGCTGTCATTGGAACCCCATTTCACCCCGCGTTTTCCGACATTTTACAATAATCTCAACAATTTCAATTCAATTCTATTATTCAGTTGTAACCCATAATGTATTTTATATCCACTATAATTGATCAGACATATTCTTTATTTTTATGAGAACATAAACATAAAGTTGAAACTAAAATTAGAAATGATTCAGTCTCGATAGTCATAGAAAATATTCTCTTATCTTCGCAGGTGAAATAACAAATAAATACATTTTATGTAACCCGTATTTTCACTTCGTAAGAAACCTTTGTAATTACAACAAATATTTAAATATTGTAAATTAGAATCCGCAGTAAATCGTGCCAAATGTCCCTTTATTTTTTGGCTCTTTAACCCTCCAGTATCACAATAATCCCCTCTCCACTTTTCCAAAAACCTCTCCTTGAAGACATCCCCTAATTACCTCCCCTATCCCCTAACTTGTTTAACACGGGTAAAATTTAACTCATCTGAAGGACATCTCATCCCTTCTAAATAATCTTCAGTTGTCACAATCTCTTGAGTAAATAAAAAAACGTTGCAACGATTTGAATGTTTTTCACAAATAAATAAATAATCCAACTTATTAATTTCTTAAAACCATCAAATACAACAATATGAACTGTTTGCTGAAATGTTTCAGGGGAAAATTGCCAAAGGAGGAATAAATAAAACATCCGAGGGTTTTGGTTTCGAGGCGTACAAATATATTATAGAAGGGAAGCCTGATAGAGGAACCGAGTTCTTAACTAGAGCACTTGCGTTAGATTCCTCTGATATTCGACATTATTTCAATAGAAGTTACTCACAATTATGCAGTGGAAATTACGAAGAGTGAGTCGGCCTGGCCTTTCAGCACCGTAATTTGATATTTAATTATCGAAACTGGTGGATTCATTTATTGATTATCTTTTTTTACAGAGCTCTCAGAGATATACAATTTGTAATGACTCATACTGATGATACTATAAACTTATCAAGGCTGAAATGTAGACAAGGTCAAATATTTATGCGAATGGAGGTAAATAATCAAATCATATCTAATGGAAATTAAAATGATAATCAGTTTTAAAGATTATTGAGAAACATATGTGTTTCTATTGCGTTACAAACAAAGGGTTGGCCAGCTTTTTCGTACAAATGTTGGATGATGGTATTCTATTGCAAAGAATTAGATGATATTATTTTGTAGATTCAATAGATTCACTGCTACTTTTCATAAAGGCTTGATCGAATTTTTATCTCTGATGCCTGGACTGTCTTGGCAAGTAGTATAGAATAATGATTAACTACATTCAGTACAATATCAGTTCTCCACTGTGTTCTCTCATTTGAACTCGCTGCTACTCAAGTAAATAAGTGCAAATGAATGCTTTTGTCAGAGCTTTATCACAATTTTATAGTAATAAATTTTCTTTTTCCCAGGAGTTCGAGAAGGCTGAGCAGTGCTTCAAAGAATGCCTGAACCTATTCCCCAATAATAAAGTAGTCCGTTGTGAGCTTTTCCGTTCGAAAATAGGTAAATTTCAAAATATGGGTTTCTCAGAAACCGACATAATCAACCTTCTCTATGACATTCCTTATTCCACTTTCCACGAGGCTATCGAATTCCTTACTGATCTAGCAAAGACCAGGAACATCGAAGACTCTCCTGAAAATTCCATCTCCATTTCGGATGCTGACATATATGAATCAGACAGTGAAGAAAATCCCTCCTATGCACGATTATTCATGGAGATGGCAAATTTTTCTTCTTTCGCTAAGGATGACCTGCCGTATAGAGAGCCTAATGAAAATAAAAATACTTCATCTACTTCTGATAGTAAAGTAGTTCGTAGAGGACAGTCAGAATATCAATCTTCCGAAATAGCTCAACACATAACTCCATCACCTGCGATTAGAGAGTTGAGAGTTATAAATGCCTCCGGTGCGAAGAAAGCTGTTCTCAAGACTCCACCTAAGATCAATGTGAATAATAGAGCTGTATGGGTTGGATCACTAACCAGTGCCATCACTGAATCTGCTCTTAAACGCGCATTCTCCTGTTATGGACGTGTTGCTAGTGTCTACCGAACTCCAGACAGTACTTGTGCATTTGTTAATTTTGAAAATGCAGCGTCAGCTAAACTCGCCCTTGATGCTCAATCACTTAACGTCAATGGGCAGCTTTTACCCATCAGGCTCAACCGAAGGGCGAAGTAAATCCCTGATGGAAACTTCTAGGTCATCCAGGTGAGAGTGAAATTTATTCGTTTATCTGTTGATTGTTTTGGCCTTTTGAAGGTATTCCTTGTTTCCTATAATTAATGATTAATACTTCCTTTGGCGACATAATGGCTGTTCAAGAATTAATGGTCCCTGGACAATTTTTTCCCAGAAAATGATTTCCTAGGAAAATTATCTTCCGAAGCAATAGTACTGGAATTTTGAGGTAACAAATTGTATTTGAAAAAAGAGTTAAATTTGGAAAAATACAGAAAACACATAAAATGCTCCCAAAAGAGTAGTAACAAAAATAAACTACTATTAAAAGTAGTATTAAGTAAATTATTAGTTAATGCCGGTATAATTTAAAAAACGCATTTGTAAGAAAAATTAATAGAAAACTTGTTGATTGTTTTGCATTGGTGCTGTGTTTTTCTACAGTAATAATCATTCTTTACAAGTGTATGTGACCTTTCATAAAGAGTAAATTCTCAGATCCAAGTAACTAAGAATATACCAAATTTATCTGTAAATATTTGAAAGACTATAATTTACAAATCTGAATCTGACAGTCTAACTCATTTATTATACGGACCCCATCACTTTGAGCAAATAAAAAAAAACATTCTTGCCTTATGAACAAAAAAGCCAATTAGAAGTCTTCAAAAAATAAAAAAATATATCACAGAAATCATGCAGAAGGATCCGTTAAAAAATTCTAATTTCCTTGATTCCCCTAATTCTTCATCCTCATCATAAGGTATAATTATAATCAAGAAAAATATATCTTGTAACCTGAGCCATTTTACCATTCAAAATTTGATCAAAGTATTTTTTTATCAGTGTTCCAGAAAGAGTTACCGCCTACAAGATAAACCAAACATCGAAGAGACCAAAAACAAGTATCAAATTGCTATTTTTTTCATTCATGTTTTGTTTTTGTTATCTTATACTGCAATTTCAGTTATGTAGGATAATTCGATTGAATTCACTTGATTATCCTTATTATTACAAAAACATTAGGATTCTTTTCAAACCAGAGACGCACTACATTATCTTTGATCTTCTTGATGAAGATTTCCAAAGACTAATGTAGCTATTATTCATTCAATTATTTTATAAAATCTAATGAGTTAAGTAAAGTGGAGGATGCAGTGAAGTATTTAGAGTATAGAAACACATGTTTTATTGTATGGATAATTTTTTTTTCATTTATTTACATTATAATTCAATGATGTACGTTTAAAATAAATGCCATTACATGCACATTATTCATGATTTTTTAAAAATCTTTCGAAACAAATTCCTACATACAAACTATCCTTACTTATTTCATTAAAATGTTTTTATTGATGAAAAAATATCAATGGGTTTAAAACGTTTAGCTTCGTCGAGCGTGATGTGTCCCTGGCAATCTAACTGGTACATAATTCATATTATTTGATTGGTAATTAATTAGTACACTTATACCGAAGTAACATAACAGAACGAAACAGGACATACTGAATGCTAATGTTTTTACATTCAATGCACAATTTTTTTTCCCTTAATTTTTTATCAATTAAGCTATTTTATTGTTTCCCTTTTAATAGAGATTTTTTTTTTGCATTTGTTAATAACACTGCTTTGGTCTAATCATCGACCTTACGCCTAATTAACAACACGTGACGAGTTTTAATTTGTTAAAAAATTATCTAAATCATGTAGTGACATGTCGAATTCAAATAAAGACAATTTAATGAGGTTATGCGGTTTCTTTCTGTTGTATTACTTATGTTGATGAATTGAAAATTTATACAAAGATCAGATCGATCATAGCGTCTAATGTGTGAACATGATTATATTTGTTTGCTTCTAAAGTATTTCTATGTCTACGGTTTTTTTCACAATTTTACAAATGCCTCCAAAAACCCAGGGTTTAGAAGGGAAATTCAACAAGTTAAGAGACATCTGCTTGTAAATAATCGGATAGCCGCAAAAAATGTGTATAAAAATCCTCCCCTCTATCCCAAATAATCAATTCCAAAACATAATCACGTGCTCCACTAACGAAATAACATAGCAAAGTGATCATACAATAATCCAAATTATGTCCAACAAAAGTAATAAATAATCACTACTTTATCTTGACGTCTTCATTCCTAAATAATGAATCTACAAAATTATGAACTACCCTTCTTCCTCCACTCGTGTGCACTGACATGACTCTGTCGGGATTTAATAGTCGGCCAGACGCTGTTACAGACATGACAAGGATACCAAATTTTCTTAGCAGCCTCGGGATCGCCATGATGCTTCAGTACATTGACACAAAGGTTTCTCAATGTCTCGACCCTGTAGACAAGATAAGGCTCAGTGGCTGAGACGTTATGAGCCTTCCAACAGTGTGTCCCTCTGGATCTGCGACTTGGCCAGTATCCCTTGCAGATCCTGCATTGGAAACCGTGCCGCCTGGTGCTGCGAATTTTTGGGCTCTTGGGTACTTCACGAGTGTATCCAAGTGCTCTTTTACAAAGATCTCTTAATGACAAAATCTGTCCAGTTGGTGGATCCTCCACAGCGTCGACGCTCTCTAACTCCTGTTCTTCAAAAACTTCTCGTTCCAGATCTACCTCCCAATCGTCGTCATCCATTTTCTCTCTTTTAATGGCTCGACGTTCAGGAACGAAATTCAGAGAGTTTCTTGTATCGGATGAAGCGTCGGAGGAACCATCTCCCATATTAAATCTGTAAAAATAATAATGATAAACGTTTAATTGAAACTGAATAGAGCAATGAGGTTGATTGCATAAAAACTTATTATTTCGGTTCTAAATTATGGTTCCATTATGCTATAACAGCATACGAGATTTTTTTCAAATTTACGAATGGAATGTATTAGTATTGAGTCTACAAGAGAAAATGTGATCCAGATAGGAAAGGAACCTTGCGGGTCATGGCTTTCAAACAAATCCTGGAAACCCCTGCAGGGCCTGCTCGGTTTTGAAAAAATCCAGATTTGCCAGCAGACTGGAGAACGTTTCACAGATAATTATTACTTATTCACAGATAATTAATTAAACCTCATTACTAACCTTTTGGAAGGCCTCTCTCCGCTGCTATCTCTGCTGACGATTTCATACGAGTCATTTTTTTTCTTAATCGTAATACTAATACCAATACCAGAATCTCTATCACTGCTTTCCCTAGTATCATTGGACTCCATTCCCGACTCGAACATCATTCTAACTTTACAAGAAACCTTGTGAGCAGCGAGAATATCAGCATTCCTAAACATTCTCTCGCAATTCTCACACTTGTGTTCCAATTCCTCTTTCAGTCTCTTTACAGCTCTCGTCATTCTCAGCTCACCCCCGAAGATCGATGAGATCCTCCTCTTCTGAATCTCCTTTTTATCCAACGACTCCCTCCGTCGTTTTCGGTTTCCCAATTGTCCCTCAGACCTGCGCCTCTGGATCACGGGAGCAATCTTAACATCCATGTTTTCCGGTGAATCCCCTTTTGTCTGTTGTACTCCAGCAATTTCTCCCCCTGCATGCACCGTTCTGCAATGCCTCCTCGCTGTTTCATACCCATAAGTTACAAATCCACAGGATTTACATGAATAGACTCGTCGTTTCCTCTGCTGTATTTCCTTCAATACAAGTTCAAAAGGCGCTTGTGGTCCCGGAACAGGCATCGTCTTCTTCTGTCTCATGGAATCTACTGGTCTTCTTTTTCGTTTCACAGGAATGTGAAGAGCACCAGGCTCTTGTTTTATCTGAGAAATATTTATCAGATTTGCCTTAGTCCGCGAACCAGTCTTCACATCTTTTTTTATCGGCAACGGAGCCTTAATCTCCCTCTTAACCAGTAATGGAGCTTTGATTTCCTTTTTAATACGCACTGGAGCCACGATTTCCTTCTTGACCATCACCGCGGTCCTGCTTTCCTTCGTGGTAGATAATTGATTCATTGGAGATATCTGACACTGGGAGATCAGTATTTCCGGATTTCGCACCTTATGAAATTCTACAAAATGCTTCCTTATCTTCTTGCAGTGTCTGTTGCAAAGTATACATTGAAGCACTGGCTCTTCATTATCCGATGATGTCTGTAATGTGGTATCTTTCTTTGTTCTCGAGACTAGTGGAGTCTTCGGGGTCTTGTAGATCTCTTTCTCGTTCAATAGTTTCATCTCGTCGTAGTTCAAACGCTCTTTATCACGTAGAGAACGAACTGGCGTCAATTGTGGGGGTCTCTTTACTATTCCATCCTTGGATTTTGTCAAGCACAAGCTAGATCGTTGTTTCGCCTTGTGAACGAGTCTTTGTTTTCCCTGTAGAGATGAGGTCCGTATTCCATGAAAGATGAGCTCATGTTGGGTGAGATTTTTCTTACCCCAAAATCTTTCGTGACAGACTTGACAGACAAATGGTTTGTTGAAATTTCTTCTTACCTTTCTGGTATAATTCTGATAAATCTGATGAACACTGGCCATGTGGTACAGAAGACTCTGCCGTGAGCAATACGTATTAGAGCAACTTTCACAACTGTAAATCAGAGGTTTCGCGTCTTCCTGCTCTAGTGGAGCGATTTTTGTTAATTTTGGTGGGGCTTTGTTGACTTGAAAAACATCGAGTTCTAATGATGAAGGAACTGGTGGTGATTTCTTTTGAATCTGTGAGGACTTCTGAGGCTTTACTGGCTTTTGACTTGAAATTTGTTCTTTCATGTGCTGCAAAATCACATGATTTCGGAGAGTAGTTGCGTAGGAAAATTTTCGGTTGCAGTACTTGCAACTGTGAATTCCTAAAGAATTGTTAACGTAGGTTCTACGGGAAACTATTTTCTGGGGTGGTGCTACCCCATGGACTGTTATAAGATGAATTTTCCAATTTCTCTCGTTGCTGTAGATCTTTTCGCAAAATTCACATGCTCGTGTCGTCTTTTCATTCTTGTTTCTTCGAATGAGTTGTGATGTTACGACAGATGACTTCAATTTTAACGTCTTCAGGTTTTGACTCGATGAACTCTGCGGCTCCAGCCGTTTGGAGGACAACGTTTGTACAGATGATATCGTTAGCTTTTTCACTGCCACCTGTTTCCTGCCGTTAATTTTACTGTCCGAGGATGACGAAACAGTGGGGATTGATATGGAAGATTCTGTAGCTATTCCATGAATGATGTGCTTGTGTTCATTCAACTTTTCAATTCCGTAGAACGAATCGTTGCAGTGATCACAGCTAACCACAGGTGGTGCTTTCGTTATATAGTTCTTGAGGACAAGGGGACCACCACCATTACGGAAGGGAGATACAAGTCCATGGAGTAGAGTCTCGTGGACTTTTAAGTAATATTTCTCCGAGAGAACCTTGCCGCAGTGTTTGCAGGTCCCTGTGTGACGAATTTTACCGGATGAACTGAGGTAATCAGTTTCGTGAGTTTCACTGGCTGAATCCAGAAGCCGTTCTTTGTCTTCTGAAGGAGTTGATGAGATGGTACTTCCTGACTCATGATTACTCTCGTCGTCATCATTGTCGGGTGATTTGTCATCGGTTTTTGAGCTGCTGTCTGATCGATCGGGTTTCCATTTGGGGGGACGACGAATCATGGGCAGAATTATGTTGTGGATTCGCTCTGAGTGCTCTCGTAATGTGGAACGGTGGCTGTATTGACGTCCGCATGTGTTACATTGATATAGAGCACGAGTGCTTTTTACAGAAAATTGAAAGTTTGGGAGGGCTGTGTTACCATTACCCAATACTGGTTGATATTTTATGTAGGGAATCATGGGATGCGCTTGAGAGGAGGAATTTGATTCCTCGTCGTTCAGGGGAGAGTCAGTCGTTTCTTCTTCCTCATCGTCAGCAGCCATTACTCGTCTTTCCTCTTCGTCCTCGTCGTCATCATGCTCGTGGGTATCATCGTAATAGAGGTGTTCAAGGGAGTCGTCGGAGTGGGGCTCCTGCAGCTCTCGAATAAGCTTCATTGTCTCCCAAATTTTATCGCATCTTTCCACGTGAATGTAACAGGGATGAATTAGATCTGTGTTGTCGGGTTCGGTGGAGATGTCCACTGAATCCTGCTGAGAGATAAAAGGAGAAAGTCAATTTTTTAGCTGTGGGTGAATGGATAACTTTGTATTTCCAGAAAAGTTGGTAATTTAGTTAATTGTGATGGAAGTTGTAACGTTTTTCACGGTTCGGTGAGTTAAGTACGACTGCTGATCGATAGTAGAATGTTCATGAATTTCTTAAAAAAAATCAATTACGTAGATCCAGTGAAATTTGAGTTTTCCTCTATTTTTTCCCCGAATTTCCACATTTCATGTATCAGATAGCAATGTGAAAAATATATTCTACTAGACGATGGATATTCCAAGATTTTCTTTCTTTATTCATCACAATTGGTTGAATAGCACAACAGTTATGTTAGAAATCCATAAAAACATCTAAAAATTAGTATTTTTGGGAACGAGTGAAGGTCAACGACCCAGCGATTTAACAGAGAATTCCCTTTATATATTTAGACGCCAGAGAATGGTGGAAAAAAATCGATCGTCTGACATAGATTAACCATAAGACCCTTGACGCCTCGACTATGAGGGCCACTATCCATAGGATAATTGAAGGGCCACACTATCGACTGAGCTCTTGTATTCCTCACTTGTTGATTATCGCTAAATTGACTGAATTACTTTGAGTTAGTTCCTGTATCATTATCAGTTATTGTTTTCTACAATTTCCGCCGATTGTATTGTATGCATCGAATGGGTCAATAGCCATTAAAAAGCAAAACGTTCAGATAATTCTTTTAACTCTCCAGGGGTAGGATCTTCAGGGCACTCAGCGAACGAATTTGTACAGTATCTGCATCTGTGCTTCCTATACCACACTATAGGTGGGCGCCCTGAAGATCAGACCCAAGGAAACTAAAAAGTGACGTGGAAAAATATCTATGAGAAAGAACAAAATGATAAATTTTGTTGATTTAATTGAAGATCCAACAAGAAGAAACAATCTTAATGGGAAATTTGAAATACTCCAAAAAATGTTGGCTAATCAACAGAACACAAATTTCTAATTATTGTCGATATTCGTTAACCTCTTTGACCTGATGTGTATATTAAATAAAAAAAAAGTCTCTCACTTTTATATTTAAAAAAATAACTGACTCATGGAGTGAAAACACGATCAACCATAAATATAATTTCAGTACATTTATGACAAAATTTAGGAGTCTACTTGCATAATTTCCAAAAATTTGCATAAGACATTTTCTTTGACAATTCCTCCTGTATCTCTACATTCTCTCGTAAATAAAACACAAAAAAATCCTCATGAGAATCATCGATTCATGTGTTTGCCAAACTCTCGTAAAAAAATTCATAACAGGCCAACGAAGTTTACAAGTGTCTAAATTTGGGACTCAATACTCAAAAAGGCGGGAAGTTGGCGAATCCCCAGGGCTAATTGACGCAGTGAGTACTAAGAAAGGTTCAATGTTGTTCAACAATAAATTTTATTGCCCCTTGAGGAGGGTCTAAAGGCTGGAAAACACCAGTGATTTATACCTTATTATTGTCGACAGGGATGTTAACGTTGTGGCTGATCTCAATCTCTGTAAACGAATCCTCGTCCACTGGTGTATCCTCAACGATATCTATAGATGTCTCCAAAACTGCTGAATCTGTCACCGAAAACTCCATAGCTCGACAAAACTCCAATTAATGTAATTACTATTACTTAAGTCAGTAAAAAAGTATTTTTAGCGGATTGCGGTGGAAGTTCTCGCGTCAAGCGGACGGACATCTTGGATTTAACTATGGCCACCCTGTTAAATTCATTGTACCTTGAGTTGCCATTGGCTATTTCGAATAAATAGGCGCGCAAATTCATGAAAGTCGTTCTACTTTGTGGGCTATTGTTATGATTTTATCAATTAATTTGAAAATCAAAAGGACCTCTTGACGATAACGATCAACTTTTCTAAACAATAAAAAACAACATTTTACTGAGTTGAAAGGACTTGTGAATATGAGAATCGATGGATTATGACTTAAAGGCCCGAAGGTAACTATTTATTTCGGAGCAACAATAAAGTTTTCCGTCTCACTAAAGTAAATGATTTTTACACAAAATGAGGGGAAGGGGTTCGATAGCGATGACATCTCGCGTTTCGAGTAACTGAAGTGGTAATCAGAGTGATACCGAATAAAAATTAACGGTCACAGTCTGGATTCGCCTTGCAAACCACTAACTACAAAAGGAAAAGCCTAAAGCTGATCACAATAATTGAGAAAATTTATCAAAAAAAATATTCCTTGCAATTTATTTATGGAAGCACTCATTGAGAAGGTAAATTCCGTTTCAATAATAAAGAATATGAACAAATTTTTCTAGTAATATTTCGTACTCCATTTCATACTCGGTGGGTAATCGTCGAATGTGCACGTCAAACTATTGACCTGTTGGAAGAATAAAACATAAATAACCTGATTTTTTACAGCACAAATGATTCTGAATACGTGAATATTCAACAATGGGAAAAAATAAAGCTCAACGAACGAAGAATAACGCCAAGGTAAATTCCTAATGAATTAGTTTTGATATGTAGACTGTAGTTAACCTATAAATTGATGTTAGTAAATAACGGTTGATAGCTGTTGATTCCCGGGGGAATTCTAATAATTTATAATGTTTAGCCATCAAACAGTAGCAGAAGTGCTGAACTCTTGGGGTCATCGGTACCGAATTTCGTGGGATTCTCTGCAGCTAGGGATGGCGGGTACGTGCCTGTGCTACCTGGATTGTCTATCAGTGCCAGCGGCGAAGGGGATATCAATTCGATCAATCCCGAATTTCGTTTGGTGTTAAAAAAAATGAATAAGAAAGATCCAATAACTAAATTTAAGGTATTTAAATTTCTGTAATCATCGTATTGAATCGTTGAATAGATTCCTAACGAATTTAGTACTGAAAAACGCTTTTTATGGCGAAGCAGTTGATGATCGCATATTAATTTTGTCTTAACACGTCAGGTGGTCACACAGACAATTGAACACAAATTTCCATTGACAGTTCCTTCTATAGCTCTGCAAACTTTTATAAATAAAGAGAAATAATCCTTACGAAATTCATCAATTCGTGTGTTTGCCAAACTCGTAAAAAAAAATCATAACAAAAAGCAGATGAAGGTTACAAGTATCTGAAAATTTTCATCTTTGTCAACCATAAATTTGGATTGATTTTTGTTCTATTCGCGTCAGAAATGATCGGCGTCATATTCATCGTATTCAACACGATACAACTTAAAGTATTTTCTGTCATAGAATTCTGTTAAGGGGTTACTCTCATGTGAACGCCTACATTTTACCACTTTTTAGGAAATTTTTTTTTATGCGACAACAAACTTCAATCATGTTGATTTTTTAATATATTTTTATTTATATTTTGAAATGTACGAAAAAAATTTTTTTTTTCGTTTTTTACATTTTTAACATATATTTTTTTAACGTCAAAGTAGTCCCCAACAAAAAAAGGTAGTTCACTGGTCAAGGTGATAGCGGCTGTTCATGTTGTCTGAGATAAAAAAATCGAATGGATTATTATTCAGTAGATCTGCGGCTATCGTCCCTACCAAATATAATAAATTTCATTGGAAAAAAAAAAATATCGAACTTCAAAAAAAAGTCACGAAAATCTTGTTCTTTTTCGCTAAAAATTGTTCAAAAAAAATATGAAAATATTTTCGAAAATAAACAATTGTGGTAGGGACGATAACTATAAATGAGTAGAAGAACATATGTAAATTTTAAAGCAATCGGTTGAATACTTTTTTTTCTAGGACCATGACCGTTTCAGAAAATGATGATTCGAAAAAACGCGTTTAAAGTTTAAAGCCTGGTAGACAGTGGCTTACGACACGTCGGCGACTATGAGCTGTAGCTTATCAAATACTATGAATTTCGGTCTGAATTTTTCACAGCATGTTTTCAATAGGTTTTACTGTCAAAATATAAAAAAAAATCGATTTTTCGAAGTGATCACATGAGAGTAACCCCTTAATAAGGATGTTTTTGTTCAAAAGTGTTGAAAAATCGACCGATCCTTCAGCATATCCTTTTTCACAGGCGCTTCAAGAATTTACATATCTCTGCGAAAATGCTCCCATGTCTTCTGTGACCGATGTCTTGCCTTTGTGGCCCCGTAATTATTGTGTCCTCGCCGTGGACATCGAGCATCGTGTACGAGAGGCCTCTCAAGTAGCCCACTCTGCGTTGGTGCATCGAGTTGGCCGTACCCTAGCTCTCTACCTAAAACAACTTGCCGGTTGTTGGTACACCTCTCAATTCGACACCTATCCTCCAGCTGCTTCTGCTGCCCTCAACTCCTTCGATTCAACCTTTCCAGAAGCCAAAGCAGTCCCTGCCCTTATTCACTGTCAATGTGAAATCCTCGGCTACATTCAAGATAACATCCTCCCCCGACCACCACAATCCGTCCTCACTCAGAAGACTCAAACACCCGAGGAAACTGAAGCCAAGGAACAGAGAACTTTGATTTGCTGTCTGCAGGGTTATGCCCATTACCTCAAGCAAGTCCCTTTGGCCCAAATAACGCAAACCATGGACATCAACCAGAAGATAATATCATCCCCCACATTTTGGAAATTGGGAAGACACAAAGTGCTTCTAATAAGGACAGCATTTTTCCATGCCCTAGCTTCTATCGTCTCTAATGCTCCAGCATTTCTACACGGAGAAAAGAAGCGAGCAATGACCATAATAATGAACAGCCTTGCCGAATCAGACCCAGGAATTCTCTCAGCGGTGTGGGAATGCGCCCTCGTAGCCATCGATAAAATCGAGGACTGGCAGTCATTCGTCAGCATCGAAAAATTGGTTCTCCCAAAACTCTGGAAAATCTTGAGGAGTGGTGGAGAAGGATCTGCGTCTGCAATCTACCCCAATTTTCTCCCCTTCCTTTCAAAATTCCCGACATTCGATATTGAGAATAAATCCCAACTATTTATAAACTTCTTCGAAAATATGAGACAAGGATTCAGCGTTAAGACGGTCGTGACAAGTAAATCTGAGATGTTGGCAGTTGCGACAGCCTTCGTTGAGTGCTTAAAATACACAATAATTCTGAATAATCAAGACAATGAACTTTGTAAAGCTCTTCTGAAGGATCAGCTGATGCCCATCGTTGAATCATCAATCAATGACTTTTCGCCGACCAAGACAATAATCTTCCGTGAAGTCGCCAATTTGATCAAATACTGGAGTAAAAATCGAAACAATGACGAGTACAATATTTATTCAGAGTTGATACAAACCTTTTGGGAGCAGATTGAATCAGTATTCCATAAAATCAATACGACGGCCCTAACATCTCACAATAAATTGATAATTGATAGTGTTCAGATGGCTGAAATCAAGTTTTTGTCGAGTCTCAAGAACCCAGAGAATCCGATTAAAAAAAATAAGAGAGTAAGGTTCATCGAGTGTGAGCAGGTGACTGGGGGAGTGATTGAGGAAGAAAGGAGAGCCGCTGAAGATCATGATGTAACCCTTGATGAAGATAACTGGCTAACCGCCAATGAAGATGCTGAAGTAACCTCTGATGAAGATGATCTACTCGAACCGTTAACCCCTGATGAAGATGAGCCACGCGTACCGTTCATCCTTGATGAAGATAATCCACGCGTACCGTTAACCCTTGATGTAGATGATCTACGCGTACCGTTAACCCTTGATGAAGATGAGGTGTTCAGGAAGGAATTAGAGGAATTTGTGAGCAAACTTTGTGTTTCGTACATACAGAGGAACAAGGACGACAAATCTGATACGAATATCATTTATTTGACTCGATTACTTTGCATATTTGAATCTAAGGATCTCTTCTTATCGTTAGCACAACGTCAACAGGAAAACGGAAATCTCCTGAATTTTTATAATGACAACCTCAAGCCCCTACTTGAGAGTGGTTGTCAAGAAGCCATCGCACTGACCTTTACTGTATGGAAATATATGTCTGATGAGGAGAAGGAACACGTTCTAAATTCTTTGAATAGTCTTCAAAGTAAGATTTTATTGAATTCGGCCCTGACGTGTGCTCTTCGGCCGGAAAATAGAAGAGATAATTTGATTAAGGACTGGTTGCGGACGCCCAGAATAACCGAATACTTGACAGACATTTGCAATGCGATGATTCTACAGGGGACCGTAGAAAATATCGATATGAGACTACTTTTACTAGTTTTTGAATCGACTGATGGTGAATTAACAGTGAATGACGAAACTGTTAATAAAATCTCGGAGATTCTTTGCTCAGTTTCCAGCAAATCAGAGTATAAAATATTGGAAAATGTTACGGCGTTGATAAGCAAGCTTTTAGAACTAACGTGGGCCCATACGGTATTGTCTTTAGGAGCTTTGAAAATGCTCAAGACACTTTTTGAACTGAATCTCAACGAGAAGTTATCAGTTGAGCTTAAAGAGTCAATCCAAGAAAAGTGGAAGAACGGTTTTGTGAAAATTCAGCAAAAAATACAGGGAACAAATGTACATTTTATTGAGGTCCAGAGAGATTGCTACAAGCTACTTCTAGACAGACTTTATGGTTCTGACGACACGAATATCGGCCAACTTATTAAAATATCTATTGATTTCATAGAATCTTCGAATAATTATAAGTATCACAAGGCTCTGAGTACTCTAAGTCTATTGAATTTGGAACATGAAGTACTTGCTTCTGATTGGCTTCCTCGAGTTATTACTTTAGTTCTACAGGGGGAGCTTATTTCTGGCAATTTCTATCTGCCGAATTCAATGACGAAAATTAGAACGGATAAAGATGTGATTTTCATCACTCCAGCAGAAGAAACGCCACCAGATATGATGGGCTCTTGTTTAAAATGGGCATTACTCAATGCTCACCTGATTAATCACTTAATTGTAAAGCTACATGAGGAAGACCTTGATCAAGATTCACTGAAGGAGTGTTTAATGAATCTCCCAAGTAATCTCAAATTTATAATCCTCATCACAAGTTTAGGTACGTTCTATCGGACTCATTACCGACACTCGAAGAATTATGATTGTATTGCTATAATTCATGACCAATTGGACGAACAATGCAAGAAACTGAAACAAGAAATTCCTAGGAAGGTTTGGAAGAAGATTGTCGAGGCTGAAAATGTGGAGACGTATTGTAACGAATTGGGGAGCGTCTTCAATGAGTTCTTGAGATATTTTTATGGCAATGATGAGTCTTCAGTCTTTATAGAAGAAGAAGAAGAACAATTCTTGGAAGATTATCTAAATGAACAGACTTTAGAGGAAGCAGAACTCATTGATCCACTTAAAAAACCCCTCGGCTATCACATGCATGCTCTCATTATATCCAGAAGACTCCTTTGTGGTGAAGAACCTTTAGCCAGACCTTTGAAAGTTCTCAAACATTTCATATCTCTACACAAAAAAGGGGTATATAGTTTACACGATGGAGAGAAACCTGCCAATATCGCCCATCTTTCACTCTCTGAATTTCATCTGCGTTTGGAATTCGTTAGACTCTTCACAGATGTCATCCGAAAAGTCCCAGAAATAGATGACTCTGTATGGGACTCTGCCATGATTTATCTTTTATCATGGCTTCTATCAATTCAAAAATCTAAGGAAAATCATGAGGACGGCAAAGTACGATGCTTCATATCAGCTGTCAGTGATTTTTTCTTCGAATTCCAAGTAGTTTTACGACAGCTCAGCAAAGAGAAAACTGTCCAGCTACCTGAGAATCTGAAAGAAGAATGGAAGGAAATATTCGCTCGGGATGTAAATGAGATTATTGTGAAAATGTGGATGTTCTACGCAGATCTATTGAACTTGACAGATGATCATTTGGCCCCAGTCATTGTTCTCCATCATTTAGGAAAAACGTTGACGGTTTTAGACACAGCTGTCTTCAGGAAAAACTCCTCGAGGATCAACACGGATCAATTGATGGAATTCACCATGATGCGATTTACATCCTCTCTGATGTCCATACAAATCTCATGCTTTTATCTTCTGACAAGTCTGATTCCAGAGATGGTGGACGAGGATAAAGCAGCGATTGACGGGGAGAATTTTAATCCCAATACGTTAAATTTCATGAAACTCCGAGCAAGTCTTTTGGAAAATGAGAAGATCGTCCATGCTATGCTGATTGATTTTAGTCGCCATGATCCCTCGAGCTATATTATTCAAAGTCATACAGATTCGTACACCTATACGTTGGCTTATTTACTGGAATGGATGGTGGTACTGAAGATGTGTAAGGCGGCAGATGCTGATCTCAGGTATAATTATGCTGAGTCCCTGAAGAACGAGCTATTTCCAAATTTAATGCATAATCTCTTCAGGCTTATGCCTATGGATATACTGCGGGAGAGCAGGAGTAGAGGAATTGTGGATCGGGATATAGAGATATTCAAACGAGAATTAATTATAACAATTGATGACAACCCGAGTGCGATTAAGATCGACGAAATTGTCTGCTCGATTTATATCGAGTGCCTGAGACAGTTACCAGCACTGGCCAGGCAATGGTGGAGTACGGCAGACTCTAGAATTTCAAGTATAATGGAGAGAGTCACAACCATCTACGTCAGTCCTATTCTTTGTCGAGAGGAATTGTCCAACGAAAAATTGAAAGATATGGAAAATCTGCATATCAAAGTACTTCCCAATGTTAGAACTGTTATTGCTTTTTATCAGATGGACGATACTAAATTAGAACTGAGTATGGCGCTCCCTGTTAATTATCCCTTGGGGCATGTTGTTGTTGAGTCAGGGCAAGAGATAGGTGGAAAAACCACCTGGAAAAATTATCACAAGCAATTGTCAATATTTTTGACACACCAGAATGGCTCGATTTCGGAAGGGCTCAATATGTGGAAGACGAATCTGGATAGGAAATTTGCTGGAGTTGAAGAGTGCTACATCTGTTTCAGCATTTTTCATTATAATACGTATAAGATACCAAAAATTGTGTGTCGTACCTGCAAGAAGAAATATCACGCACGTTGTCTGGTAAGGAATCGTTTTAAAGTGCATTTTTTCATTTTTCAAATCTTATTTTTGAAATCGTAGAATATCAATTTCGGGTTTGATTATTAGTAAATTACACTTGGGGAAACATTTTGCCGAATATCTATTTATTTGAGAGAAACATTTTATTAAATCTATTCTCCTCTAGTCAAGGCAGTCCAGCACTATTCTAATTAACGTGTATTTTTAACGGTGAATTAGTAGAGTGACAAACTGAGATTAATCAGGTTTGATTATTCAGGACTTGTTAATATTTCAGGATTTAGGGAACAGTAAATTTTCTTTTCATGAGATTGATTGGTACGGGTTTTTTCATTGGTCTTGCTATCGATCGATCCTTTTAATGGATATTAATAGAAAAATAAACGCTGGGATCCACCTCAGACAAGTGAAGTCGATAAAATCTGTGAATGAATTCACTTTTTTTAATTAACCAAAAATTAACAACTGAAAATTATGTTAAAAATTTTGAAATTTCGGAAAGCAGTATGATCTTATTCTGAGTTTTATTATAATAGAAAATTAATGGAGTTATCAATTACACTGTAACTACATTAATGTTACTGCAATGTTTCCCTCAAACATAAATAGAGCCAAAATAACGCTCGCGTTTACGAACAATTAGCGATGCAATTAGCGACTTACACCGCTAATTAACTATTTAAGTAAATGAATTTTCGACGAAAACCATTTTCTTTCTCAGTCTACTAACTTTGTTCTAATTTTTTTTTCAGTACAAATGGTTCACCACGAGCCAAAAACCGACGTGTCCCATCTGCCGGAATGTTTTCTGAGATGAAATTAATCATCAAAGATGTCCACCGGAATTCCTTTGTATTTGTATCCATATTGATTTTGGCATAGAAACGATGCAAATATTATGTTTTGAAGAAATGACTGAGAAAATGGAGAATTTATGTATAATGTGAATGATTAAATATTCTTCAGTCTGTCATGTTTTTTTATATTTGTTTCCGTGTATTTGCAGTAAAATGTTACAACCCAGTTGGAGATGTTTCTTCAAAAAATTGTAAGAAATTCTGAAAATTTCTCCAACGAATCAGACACCACCGAGAACTTCATACGAAGCTGTGGAGATGTCATATTATGTCCAGTGTGGTCTTCAGATTCGTGTTGAGAGTTCTACCAACATTATCCATCAACTTATGCAGCGTTCCACATCTTGTATTTTTTTACAAGACTTTACGAGACTTTCTGATTATGCAGTGGATTCTCACCCCATTGAAAAGTCCAAGTTTTTCGTTGCATTGGAATGAGGAAATTTCAGTTTTTGGTTTCAATGGAAGATCACAAGGTCTAGTGCAACTGCTTTTTTTTATTTCGAAGCATTCGAACCTTCGGATTCATTCTGCTAAATTACATAAATGTGAGACCAAATTTGGCAACAATAGACAAGAAGGAAAGTGTTGTAAAGTTGCTGATAGTGCCCTAGTTTTTTAAGTTCTGAGATTAACGTTATCCAGGAAATCATCTATTGCACGAACAGATTGTGGATCGACTAAATTTGAAAAGAAGTTGGTGGGGTACGGGGGGCAGAAGCCACAAGCTCTCAATCTCCTCGTCGTAGTTTTCCTATGGGAAATATATAACGGACACTGCCAGAGGACGTGATTGATATCTTCAGAAGAACCACACGGGCAATCCCCACAGCTGGTGATTCCTAAGTGGCCTAAAGACTGAGCTAAATTATAATGGACTGCTTTAACTCTGCAAATCCAAGACGGTATTTTTCTCGAAAGTTTTTTGCCTGTGCACCGAGGTACGCTGCAACTGTTCTAACGATGTAAATTCCGAAGATCGTTTACGTTTTTAGGATTCGACTTGCAGAATGAAGTTTACAGAATCGGGTTTTGTGTTTTATGATTTAAACGTTTCATCGAATTAGAATTATCGATAATTTTGCATGTTTATTTATTTTTAATCATTTCCTCATGATCGTTACTATGACTAATCGAATTTCATTCTTCTTTAATTATTCGTCGTGGTATTCTCTATCGAAATCAATAGAAATATCGATCGACTCCCCCAGGGGGATTTGGATATTCAAGCAATTGTCCTTTTTTATAGATTTTCAATGTAAATGTGGTCGAAAAGCGTAAATATTAAGCTAAAAATATTAAATTTTGGATGTTGGATATTGTCATTGACTCATACTTGTGTATAAAATCTGATAACGATTGATTCGACACTTTCTGGGTTTGAGAGTAATTTAATCAAAGCGTGGTACCTGCGCCAAGATTCCATTGGGTTTACTGCTCCTCTTCGGCTTTCCTCCCAGTTTTTAATATTTATTTATTGAGATTAAGGGATGAAATTTTGCCCAATTGGGGAGAATTCAATTCTTCTTCAAACAGCATCACTTTCATTCCTTAATATTGATTAGGAAGGAAGATACAATTTTTTAACGAGCGGAGAAATTTTTGAGCACCTCTGCGCCGAGATTCCATTGTGGTTGTCGTCACTCACCGACTTTCCTCGTGGTTTTTCATTTTCACTTATCAAGATTAAGGGATGAAACTTGGTCGGAATGCGTAGAATTTAATTCCCCCCCAAGTGACGTTGGTTTCATTCTTTAATATTCATTAGGAAGGGAGATATAATGTTTCAATTAGTGAGGGAACTTTCGGGCGCCTGAGCCACTGCCAAAATCGACGGCGACGCCTCTCTCGTGGGGATCATTACTACTGTTGGCGTGGGGTCACCTGACCTCCGGGAGCTGAGCCTCTACTTCAGTCTGTCCTCTATGTCTGAAATGCACAGTTTGAAAATTCCTCTTATCACCCCCCACCGCCCTATCATCGTGGCCAACCATCAACTGACCCTCTCACACAAGTTCTAAATATTCAGTCGCCAGTCAGTGCGCCAGTGTCTCAAGCGTAACATTGAGGGGCAGGAAAGTGCGTCTGATAATGGAGTTGTGTGGCTGTGCAAACTACCATTTTACGAGAATAACCCCGAAGACAATAATTCAGGATTACGATGGATCACTTAACGCATAACAGGAGTGTTAAATTTTGTGAATAAAACAAGAGTTGAGTGTTGGTGATTGTTTCGTTGGTCATTTGTTCTTTGTTTTGTTTCGAGAGTTATGGCTTCGGTGAAGGTGGCCGTTAGGGTTCGCCCCTTCAATAAAAGGTGAGTCACCGTCAATTGATGTTTCCTTGTTCAGATATATTTTACCTGCTTAATTTACAGGAATTCGATGAAAAAGTTTGGATGTTGAGTGTCCAAAACGATAGTTTAATTTTTACCGAGGGTTTTCAGATGGTCTCTCTCCTTCGAATATAATCCAGATGGCGTCGTCCATCGTGTTACACATACTCCCACCTGTCGTATCTGTCACTTTTCCTCTTGTTTTTGTCTCATTCGCTCTTCATTTTTTCTCTTGTGTTTCCATTTGTTGTTCGAGAGAATCTCAGAGCGAAGGGGGGTAGAGGACTTGGTTGACCTCTCAGGGTGGCGAAGCGTAGAGACCCGGACGCGATACGATAATTCAGTAACGAAGTGGTAAAACAAGATAAGTTACTTTCGACTATGGTCCTGTTTTTGATGAATATCTTGAAATCTAGGGGAGGTAGCAAAATTGTTATTCAGACCTTTTTTGTGGAGCGAATGGAGAGCTACAAAAAATGTCTTGACGATAATTCACGTATCTCTCTTAAATTCGGAGATAACCATCAAAAACTAGACTGAGAGCTAAGTCAACTTATCTCGTTTTAGCACTTCACTGCTGAATTCAGGAAGGAATGTTACAACGGGGTTATTTACATCGAGATTTGAGGTACGAGGAAGTTGATGCCTCCTGCTGCTGGAGGTGCTCGATTACAATTCATGACAGTTCATGACCATCACTGCTGAAGATGCTCTCGGTGACAATTCTCAGATTCTAGGTTGATTGTCGGTTCGGATTTTTTACGATTGCACCATTCGACGTTATTTTGTATAGCCAACACGGTATTTCAGCGGAAATTCTTGGAAATTTCACTGGAAATTTTGCATGTTGCCTATATAAAAAAAAACAAATGATGAAGTAACCCTCAATTGTATCTGACAGATTAAATGGCAATTCGTTGAAAATTATGTCTCATGGTGCAATTCTATCGGCCAACATTTGGATGGAAAAAATAATCCCCCGAATACCACTCGAACTTCGAAATTATCTGATATTTCCCTCAAGGTTCCCTACAAACAAATAAGCTTGTCAAGTTTTCCAGAAAAATCACTCGCGCTTCGCGTTCGTGATTTTTAAACTGGAAAACTTGACACGTTCATTTGTTTGCAACGAACCTATCGGGAAATATCCGATAATTTCGGAGCTCTTGTGGTATTATATGCGATAATTTTTTGATAATTTTGATAAACAAACGACACCTAACCAAATAAACGTCTTTTCATGTCATGGCACAATTCTCTTGGCCGAAATTTGGATAGGAAAAATAATCCCCTGAATACCACTCGAGCTTCAAAATTATAGAATATTTCCCTCTAGGTTCCCTGCATACAAATGAAGTCGTCAAGTTTTTCAGTAAAAATCACTCGTGCTTCGCACTCGTGATTTTTTAGCCTGAAAAACTTGACTCCTTCATTTGTTTGCAACGAATCTATCGGGAAATATTCGATAATTTTGAACCACTTGTGGTATTATATGTGAAAATTAATCCTCTGAAGATGATTGTAGGTTTTGATTATGCGTAGGTGGTCTTCCCAGAGGCTGAAAACAGTCATTTTTCTACAGAACATAATTTGCCAAAATTTACACTGAGAGAAAAATGTCGTAGATTCTACAGAATATATTTTGGTGAATGCATGTTCTTTTATATGAAAATAGAATTCCAATATTTCAAAAATTTCAATTTTCATTTTATCAATGGGTTCTCTGTAGAACTGGGATAATGACATATTCATTTGAAAACGAGTCATTATTCCATTGACAATATCTTATTGCATGCGATCCCGTTGATCTCGCCTATATCAAGTTTTCAGATCGACGGAATGCAATGGATTCGAGTAATTATTTAAGTGTGATGAAATACTCCCGGAATTCAAAGGAATATACGATAGATTTGAACCCCCATGTTATCGAGTCATGAGGTTTTCGTTTGGATCCCTCAGAATCAACGATTGAAGCATACAATTTAATCACGTAATCCATTGAAAGTTCCCAGATATTTCGTATCGTCAAGGACTTATTCTATTGGTACTATTGAAAAACACTGAGTGTATGGATTAAAAAATAATCCGTCCGTTTTGTTACATTTTTCTCTCAGCGTACATTTTTAAATATAGTCTGTAGGATTTAGAAGAAAACTGAATATTAACTAGTCGACTAGTTTGCAACTAGGATTACATAAACTACAGACCAAATGTAACGACTATTGTTTTCAATCCTAGCAACGCAACGTATCGTCATCAGCTGGCATGAGCTTCCTAATCAAAGAGTAGAGAATATGACAAACGAATCAGTTTTCTCAGAAAAGAGTTCGTTGCTGAGAACAAAAAAATTCAGTTACTGCTAGGATAAGGGGTTTTAGAGTTGTACAGGAGTCACGTGGAAAGTCCTGCTTCCACTTCGATTAAGTTATATTGTTGTTAAAATATCTGGTCATCATACAAACGAGGACAAAAATTTTAAACAAAGCCAATGGTGAGAAAAATACAAAAGAACTTCAACAAATTCTACGTCGAAAGACGTGCTAGATTTATCCCATCATTGCTTTTATCACCATCATAAACCCAGCAGTTGACCCCAGACAAAACATTTTAGTCTAAAATTTTAGATCATTTATGGGAAGGGACTGACATATGGCTGACTATAAACTGAAATTTTGGATTTACAAAGTACTACCTTAGCACGGGCTATCCTTCATTCACTTAAGAATAATTAGGAAAGCACTGAGGACATCCAGCATAGAAGTTGATGGGGTGTCGTCTGTAATCTCCTCACTGCAGGAACAAAGGAAACAGATCTATGCGAGTCACTGAGGGCTCCACCAGGGCATCTCAGTCGAAGGATTATCCATAGCTGTTTTCAATACCTGGGACAGGAGGATGGTCAGAGGGGCCATTAACTTCTGCCCCATGTTTATGGACGTTGATTGTTAGTAGGTCAAAGGCTCTCCTGTATTTCCAACTTAATTGCACATTATTCCAAGTTGAGTTCAAAAATTTAGAAAAATCCCCATCAGCTGAGGGTTTGTTCACCTTTTTTTTCCGAAATTGGAACCCAAAAAGTGATGATTTTCTCTTGATGGGCCAGTCCCTTTTATATTATATAGATATTTTTATTTGGTGTTATTGAGAAGTATACCCTTGCGGGCCTTTACCTTTTGTTCCCTTCCCCCAGGGGGCCATGGGGCCGACTTTTTCCTAAACTAACCTGCAGTTATACAGGGCTAGAAGGAAACCATGGAAAACCCTTTCCGTACGATCGACCGATAGTAAAATGTCTCAATGGCCCTTTCTGTCACACTGACTGGGTAGGGAGGATAGTCTGGGTCTCCACACTCGTGCCTTCCCCACCGTTTTTTTTGGATGAACACGTGGTCTTCCCAAACGGTCACCAATCCATGTACTAACCTACCCTAAATGCTGAATATCAAATACTGGAATATTTAATATTTAAATTGGCGCTTAAGACAATATTTATCTCACCTGTCGTTGGTCCAAAATTACAGAATTTGTACGCTTATGTAATGGTATCTGCAAAACTATCGAGAGAAATTGATAAATTGGTTTCCCTCGTTTTTTAAAAATTATTTATTCATAGTTATTTAAGAAAATCAAGTCTTCTCCATAATTACGGTTGTTTTCGTTACGTGGGCGTACAAATTCTGCAACTTGGGGCAGATCTTCAGAAAAGTTGAAGAAGAACACAAGTTTTTTTAATGAAACTTTACAGTTGAGTTCTTATGGAAGATAATTGTTTTAAATATCATAAAGTCTGGGGTTTCCTTGAATCTATGTAAAAATCTGCAGGGTCTTATCTTATTTTTAAGATATAAAATTTCATATGCTCTGGCACTATTCATTCTGGGAACAGTATCGTCAAAAACTTATTAATGGAATGCAAAGTAAACTATTTTTGATCTTATGAAATTCCCTATTTTCTGAAAATTTTTAAAATAAACATTATTGTTAATTGACTCGTTCTTCACCTCATATAAATTAGATATTTTAAGATATTGGAGACTACCAAATGTTGAAGAAGTAAGAAGATATTTTATGTATATTTCTGTTTGAAAAAAAACATCTTTTTGTAGCAGAATAAACCAATAGGTTTGAATACATAAATAAATTGAAAAAAAAAGTTTATGTACTAATATTTGTGCAAATTATCGTGTTCTGTTGACACGTGTGAATGATAGAAAAAGAACATCTGCAAAATGATAAATTTGAACTGACATTGGTAAATAAATTTTTCGCCCTGAAGATAATTTTCTGCCCATTTCTACTTGAGAACGTTGAACCACAGGCATTCATTTGGTGGACTGTAGGAAAGTCTGATAACTGACAATAGAATCGTGTGTTTTGTCGTATCCGGAACTGCATTTGTGTTGGCATTCTCCAAGATTCCAGTGGAGCTCTATTACAATTATACTGAAATAGTGTATTATGCAATATTTGTAGACAGATGATGATTATGCACAACCACAAAGGCGGTAAGAGCCTGAAGCGTGTGATGGCCTCTGTGCAAGTGCATTATCATCAGAACTAAACTAGTTGCAAATATAACTTTACATCGCAAGTGCGTGAAAAATGTATTTCATTACATTCGTTGTCAAATTTAGTATCAGCTCGAAGAATTTTAATTGGAACTTTATTTCGATCAACTTTAATTGAATTTTAATGGGAACTAAAGTGATTAATTAATTCAATATCTTTTATTTACTTTTCGTCGCTTGAGTCCATACTTGTAAAGACATTTTTTATTTAGAGTCACTGGACTCAGTAGCTCACTCGGTAATAGTGCTCGGCGCGATACTGGGGGGTTAGGGTTCCATTCCTGGCTGAGTTAAAACGGAAATTTTTCCTTCTAATTGTAATTCTCTTCCAATTTTTTTGTGTACTACACAGGACTAGGTATTTAACATGTAGTACCTTTAGCCAGGGCCCGTAAAGAAATCATATAAGAAGCATGTAATTGAAAGCTGTTGACCAATTGGATCAAAGTTCTGGACTGTCTAGCTCAACGGAGTTACCCGAGCGAATTTGGGTCAGGTAGCCTGAGTCAGGATCACAAATTGATCCGATCGTAGTCGGATTCCATCTGATCAGATCTGCACTCATCAGAAATTGATCAGATTTGATTCAGTTGATGTGGGCAGACACAATGGCAACAACGCTGAGGAGATCCTGATTAGAATCTGATGATGTGGACATTATCGTAGTCTGAGGTCATATAAATTTGGTCATATTCCCCTGTCGTCAATCAGAAGTCAGATATTCTGAAAGTACTATGATCTAAATGATCATACTCACCTGATTACAATTTTCAAAGGATATATTTGAGAATTGTCAATTGTATGGCATTGTAACAGCTTTTCTTCAATTTAATTATTATCTCATTCTTTCTGTTCAAATTGATATTCATGGATATATTATTTATTTAGATGTCAAGTCCTAAATTAACTCCTCATGTCTTAATGTATTTATGTCTAAATGTATTTAGACATAAGGTGTTGATTTATTACGATAAAATTGTTCATTATGTGCATTGATAATATTTAATTTGATAAACGTTGTGATAAATATACGCAACCAATCCCTTTTTTGGCTTTACTGATAATTTGATTGGAATATGATGTGGGATTGATTCATGAATCAGTCATTTACGTCAGAGGTGAATATGTACATTCTAAATAGATTCAGGTCTACCAAGCATCATCCCAACTAGATCAAATGATTTCACAAAATCAAATTAATTTGATCTGATCCAATTATGATCATAAAAACGGTTACACAATTGATCGGAACCTGATCCAATTATTTCATCGCATTTAAAACCATCATCAGCTCTCGTTCGATGCGACTTTGATCTTAACCTAAACTAGATTTTCACTCGGGTACTGCAAATAGCAAACTAGATAAAGTTAGAATTATTGAGAAAAACATCAGTTTTGTTAGCTCATGTTGTTTTATTCACAGACGGTGTGAATAAATCCTGTAAATTTAAGCTCTTTTATTGATAACAAAATATTATTAACTTGAATCTCGTTGTTCTCGCGATATGTTGATAAAATAATTTACAATTTGTGTCGCTTTGCATTTATTTCCTCAGTTCATTAATTTCTAATTTTCGAAATTATTATTTCATAACTTCCTGTTCTAGATCTATTTCTACAGTCTCTAGGAAGTCATTGGGGAGATTCGAATATGCCTGACCCATAGCCACCATCCATTAACGATCATTTGGCTTTTTTTATTCCTCTCTCTCATAACTTCTTTTTCTGTTGCAGAGAATTGGCTATGAATGCTAAGCTCATGGTACAAATGGATGGCAAGAAGACACGGATATTCAGCAGCAAGGTACGTTTGGATAACTTTAGAATGTTTTTATGTCATCATTTGCAGCTATAGAGAGTAGCTGCTAGTCGAGCGTGACTGTATTTCCGGACTGGGAGAAACTTATCCAGATTATTATAAGAGAAGAGGCTGTATTCTCGAAATATTGATTTATTAATTTTGGCAATCTGTTGATTTATGAAAATAATGGCCGTAGACACCGTCCACCGGATATTATTTTCATAATCGCACTTGGACGTTTGTTTCGGGATGAAAAATAAAATTATTAGAATTTTACTTTCTTTGCCATCACCATAATTCTCATAAACAAAATCATCATCGAATGTACTGAGGAATTTTATCCCCTTCTGATGATCTCCATTACACACACTGAGATAAAAATGTAGTAATACGAAAGGATTATTTTTTTATTCAAACCCTCAGTGTTTTTCAATAGTAGCAATGGAATAAATCCCTGATGATACGAAGTATCTGGGTACTTTTGGTGGATTGTGTGATTAAAGTGTATGCGTCAATCGTTGATTCTGAGGGCTCCAAACACAAACCTCATGATCAGATCTATCGTATGTTCCTCTGGATTCCCTGAATATTTCATCACATTTAAATAATTATTTGAATGCATTCTGTCGATCTGAAAATTTATCGTAGGCGACATCAATAGAATCGCATGCAGTAAGATATTTTCAATAGAATAATAACACGTTTTCAAAGGAATATGTTATTATCTAAATTTTATAGGAAATCCACTGATAAAAAGACAATCTAAAATGTTGAAACAAGGGAATTCTATTTTCAAAGAAAAGAACATGCATCCAACCACATCTATTCCGTAGAATCTACGATATTTTTCTCTCAGTGCACGCCCTGAAACACCTCACAAGGTACAGAATCTTCACCGTCGGCTCGGATCTCGATTCAGCATTTGTTTTCCACTGTGTCTGGAAAAATATTGTATTTTTAATATGCGGTTTTTCAAAGTATAATTTCATGCCACTGCAGATCGACGAAAGATAATTTTCAGAGGCAATCGTTACTATCAATTATATATTTTTTCATATTTTACGAGGATTCAAGATTGTTCCTCCGTGGGCGGCATCGAGAAAGTGCCCCAATTTTTCCCGACTTTGCTCAGGGCTAGTTCCAACCACACCCATCGAATATACACTCACAATCGTAAAAGAAAATGTAAATAGTTAAGTTGATTGATTTTGTTATTTGTTTTTTTTTCTAGAGTCCTGGTGGATGCAGAGACATTGACAAGGAAACGTACAAAGACTTCACATTCGATCATTCCTATTGGTCCTTTGATACTGGTGATGGAAACTATGCATCGCAAGAAGAAGTGAGTAAGAATAGTCTTCAGAGTTTTAGCTGACTCTTTCACCGTCGAATCGTTGCCATTTTCGGTTTTATTCGATTTCACTGTCAATCACTTTTCTTTTAAAATTGTACCACTGAATGCTTGTCTGCCCCAAATTCGAGAGCTCAATATTGCTAACAATACAAAGCAGTGATAGAACGATTTATTCATTCCAATTGACATTCGTTGACTATTAAAGAAGGACAGCGTCCAATATGATCAATTCAACATTCGCTCATAGCTGACGAATGGCTCACTTGGATGATGCATCTAAAGCTAAAGAAAGTTCATCAATTTACAAATGTAGCTCAATCAAATCATCTCAATTTTTGCGAGATTACAAGACTTTTAAGTAATTTTTTCTTAGCTCTAAATGTACTTTTTTAGTTTTTTTTTCTCCACTTATTCCCTCATCGTTATGAAAAATTAATAATTAATCCAAAAAACTAGTATTTTTGCTAAAAGAGAATTGCGATGTGAGTGTCTTTAATTTGTTTCCACAAATTGAATTATTTTAATTATGATCGTATTTTTTTCAACCAATTTTCATTTCTCGAAAATTCGATTTCATGTGGTCATTTATTTTATTACTCCTCCATTAAAAATTGACATAACAGTCTACATTCCTGTTGTATTTTGCAATATACATTTTAGGATACATTTTAGGATTTATTTTTTTCTCCATTGTTAACTTCAGAGAAAATATGTGTTAAAGGCCCCAAATAACTAAAATATAAATTCAGCTCAGTATACACGACAATTGTAATTTTCAATGCTTTTTGGCAATGACCATATTTGAAATAACATTATACTCGAATTGTTATATCCTTTGTGTTCAACAAACTTGTCCATAATTGTTATTATGAAATTTGGTTTTTACAATATAATGATTGCATGATCATTGTAAATTTAATACAAAAATTGAAAACTATAAAACACCTTTTTCTAGCCAACACATGGACTTGCTTTGTTGGCTGTCATTTCAGTGCATAAAAAAATTTAAATTATTTATCTAAAAACCATTCCATACTCTTTTTTCTTTAACAACATACCATAAACTACGCGCGCAAAGTGCGTGCTTACACCTAGTGAATGAAAACGATGGGAGTGAATGACTAGAGAGAAATGAAAAAACAATTGCGATGATGAATTCAATGATGGCGAGAAGCCGTCAACTTGCCAAAATTATTTATAACGGTTTCACAATCCTTTTTTAGTAATCCTCATCAATCACACCTACCGTGATTGGAATTTACGGCGCAGAATGGTCACGATGTCCGTCTTATCGTCTCAAAGGTGTCTGTTTCCGTACGAAGTAGATGCATAGCATCATAATTACATCACAGAATAAATTAAGAATCAGAGAAAACGAACGAGCGCGTCTGTTACTTGACTTTCATACCATTTAAGGTGTCCTCATATTTACCATTACCGTTTCAGGTATTCTATGATCTCGGAACAGATGTCATTGAGAGTGCTTTTGCTGGATACAACGCCTGTGTTTTCGCCTACGGTCAGACTGGATCGGGAAAAACGTTTACAATGATGGGCTCGCCGGTAATTATTATCTCTCTATGAATGATTACTCCACTGAGTGAAAAATATCGTTGATTTTACGAAATATATTTTGTTCGATGCATATTCTTTCGTAACAATAAACAATTCTATTGTTTCAACATTTTAATTCTTGATTTTTGCAGTGGGTTCCCCATAGAGAGTAGATAATGAAATATTCCTTTGAAAATGGGTCATTATTTCATTAAAAATATGTTATTGCATGCGATTCCATTGATATCGCCTACAATGAGTTGTCATTTCACGAAACTACGTTTTTTTTAATTTTTGAAGTGAAGTCAATGATTTCTTCTCGGAAAATTAATAAATAAATCAATATTTATCTTAACTACTTTGGGCCTTAATTACTAGGAAGCCCAGGGCCTAATCCCAAGGATATGCAAGACTTTATTCGCGAGGATGGCAGCGGGAAAGGAAACAGGCGCATCTTACAGGACAGAAGTTTCATTTCTTGAGATTCATAATGAACGAGTACGAGATCTTTTGAGGCCAGACCAGAATCAATCACATTCCCTAAAGGTCCGAGAGCATCCAAAAAGGGGGCCTTATGTCCAGGACCTGTCTAATCACTTGGTTTATGATTACACTGACATTCAGGTGAGTGCTTCTCATGAATATTTCAACACGAATGACGATGTTGAATTGATTTTTATTGCAGTTATTTCGAAAATAAAAGAATGAAGAATTAAAAAATTGAATAACTACAATTTAAAACATAGAAAATATATAAATTAATAAACATAAAATGATACTAAACCCATCAGTAGCCAGTGTTAAACTGTAACAAGTAAAAATTGAAATTTTCCACAGTTGAGCATTTATCTTCGAAGCGAGGGATTTTATGAGAAAATGTTAAAACCTCTTTCGAGCAATAAAAACTAAAAAATGGAAAAAACTGATTTTCAATTTTTTGTTTAGTTTGTTACGAGCACTTCAGTCTGCCCCCAATTTTAGTACATTGGAGACGGGAATTAACAATTTCCGCACTAAAAAGTCAACCAAAATGGCGGTCTGTTTCTGACGTGCCCCGTCATGCCCCGGCCTCCTCTACATGTTAACAAAAAAATGAATGTTGTTAGATAACTTAATAGATATATACTTGACTCTTTTGGCATTGCAGGAATACATGGTGCGAGGAAATACGCACAGAACAACTGCAAGTACAAATATGAACGATGTGAGCAGTAGAAGTCACGCGATATTTACAATAACATTCGTGCAGGCTGGATTTTCCGAAGGAAACTTGCCATCGGAGACTGTTTCTAAGGTGCATCTGGTAGACTTGGCTGGAAGGTAAAGTAACAACAATAAATTTCATTCGGCCGAAATTCTCTTTGTCTCCGAAAAAATTCAAGATCAGTTCCCTGGCCGCCCGGGCGAAAACGTTTTTTTCACGTTTCTCTCGCTCCTGGGAGCTTTATTGACATCTGGGGGTTCACAAATGCGAAAAAAAACATCATCCGGTCGCTCAATTCGATTTTGGCGAAAATCACTTTCACTCCGGAAAAAAATCATGATCAGTCCTTTAAATATTCTACTTTTAAGTGTTCTCATTGATCACTGTAAATTCGAATATTAGATTATTAGGAAATATAAAAAATCGATGGGATTTAATGCGTGAATAATTTATTTAATAAATCAGTAAACACATGCAAAGAGCACAATATTGCATCTAATTAAATAACAATTACATTACGAAGATTACTATAGTACCACTCAAAATTCTGTAGCTCGGCTCTAACTACTAATTTTGTTATTGATCCAGTGCTCGACTATCTCGTCAACGCTATTAGCACTTTCAACATGTGGAAAGCTACAATTTCCAATAATTGAACGTCAATTAGTGAACACTAGTTGAAATATTTGTAAATGAAAAACAAATTAATCAGATTCCAAAAGCATGATTGAGAAATTGAAAGAAAACTGAATGCAGGTTTCACATATTCATTGTTTCCATCCCTCCAGATCCATTCTTGACCCATAATTCACTAATGCTAAATCATTCCAGTGAACGAGCGAATGCAACAGGAGCCACAGGCCAGCGATTAAAAGAGGGCGCCCATATAAATAAATCCCTGGTAACCTTGGGGTCAGTCATCTCCGCCCTGGCAGAAGTCTCTCAATCCTCCACCGACTCAAACAACATTCGAAAAAGCGTTTTTATCCCCTACAGAGACTCAGTCCTCACATGGCTATTGAAGGATTCCCTCGGTGGGAACTCCAAGACGATAATGATTGCCGCAATCAGTCCAGCTGACTGCAATTATGGAGAAACACTGAGCACCCTTCGATATGCTAATAGAGCTAAGAACATCATAAATAAACCAACTATAAATGAGGACGCAAATGTAAAATTAATTCGTGAATTGAGAGAAGAGATTCTAAAACTGAAATCGATGATGGGAAAGGATATGAGTCTAGAAAAGCCTCCCCAGCAGAAGGTTTTGCTGGCGCAAATACATGAGAAACAAGAGCAGGAGAAAGTCTTGACGGAGGAATGGACGGAGAAATGGAGGGAGACACAGAAAATTTTACAAGAACAAAAAGCCCTGGGATTACGTAAAAGTGGAGTTGGAGTTGTACTGGACTCTGAAATGCCTCATCTCGTGGGTATTGATGATGATTTATTGAGTACTGGGGTTACTCTGTATCATTTGAAAGAGGGAAAGACTCTGGTGGGTACAGAGGAAGCCATTTCTCTGCAGGATATTGCCCTGACTGGTCCAGATGTCGAACCTGAACATTGTATCGTTGAACTCATTGCTGGGGTGGCTACTTTACTGCCACTATCACCTCATTGTTGGATCAATATGGTTCAGGTGAGGAGTCGCTTAGTAATTCGTTTCTTGCGAGGATGTAGCATTGTTTTAATTAATTTAATTAAAATTTTATTTTACTTATTCTCCATTTAGGTGGACAAACCTACGAGATTATCTCAGGGATGCATTATTCTCCTTGGTAGAAATAACATGTTCAGGTACAATGATCCTGTCGAGGCTGCAAAATTGAGGAAAGAAGGCGGATCTGGTAATGGCAATCTGCAATCGACGGTTGTTAATCTATCAAGATTATCACTACTCAGTTGGAGTGTTTCGGATCTTCATGTGTCGACCTCCAGCGATAATTTACTAAACTCGAGTGAGGATTTGAGAGCTCTTGAAGAATTAGAACAACAAAAGGCAGCTTTGATTAAGGAGAAAGAAGACTTTAAGGTCAGTCGATCTATTTATTCTTTTGGTTTTACAGAAAATTGTATTAAATCACAATCAGCACGAAAAATTGAAAAAAATAAAAAACGACCCTTCTCTGTGTTTTAGAATGCGGTCAAATTTTGTTTCTTTTGGGTTAAGCTTATCCTAGCTTTTCTATAAATATTGCATTTCTCCAACCAAGTCACTACAATATTACGATAATAATCATGTTCCTCTCGAGAATGAGTATTTTGTACGTGACCTTGAATGAACTCCATTCATAATCATTTAGTTCTAAAATTTCTAATTTCCTTAACGGAAGGATTTCCATGAATGATTCAGTAGTCACAATTATTCCAGGAGTTCACTCAATGTTATAATTAATCTGATCATATTGTAGAACACTATACTTGACGCCATTCAAACGTAATCAGAATAGTCAGGGAGTTACTCGGTCTCAGAAATGAAGGATTGAAAAAATAAATACTTTCTTGAAGTAACTGGATATTTGGCGAAAATATTTTGTTTCTCAGTGTACACCAATTCATTTTTAATCTTCGATATATTTCAATGCTCCTTTTTCTGCTAAAAAATCCATGAAAAATTGCATTCCATCACCCCTACCCGGAAACACACTATTCAGTGATGGCAGAGAAAGTATGAGTAAATGCTTATTGTCACATAATCGCGATTATATACTCACTCCGCACTGTTTGTGCTGTAAATACTAGAGAAGGTCTCACTCGCTCTTGTGGTTAAGTGGAAATTATATTTAAAAGTCGAAAATTAAGAGATTGTCATGTATCAAATGTGTAATAAGGAACGCAAAAAACATTGAAAAATGAAAACTAATGACTATGTCTGCTCTCTATCCATTTTAGAAAGAACAAGAAGAAAGGGAGGAAAGATGGGCAGCGAGACGTGAAGCATTGGAGGGGGCTCAAAGGGAATTAGAAAGAGAATGGGGTGCACAATGGAAAGAATGGGCAGATGCAATAGCTGCATTAGAGGCGAAACAACGTGAATTGCGTACAAGACGACGTGTACTCGAGCAAGAAAGGCGAGACGAGATGACACAAGTAAGTGGACTGGATTCAGCAGATCCGGATGTAGATGTAATATCAATGAATTGCCAGTTTTATCTTGCCCTCATCGCACTCGGTGTTATTATCTGTTTGTCTGGCAATATCATCATTTATTCCCACGTATGTCCACTTGACATGTGACGAATTATCTCAAATTATTGGTATGGTAAACGTTATGCACAATTATGTCAAAAATTCCTAGCTGGTCCCAGGAATTTATAGGTAGATTTTCATGAATCTATGAGATTATATTCAGTTCGGATAATTTTTCACATATTTGTGAAGTCAATATTCACTGGATTAATGGCTGGAATGGGTGAATTATGAATGACAAAAAGCCAGGAATTTTAAGCATTTTAAGTATCGTTTGAGTGATGAAATTTTGATTTTTATAGAGGATCCTCTGAAGGGAAGGTGGGTTTCAAGGAATAATATGAAAGTAGGATATAGTCCGATCGTTTCCAGAAGGATGATGTGTTTGATTTTAGCTGACCCTAGAACATAAACGTGTCGGTAACGATTAATTCGTGCTGCAGCGCCTCAAGTCAATCTTGTTATGGAATGAAAATAGCACAAGTAAATTTATTTTATTACTCTGAGACACGGGCTTTCTTTTATAAACAATTTATAATATACTCGTTAATCCGAATAATATATATAAAGACCCTCACCTGACGCGGCCTGGGTCAAGGGCTGTCAGGGCTCTAGTATTTCTCTAGTGAGATATGCTTAATAAACAATTTAATAATAGTTAATTGGGCGCCAGTTGGTTTTTCGAGAGCCAACAACGTTTCCCGGAAATCTCGGGGTGTGAGAGAGTTGGAAGACCCAGTATAGACTAAAGAGAGTGAGAGAGAAAGGAGAATTAAGGCAGAAGCGTAATAAATTCACAACTTACTTTATTGACGGTAATAAGACCTGTATGTCTGGCACACCTCGGGAATCGACTCCACGTGACACAATAAATTAAATTACTTCACAATACAATAGAATTATTAATTAAGAAATTATAAATGTATGACAAAAGCACACGTACAATAATTACACGAAAGTATTCGGACGTAACACCGGGCGAAAAAGGCACCGGGACGTGTACAGTGTGATCGACAATAGCACCGGGGCAAGAGTAATCGTTTTTCCGATCGAACGACCTGTTGCGGGGTAGTTCGATCGATATTTCCGACGCATGCGCCCTTTGAGGGCGGCTAGGGTCCCTGGCAGTCGTCGTAAAGACGGGTGGTGGGTTTTTATCCCTAGGACCTAGCCTACGGTAGTCTGAGACGATTCCCGAGAGTGGGGAAATCGCCCCGACGCGAGGGGAAAATAGTACCTCCTGTCACAACTCTTTCAAAATATCATGGAAAAACGGAATTATGATATTTGACTTGTTTGTTATAAAATTTTGCCATATTGTATGAAATGATGCACAAGTTAACATTTTAATAGGTCAGAAATTCCGATTTGTTCAATATGGCAACGTGATCATTATATAATGGATTATGTACGCCTCTTTTTGTAGGTAGAGATGAAGTTTTTATTATAAGATTTAGGTGTCACTGTTTTCATTAACTTAGAAGGATCTTTTAATTGCTTACGGGAATTGAATTCTAATTTATATGAAGACATTTCCTAAATTAACGATGGATTCTTCTCAGAATCATTTACTCTCTTGGGGGCTTCATTTTAATTACGAAGGAATGAAAATCTTCATATAAATCTATCTCTGCCTGAATTATCATTAAATTTCAATAAGCAATTAAAAGCTACTCTTAATTAATTGGAAAAGTGGAAATTAATTCACATTAGGAGAACAACGGTGCTGATTTCAAAAAGATGAGTCCTTTATACAAGTTAGAAGTCAGCATTAAATTCTAATAATGGATTTAAAATGATGAGAAGGAGGGTTGATAAACAAGCCTCTTAATTATTCAAAGAGAAATGCTTGACTGCTCTTACATTTAGTGTCTGTAGGTATGTTAACTAAATATACTGATGTGAATTTAAAGCCTTCATTTGATACAAGACCACCGAGAGAACTAAGTTTACTCAAAACCAGTGCTGCGCCATCAGATGCAACTCAAGTTCATTCTTCTTCTCCAAATTGCCAATTACGATCCCCTAACAACGATAATATCATAACTCCGTTATTCCACGATATTTTGGTTCCATAACAACATTGATTTTCGGAGCTGCAGCGCTAATTGTTCGTAAACGCGAGCGTTCTTGTGGCTCTATTTATGTTTGAGGAAAAATCATCGAAATGGAAATCAAAATAAGTGAAAAACTTTTTATTCTTTTAATCATATGGAGGATCTTTTAATACGAATCTCGATCTGATCTTAGAATGGATTAGTGTGAATATCGATATAAATGAAAATCTAAACGAATCTCAAACTTTTTGCTCTTTTAATAATAAAAAAATGGATGTCACGAGATTGGATTTCGAGAATGTAAACATTTCTTCAGGATGTTCCTCAATATTTCTGATTAAGTAACCCTAATCTCGCTAGTTTTCCGGATACTCAAAAAACACTCTATATAAATTCTCTGAAATCAGAATTTCACCACTATATTTTAATTACCTGTAAAAATACTCATTTCTATTTTAAAAAAACTGTTGATATTGCTTGACAAACATTAACTGGAATGTTCTACCTAAAGTAGAAGACTTGTAAAAGCGCAAGAGCGCCGGAATAATGTACATATTAGATTATTGGTTTAGATGGTCTATGGGTTTGTTATGAGAAGAGAGGATCTATAAATTGTTATACTCAACTGTTAATAAATTAATAAATTTTTCTTACAAACATTGGCGTTTGACATCTTACATTCGAATGAGCAACGATTCTTTCGTATTTGATTTAATACATCCATTGTTGTCATTATATTTCATTTGAACGCGAGTTGCAACAAGCTGTTACATATTTTATTGATTTTTCACTAAATTTTCGTTATTAATTACAACTCGTAATTAATTATCAATATTCAATTAACAAACCCGAAGTATTTGAGAGCAAGTGAGAACGGGTAAATTGGAATATGAAAACTTGAATGGTTGAGGACAGGTAAGATATTTGAAAATGCGAAATAATTGAGAAGAGAAATTGGTGCAGTAACCATCGCATGATCGTCAGTCACTCCTTCATTTTTGTCTGATAATTTTTATTAATTATTTCTATTAATTAATTCATCCAGATCCCCACTTGTTTACACATAAGTCGAAACTGTTTTGAGTTGTACTGTACAAGTGATTTGATTCTTTTATTCATTTACTTATCTATTGATTTTGTAGAAAATGAAAAAAAAATCGTTGGACATATTTTCTTTCATATTTATTGATTATAACTTAATTACTACTGAGTTTATTTTGTTTTTGTTAACGTTGAAGTATGGTATGTGTGGCTAGGTAGAAAGTTTGTGTAGGGAAGTCGCCTCCCTTCGTACCAATCTCCAGAACAAACAGCTACAGTTCGAAGAATTCATGAGTAATCACAATGAATTGATGATACAACAACAAAATGTGATCAAGGTAAGATGAATAAATTGCTTTGGATTATATTGAAGTTGATGGATTAATGTAAATGGGTCTTGATAATTTGTATAATAATGGATGGAAATTATTATGAAGGAATTTTATCGTTAATCGAAATTTGGTTAATTTTTCAGACGGATGAGAATACCATCAGCGAGAGCAGTTTGCCAGAGTCCTGGGGAAGTTTTAATAATAAAAAATCAGTGGATACCATGAAGGAACTCGTCAATCATCATGTTTGTATTTAAATTACTTGTTTCACGATTAACTTTTTTATTATGAAAATGATGTTGGATAGGGGATTTTGTAATCTATAAATATCGCAAAATATCCGTCCTCATTATCCAAATTCAAAATTACTCATGAAAGTCAAAGTTCGAAACGTAAATTGTTTTGCTCTCTACATTTGTTGTCATCGTCTTATAATTAATTATAAAGAAACTTATTTGCTTTTAACAGAAAAAAGAATTGGCTGCGTTAGAGTCCGAACTCCATAACAAAGTCAAATCCCTGAATGAACATCAATCTCGAGTGGAAAAAATGGAAGAGGAGCTATCAGATATGGCAGACAAACAGAAGCAAATGCTCAGTCTCGAGGTAACTATTTGAATAATAAATAACACAAGTACGAAGTTTCTCTCATATTGTTTATAGTGAAGGACAATATAAATAAAAAAAAATGTAGCTGAACAGGTTTTTTGAGGGGAACCCTTCTTCCTTCAGGCTTTCCATAAAACGTTAATTCACTATTATAACGAGCCGTGTCCGTAACGGTTTTCCTTTGCTTTTTAGTCTCAAACTCACTGTAGTTTCATTGGAAAGCAAAAAACCATTGTCTACAATGGACTTAAATCCCACGATTCACGATTTCACTGTTTCCTCTCTTCTAGTTTGAGGGTCAAGGGATAACCGAAAAGAAGCTCGTTTTGGCCAAACGCACCCAGGAACAACTCCAGGAGCTCCTCAAACGCAAACAATCTCTCTCCCTAAATCTAAAACGTACGCTTCCAGCCTCTTCCGGTCGTTCCAGCAGTTCCAGCGATGTTTTAGCAAGCTGTGATCTGAAATCCTTCCAGGACGCCTGCAATCGCAAGCTGAGAATCGCTTCAGCTCTCTGTCTGTTGCCTCCTGACTTCAGCATGTCCACCGATACAAGTGAGACCTTCCACACAGCAGCAGCTGACACTCCAGACCTCCAGTCATTTCCGTCCTCGCCCAATGTAGTTGAACCCGTCAGCTCCATCGAGTCCCATGAGGCAATTAACTCACCAGATGAACATTTTCTCGACCTAAATGACCGTAAGACCGATGAGGATCCTGGAATATTGCCCTCAAGTGAAGACAAAATTGATGAGTACATGATAAATCATCAAACGATAACTTCCAATGAGCCTATCGGCGATGAATCGATAATTCTTCAAACGTCTTCAGAATCAGAGAAACAAGAAAAAAAGACTGAATTAGTGAGTGATAATTATAAGATAATTGAGCAAAGTGATGACAATAAAGAATTAACTAGTGATTTAGGTGAGACTTCTAAAGATAATGATGATGATGATGATAATGATGAAGAAGATAGGACATTTGCAAGTCATGCGAGAGGATCAGTAGAGACTTTAAGCACTGATCATCATGAGAATCAGGCGATGAAGAGGCTCAACCAGAGGATAACACGACAGAAGATGACGGTTATGAGATGTCTTGAGTCTGGTGCACCAGCTAAGGATGATTTGAATCGACAGATTCTCGTACTTCAGGATCTTCACAGGCAGCAGATTGAGCTTGAGATCTGGCTACGGAAGAGGGGAAAGGAGTACGAGATGAGGGGGGGTTTGGAAAGGGTGGAAGGAAGGGTGGATTATATGGAGACAGAGTCTGAAGATGAGAACTGGAATTCTGGAGTGGAAAGTGGGATTGGTGGAGTTGGGCGAGGATCGCCGGGAGGGAGGGATGTTATGAGCGATCAGGATGAGGAGAGGAAGCAGAGTCTGAGGAATGGAGCGCAAAAGGGGCCGGTCAGCAGGGGATATTCTTCGGTTTACCTTACCGTGAGTGTTTTTTAAATATTTGAACGGATAAAGGGAAATTACGGGACTAATAGATCGGGTGTTATTTGATAAAACGGGTAAATAAACCAACGATGAAGTCTAATGATGATTTCAAGTGAACACAATCCCCTAAACAATCTCCATGATAATTATGTATATGATATGATGTAATGATCACGATCATTACATGATGCTCATGTGACCATCTTGAACAAACCAAACAAAATGTTGATTTTGGAAATTTCTTTATGTCCAGCATTTCATACAACATGTCAGTATTTTATAACAAACAAACATAATATCATAACTTCGTTTATTTGTGATAACTTCAAACGGAATTGGTTTCATCGTTATCATTCTAGTTTTACGTTAAGGCCTGATTGGATAGACTAAACTATATCGAATGGATAGTTTTTGTTTTTATATTTTATTTAACACTTTGGTGCAGTCCTGCATCAACTATAAATGCACTGAAAAAATGAAAATATTCTGAAGAAAAACTAAAAATATAGAACCTGGTTTTTTAAATTTATATTTTATGATAAATGCAATAATTGCAAACCGGATAATGCCTGATTGGGTGGAGCTGGAGGGAAGGAGAGAGCGGGGTGGGCTATAAAATTAAACGATTTCCCACGGAATTCATGGAGCATTATTTTAAAATAACGAAAAATTAGTAAATATTTTTAAAAAATTTTAAATTATCTAGTCTTACCGTAAAATGCCTAAAACTCTGGGAATTAGAAAAGTTTAAGTGAGGTTGTGATCAGCTATCACTTTGCAACATCAGCACATTTTGCATCACCAAATAGCAGCATGAATTTGGCCACCCCTCCAGTTATTTCGCAATAAAGTGACAGTTGATTGTCACAATTGAATTTCTTAAATTCCCCGGGTTCTATGTATTTTACGGTAACACTATAGTAATTAAAAAATTTCTAAAAATTGTTTAAAAAATTTCAGAGAACAACTTTTTACGATTGGTAAAAAGTGGGCTTCCCTCTCCCTGACAGGCTAAAGTGACAGCTAATTGCCACCTCACGAAAAGTTTTCTGATTCCCAGAGTTTTGCACATAATAGAGTAAGACTATTGATATTAAAAAATTGCCAAAAATAATTTATAATTTTTCAGAGAACGACATTTTAAAATAATCCTCCTTGAACTCTTCAGGAAATCATTTACTTTTATAGCCGGGTCCTGTATTTTCATTTTTTTGTACATCTCTGCTTGATGCAAGATTGCACCGAAGTTGCAGATAAAATATAAAAACAAAAATTATCTATTCCAGATAGCTCAGTATATCCAACCGAACGATAAATGTTCAAGAAAGGCATTAATACTGGTCATAATAGAACCATGATAAATCATAAATGGATTTTCTTACAGAGCCTCAATCGTGGAGATCGACTAGGCAGTCCCTATTCCCTCTCAATTACAAGATCACTACCATCACTGATACCTAGTGATAGCCCAGCCGATGCTGTCATCAATATGATCATCTCCGTACCCTCATACGTCATACGTGGAGCCGGCACCTCGAGTCACTACGAGTACGAAGTTCGTGTCGTTGCTGTTGATGATAGTTGGACACTTTTACGTCGCTACCGACGATTCCGAGAACTTTATGTCAGCATGAGGCAGAAATATGACGGAAAGGTAAGTAAAATTAAGTCTGTCAACTCTATTCACATTGAAAATGTTTGAAAGGACCTTAAAAAGGAGCTCTAGTCCCCTCCAAGCAATGGTACTTCTAAATATTTCGCGTTTTGCAATTTTTCAATTAAATTTACATGATGAAATATTAAGAAAACTGTTTTTTAAGCATTTCTTCATGCAAATAAGAGATGATATTCGTGAAATTGTGGATTATTTTTGATAAAATTACAAATGGCGATTTTCTCACATCTAATTATGAAAAGTTCAAATATTTATTTTTTATTACAGTACTTAGCTTATTTATTTTTATCTAGGACACTGGATGGAATCTTGATTTGATAACTTTTTCAAAAATCAATAAAATGAATTGAGACCAAAATTGCAATTCTTAATGTAATCTAGTTTTCCACATCTTTTTTAATGTTCACTAATCTTGGATTTACCGTAAACTCAAAGCTGCGTTAATTAAATTTGCAAAAAATAAAGCGCAAATCTGAACATTTGGTGTAAAACCATAGCGTGTATGAGTCTAGTTTTTGAGCAATATTTGCGAATGTAAGAGATATCGACATAACATTTATTGTAGCACTCAATTCGCTCCATAAAAGCTTACAATAAAAATTTTATAATCTTCCTTAGATTTCGAGGTATTCATCAAAAACTAATCAACCGTTAAAAGTCACTTATCTCGCTTTACCACTTCGCTAACGAATGTTAATTTTAAAAAATGAGTTTCTATTCTCTTCTCCCTTGGATTTTCTATCTGTATTATGTCCATACTCTAGACTGAAGCGCGCGAAGTGCTAGTGATTTAAAAATTTACCCAATTATCTTGTGATTTTCAGGTATCATCAATTCGCTTTCCACCACGGCAGGTATTTCCTAGATACGAAATAGTTGCTAAACAACGAAGAAAACGTCTGGAAGAATATCTCAGGCGATTAATTCAAGTTTGTTCGGAATTACCCAATTGCGAGCCTCTCTATAAATTCCGAGGGAATCTTAGTAACATCGATAAAAAATCACTTCTTGAATTCAGTTCATTCTTCAGACGTGGTACATTTGAGAGCAGCAAATACGGGACCAGCTAAAAAATACGGTTTGGGTCACATTGTTGGCTCTTATTATTTTTAATTTTATTCAGTTTGACAGCTGATAATTTTGTAATATGAAATTATTATTTATTTTTTCTTCTACGATGAATGATAATAGTTTTTTTGCGAATGTAATTCTATTCAAAATAGAAATCTACATTTTACTACTCGTTTTTGGCGATTGTGATTTTTCAGAGAAAAAAATACTTCAAACAATTGCAACATAAAGAAGTAAAAATTAGTAGAACAATTCTTATTGAATAATTACGTCGTTAATGAATAGTTCTAGAGGGAAATGTTAGATATAATTTTATGACTGATATAATCAAGAAAATATTGTCGACTACAAGGCCGGTCTTTTAATATTTTCTTCTGAATCGATTAAATTATTCCCGAAATAATTAATGAATCGAAGAGCAATATTTTTAAAGAAAAATTGAGATGAAAAAATTATCTCTCGGTACATTTTACGTTTGGTTACCGTTAGATATTTAATCTCTTCCTCATTCAGTCAATTATGTAATTTATTTGTTTATGTCCCACTGGGAGCAATTGTTCGATTGATTAGAGGAAAGAGGGGTGACGGAGGAGGAGGATAGATGAGAATAAATGATATTAAAGTGGCCTCATTAAATAGCAAGTATTGCATTATCGCTTCGGCAAATATCAGTATTCAATTAAAGTACGCACTAAGAAATTTTTAAATGTAATAACTTAATTTAAAAATATCGGGTTATAAATGAATTTATAGAATAAGTTGCATTAAATTGTGGAGAGAGTAATTTTGAAAATTTGTAACTAACGCGGAAGAATTTTAAAGGCTAGTTATGGAACAATTTCCACCTAAGGGCCCTGGTGATGATGATTTTAAACTAATTGAGATGATTGGATCTGAATGTAACTGGAAATTAGATCAATTATTTAATTAATTAACACTTGCAACTTGGTCATACATCACGATCGGAATGGTTCGTCACAGAACCGTCACCTTTTGAAAAAACATCACATTTTCAGGCCTTTAAAACGTTGCAATTATTAATTAATAATAGTTATGTCTGACATGAATGTTCTATGACGAATGTTCCATGAAAAAATGTAAGTATAACACTAGTGCTTGATCAAAAATCAAGAAACATGTCCCTAAATCTACTCATTAGTGAAGTATTTGAACAATTAGCAAATTGAAAATTCTAAATCTGTCTAAACTATAATCCTAATTAATTACGGAACCATCTTGTGAATGTCACCAAACTTTTTTTTGCAGAGAATTGAATTCTCGATAAAAAAAATGTAGTCTTTCGATGTATGATGTAATTTCCGCAATGAACATGATAATTGCGGGTTTAAAATGAAATGAATCTCAACTTGAATGCTTTTTCAACATATAATCTGAAAAACAATATGTTGAATACAGAAAATGATTTATGATCTGAAACCTACTAAATTATATTAGTTCATTACAATTATAATAATGTTACCTTGCACTTAATTAATCATTAAAACATCTCAACATGGGCCTCAAGTGGAATCGAGCGAATTAGCTTATAAATGTTGAAGAAAAAAAATATCGCACATAAATAAATTATATTAACATGATATTGTTATTAGTTTTGTGTTGAAAGAGATTTATTCGTATGCAATACAATTTTGCCTAAGGAAGAAATAATCATTAGCCGAGACGAATGAAAAATTCTATTTAACTAAGAAATTGTGAATATCATCACATATTTTAATAGTGAAGTTGTGAAGACCAAACGGATTCCCAGATTTCCGTATATATTTTAGACAGTAGTGGATTTATTCAAACACAGAATAGAATTTTTTGTAATTAATCAACATCTCTACAAGAGTCATGGTTTCTTTATCTTCTTCATAAAATCCACTTATTGTCGAAATATTCATTAAAAAAAATTCTAAAAAAATTATTTAGTGGCCATTGATAATTTATGTCAACGTCACAAGTATTCGAACTATTTCAGTTGTAGACAATTAATTTATCCACGAATTTGTTCATAAAACCTATTTGTCTCCAAAATATTGAAGGTATAATCCGTGTTATTCACTATTTCGCTATATAATTAATCCCATGGCTGTGCAATACGGACTTAAAACTACCCCCTGGTGTCTAGTGGTTCTTAATCATCTTAATGAGTAATGAATAGTTAAGACTACGAATGAAATGAGTTATTCGACATACATTACCTCATGTTCCGTGAACAATTTTTTCTACAGGAAAGATATTAATAAAATAGATCTGTTCTGTATATAAGAGCGAAAATATATCACGCTATTATCATAAAATTCCCATTTATTAATTATCAATTATTATATCAATACATTGAATTCAAAGTTATGATTAATGAATTGATTATATCATTAATGATGCGTTCCAATTATTTTACAATCGATAAAAAGAATAATCTCGCACTATTCTCTCTAATTGGCTTTGTACAAGTGACTGATTATTGAATTTAATTCATTAATGAGCCAATAACTGAATTAAGTGGCGTGAAGTAATATGATGAAATCAGTAATTAAATGCCGTTCAAAATGAAATACCAACAAGTCTTTTGATTTTAACAAAACTTAAGATTAAATAAATACTTGCTCACTAGCCAAACTATCGGCAAATGGAGCTACAATTACTCGAGTTGCAAAGTAGAATATCAAACCGAAGGTGATGGATATTGGTAAGGCAGGTAGTGCTTTCTTGAATATCGCAAGGAGAAGTAGTGTCAAACACAATCCCTGCAACAGAAAATTTAAGAATATACATCTCTGTTATCATCCGTCTTATCAAAAAATTCGGCAGCTCTCTTTGTAATTGACAAAAGCAAGGATATGACAGTCAGCATGTCACTGATTGTTGTTTCATTTTTTCATTTGTTAATCCGCGATAGCCCGTTAATGAATACTCTGGACCATTACAAATCTTTTCAATTAAAAAATATATGGACTGCACTGCGAAATAATTTTTGACTCTTTTTTTTGCGTTATCTTGAAGAGAACTGGAAGCTTGAAAATTTTCACGTGCGAGATATTTCATATGGAAAGAAAGTTTACTAAAAAATTGTGTGTTCGTTCTAAGAACGAGGAGAAAAGTATGATAATGAGAAAATGATTTTTCATATCCAGTTGAATTGAATCTATTCGTTTTAGAGTTTTAAATTAAACTGCAATTTTGTGCAGTTACCTGGAATTCGAATATTTGAATTGAAAACGGTAATTAACTGTTGAATATTAATACTTACAATCAAAATAGCCACAAAACAAGCCAGAGTTGTATTCCAATCTCCATAACTTGAGGCTTTTCCGACAAGAACACTGTAAAAGATAAAATCTCCAAGTCCAAGTTTAACTCCTCGTTCTTCTTCAGGAAGTGATCCTTGAGACTGATTATGGGTTACGGGTTGTTGGGTAGTTCTTCTGGGTGTGTCAACGGTATCAGTGACCAGTTGGGCCCTTCTGGTTCCTCTTTCTTCTGCAAAATCGCTCGATAATTATGGTCTTTTGTAAAAAAAAGTTTAACAGAAGAAATTCTGCACCAGGTAATTAAGTAGAATTAAACCCTAACTCTCAATGGTTCTTCTTTTAACTCACCATGATTTTCAACCCATTCAGTGGTAAATCCACTCTCTTCCCTCTCCCCTGCGATATTTTGATTTTGCAGTTGTGCACGTGCTGGTGAGGCCATACCATCTCCCTCAACAGTATCTCCGCTTGCCATCGTTGCAGCTCCAACATATCCAGTATAAGCAACGGTAAAACTGTATAAAATAGTTGAAGAGTAAATAAGAGCGGGGAATATCGGTTCGTTTCGCTCTTGAGCGGTTTCCACCAAAATCCGAAGGGGTCCCTTGGGTGTTAATACAGCAATTAAGTCTGCAATAATAAAAATTATTAAATTAGGATGCCATGAAACCTCGATAGGAATTTTTGTTTTGGGTGTGATTTTTTTCCAACTTTAGATTTCAAGTTTTTAGTTTTTTTACATTCGAATGGAAACTTTACAATCCACCAAATGTAGGTGGGAGTGTTTATGTTGTACCAAGATCTTACGATTCAAAGAATTATTCACCAGTAAAGTAATGGAATTTCTCAATTATAGATCTTACTGAGTTTTGTTTCGCTCAGATATTCATAAAACCACGATAAAGCTTCCGTTCACGAACAATTAGCGCTGCAGTACTGAAAATCAATCTTTTTATGGAATAAAAATATAGAAAAATGGAGTTATGATGTTGGTTTGTGATGTGGAGAAGAAGAATTCATTTGAGTTGCATCTGATGGCGCAGCACTGATTTTAAGATACTAAATTCAAGAGGAATCAACCATTTCTCCTTGAATAACTAAGAGGGCCTTTTTAAATAATTGTTTATCATCCCCCCTTCTCATAATTTCAAATGCATTATTAGAATGTAATGCTGACTTGTATGAAGGATTCAGCTTTTTGAAATCAGAGCTGTTGTTCTCCTTGTATGAATCTATTTATACTTTTACAATTGCATTAGGAGTAGCTTATAATTATTGATTGGAATTTAAGGTTAATTTAGGTAGAGATAGACATATGTGAAGATTTCCATCCCTTCGTAATTAAAATGACGCCCCCAAGAGCGTAAATGATTCTGAGAAAAAATCCATCTTTAATATAGGAAATGTCTTCATATAAATTAGAATTGAATTCCCATTAGCAATTAAAAGGTCCTTCTAAGTTAATGCAAACAGTGACACCTAAATCATATAATAAAAACATCATCTCTAAATGTAAAAAGAGCATTACTATCATTACATGATGATCATGTGACTATCTGGAATGAATCGGAATTTCTTACCCATTAAAATGTTGATTTTTGACATTTCTATTGGTCCATTATTCCATACAACACGTCAATATTTTATAACGAAGACGGATAATACCATAATTCCGTTTTTCTGATACTGTCAAACAGCATTAATAATAACAATAATAATGATTTGTGATATTTTAAATCTATAACAATATTGACTTGCAGTTCTACAGCACTGGTAATTAACTTTTCATTGGTTTCTTGACAGCAATAAGTCAAGACTATTGCTGTCATATAAAACCGATTACTTTGAAATACACATATGCGTAATATGAAAACTTACCCCAAAAACTGATAACAGCTAGTACCACCCAGGCAGTCCACTCAGGTAAATATTTAATGAATACAAGAGCCATCAGTGCTGCTATGAATATCAGATAAGCTTGTTGAAGAGCCAGTGGTCCCTGCCAGTGAATACAGATCATCCCGACCGCTCCGAAATTCCATAAAATAATAACTAGGGTAATCAAGTCCATTGGAATATTGTAAGCCTTGAGTATCTCCTCGCAGTACAAAGTTGTGAATATAAACAGCAGCATAAGAGAACTTATTATCAGCCATCCATGAATAACTTTGTAAAATCTGTATTTATACAGAATAATGAGGACAACTGTCATGCAAACGATGACACAGAGAAGAATCAGAGAATTGGCAAGAGCTTGCCAAACTTTTGTGCTTGTATCATCGGTGTCATCGTGAAAGGGCGTGTACACGAGGTAGACATCTTTCTTCGTATAAAACGTAATTGAGCTGATGGTTGCAACCACCACCAACATGCACAGCGACACCGGTACAAAAAGTTTTATTACGTGGGCAGCTCCATACTTCAGTTCCTCTTCTTCATCTTCTTGTTGGTAGTCTTCTGGATCAACTCCTGAAGACTGGGGATTACCGGGAGCCCTGGAGGCCGAGAAAAAGGCAGAGGAGCCGGGATTTTCAATGCGAACCTCTGGTAGGGTGTCAACCTGGGGAAATTATCAAGTTTACATGTATTATAGTTGAATAGGATCATTAAGTCTAATATTGTTATCTAGATAGTTTTTTGTTTGAATATCTATCTGCAAACCCGTGTAATTATGAATTGTTTTTTGTAAGTACTAGATTCCCAAAGATTATGGTCATATAATTGAAAAAATTAAGAATATTAGGAACATTTTCAAAGAGCCCTCCTCAAGAATATTGAGAAATAAGTGAATCGAGAGAAATTAAAAATGAATTATTACAGCAACAAATGGTGGCTGTCTGTCAATAATATGGGGGAGGGAGGATGAAACGTCAAGTCTTCCAATACACAACATGTAGATCATTAATCAAGAAAAGGCTCTTTGAAAAAATTTGAATAATTGTCCCAAATTTTTTAAGTATATTTTCATAATGAGAGAATAAATACTTGCGAATAAATACTTTTACCGGCCCGTGTTCTGAACCGTTTCTCCTATTCACAGATCACAGGGGTACTTTGTAATCGCAACTGTAAATAAACTAGGGCCCGAGAAAAATTTATACGAAACGTGTGTATTTTTCGTGCAAAAATTCATTTATCGAAAAACATCGACACACAATCGTTTACTCATTCACTACCGAATTTACAACGTTTGCACTGTTGTTAATATGAAAGAAGGATTTTCACGGTACCTCCTCACTCCCGGATGTTCTCGATTTTCGTTTCTTTCTCTCAGTCACCAGACCTGTGCTATCAGTCCTGCTCTCTGCTACGTGGGCGTCCATCAGACTGGTATACTCGTCGGCAGAATCCAATTCGCTATCATCCATTCAAATGATACCACCTTAATTACAATAGTAAAGAATAGTTCAGTAGAAAAATGATGGAAATGATCATCTAATTGCACTCAGCAAAGGACTCTAGGGGGTTACTGCCGATGCCTTATGACAATTGTCTTCATGACAATTATAAAAACGAATCGACGTGGACGGCACCAGGATCGTCCAAGGGTCTACATAAACACACAATATTTTTTGCGTAAGAAATAACACAGGATTCTGTCATTACACAACGAATTTTCTTTGATCTTTGAGACTAGCCTTTAGCCTGCTGAGAAGATTCGTAGAGTACAGACGTTTCTTCCTCGAGCCATTTGAAAAACCAGAAGAAATAAAATTTAATCTACTACATTAATATTTATTTATAGATCCCATTTCCAACAAAAACTATTGCCACCACTGTAATCCCAATACAAACTTCAGGATTTGAAAATCAGTGTGAATGTAAGTCCTGGTGTCAGTATGAGCTAATGAGCCAATCAGCTAATGACCTCATCAACAAATTTTGATCACAAGCAGGGTTTCTTGACGTTTGTCACTAAGCTCAGTCCTCTTGGAGATTATTCAACACTTAACAGTGTAAGAAACGCTAGGTTTACATTTTTCCTGAATTAGCCCGGAATTTTTATACCACAATGGTTTATAAATGCAATTCATGCTATGTTATCCCTGAATGAAGACCAGTGATGTGTCACTCCAAAGATTCACGATCATCACAAGCATCATAAGGGATTTAAGTATGAGCCTCGCAATTTTTAATCGTATTTACCTCGATATCGCTTTCAGTAGATATCCACAGCAATCTTAAGGAAGTTACGGAACATTATGGTGAATTTCACAAGTATTTATTCATGAAAAACTCAGCAAATTATGTATCGTTTGGAGAGTTGACGTTTACTCCTTTCTTTAAGGTTATCTACTATACTTGGTTGAAAGAGTTAAATTCATGACCTATCCATGGAGGATAGACTAAAGTAGAGGCGGTAGAGGTCCAGGTCCCGGGGGTCTGGCGACCCACGCCAATGCTAGTAACAATTCCAGCCGTAGAAGGCGCAACCCTCAATTCTAGGGGGTTAAGGGGGGCATCCCCTAACTTAGCCTATCCAGTTCAACTGTACAAATGATCAACTGTACAGAGAATTTTCAAACGGTGAGAGCACTACTGTGCAGGGATTCAACTGTCGAGAGAAAAAACTATCAATGTCTACCTTGTCGACGCGGTTTCACCCACCCTGCCCCGCCTGTACAGATGTGGCTATGCCTAGTTTTTTCTCTCGACAGTTGAATCCCTGCACAGTGGTGCTCTCACCGTCTGAAAAAACTGTGTACAGTTGACCATTTCTACAGTTGAACAAGTACGAACGTATCCCCACCTCCCGAATTTTGGCAACTTTTGCTGTAAATTCCCTAAGAGCCGAGGGCAAAGCACAAAGTACATAAATCGACTAGAGCCATTTTCAGATATTTAGAAATATCGTAAATCGTCTGGGGGAGCTCCGTTTGTACTTTTCCAAATGTACAAATGATGAACAGTAGAGAGAATTTTCAAATGTTGAGAGCACCGGTGTGCAGGGATCCAACTGTCGAGACAAAAATGTGGCTGTACATGTGGACCCAGCGCCACATGTACAGCTTACCTTTTTGTCTCGACAGTTGGACACCGCACACCGGTGCTCTCAACGTTTGAAAATTCTCCCTACTGTTCATCATTTGTACATTTGGAAAAGTACAAACGGAGCCCCCCCAACCGTCTGGGACACACGATGAAGTTGAACTGAGCAACATCACCGGCAATGCCAAAGAGGATAGACCAAAGTAGAGGCTCAGTTCTGGGGGTTTGACTGACGCCAGTTTCTCCACGTTACCGACACGATTTCACCCCCGAGGAGACGGGGCGCCACGAGTCCTACTGGGGTATCTGCATATCGGCCAAGCGGGGGGGCTCCGTTCGTACTTGTTCAACTGTACAAATGATCAACTGTACACAGAATTTTCAAACGGTGAGAGCACCGTTTGAAAATTCTAAAATTCTAAAAAGCTAGGCTGTACATGTGGCGCTGGGTCCACATGTACAGCCTAGCTTTTTCTCTCGACAGTTGAATCCCTTCACGGTGGTACTCTCACCGTCTGAAAATTTTGTCTACAGTTGATCATTTGTACAGTTGAACAAGTCCGAACGGAGCCCCCCCGCTTGGCCGATATGCAGATACCCCAGTAGGACTCGTGGCGCCCCGTCTCCTCGGGGGTGAAATCGTGTCGGTAACGTGGAGAAACTGGCGTCAGTCAAACCCCCAGAACTGAGCCTCTACTTTGGTCTATCCTCTTTGGGCAATGCTTATGAATTTTGTATTCGAAAGAAATGTATACCCAGCGGTAAACTAAATCATTCATTAGCATGATGTACCGAACTGCAGACCATCATAACTATTTGAAAAAATTGTCGATATGTATTCAGGAAAATTTCAGTATGAGTCGCGACAAGAGGAATAATGGCTCGCCACGAATTGTATTATCCATCCAGGGACTCGGAATACCTGATCACTTGCATAAGTATTTTATAGGTAATAGGATGATATTTATGGAAAACTTCAGCCTGAGTGCTGTACCGGTAAATAATAAATGCCATGAAGAGCGTGCGGTATTTTTCCTATGGCCGACTGTCTACTGTCATACAGAATACTTCATAGCATCTCATCATTGTTGTAAGAATGCGCTAGAGGTACAAGTCTCCCGATGCAACACAACATTAATTTACATTCACAATGGAATGTGGATGTGCACTATGCTCTCGACTTTCCGAAGTGGTGGTGTAAAACCCTAGGCATCTGGCCATGGCAACGCAACATTTTCTGTATCGTGCAAACTAGTGGTATTATTTTGACATCGGTAAGAAACCATATTACATTTAGGATAATATCAACATTAGTTCAAACTTGATACAGGTGATTACCACCATATTGTCATCAGTCCAGCTACTGACAAAGGGTAATTGCGGAGAGATGATAGATTTACTAGAAATCATGAGCGGCATCATAGTTTATGCAGAGACAGCTTTTAAAGTTCTTTCCCTTTGGCTCGGTCAACAACAAATGCGTTATATTATTTCATCGATAATTGATGATTGGTCAAATGCTACTGGAAAAGAATCCCGAGATATCATGTATCGGAATGCATACTGGGGACGTTTAGTTTTTATTTTACAAATTGCAGGAGCAGTTCTGGCTATGTTACTGACAGCGTGGATTGACCGTCCAACTATAATAAGGGAGATTTCACAAACCAATAGATCAAGAAATATGTTACTGGCACCTTCATGCTGGGTTCCAGCCACGATGCCTCTCAGTATTTATTTACTTTATTACTATTTGGTATTCTTTTCTATATTGTGGGCAGTATTGGCATACACAGGGTGTGATGCATTTATATTCAATACTGCTCTCCATATTTGTGGTCAGTTTGAAATACTCGAGGTCGATATTAAAAAAATTAATGATGGAGATGATCATTTAATGCAGAGATGTAAAATTAAAGAATACTCCAAGAGACATAATCAATTAATTGAACTGGGGCAACACATGGATGTCTTAATCAATATTATCATCCTGACGGAACTTCTGAGCAATAGTATTGCCATTTGTGCCACAGGTAAGGGCGTTCTCTAGCTTAGGAAATTATTCTCATGAAATTATTCTCATGACCATACCTCATTTCGTGCCTGTGGTCTTCTCAAGCCAAAGACCACAGGCACGAAAAAATTACATAGAGTACATTCCTGTAGGGAGATATCATGATGCAATATAAAGACAAAAAACATTTCAATTATTTAATATTTTCTTCTATCAAAGCAGATTGTAGAGTAAATAAATATTAATGTAAAGTTCCAAAACTTGAAGGTTAAAAAAATTTATGGCTTGATATCATTTTCAAAAGGATAGTACTAGAATTTCCGGCCAAGATATCCTCTGAAATTTTCTCATACATATGGGAGATTATAATCGAAACATATTTATTACTGGGATGCATTCTGACATTGATTTTGTCTATTTAGGGGGTTTACTGCTTGTTAGCATTCAAAGAGGTACTGTGGACCGTATAGTAATGAGCTACGCAGCAAGACTTTATGTCTGGTACATGGAACTTCTCATGTATTGCTATGTTGGTGAAAAATTATCGAGCCACGCTGACAAATTGCGGAGTGCTCTCTATGATTGTGCATGGTACAATATGTCAAAAGATATTGTTAAAGATATGATATTTATGATAATCCGTAATAATGTCTCCTGTCGCTTAACAGGAGGTCACTTCTTCGTCATGAATCATGAAAGTTTTGCAAAAATTACCAAAATTATGTTTTCCTTTTTGTCCGTTCTCAGATTCATGCTGCAATTAAATTGATGAGAATATTTCTTTTATTTTGTTATTCTCCGTTATTTTGAAATTTCTTCATTTTTTGAAACTGAATATAACGATGTGCAAATATTGAGCTTTAGTTATTGGTATTTCACTCAAAGAGCGTCTACTTACCAGTTGATGATCCGGGAGAAACATTCTATATAGCTCCCGCAGTGGTCCGGTCGTAGGGGGGGCTCCGTTTTTACTTGTTCAACTGTACAGAGAATTTTCAAATGGTGAGAGCACCACTGTGCAGGGATTCAACTGTCGAGACAAAAATGTGGCTGTACATGTGGCGCTGGGTCCCTTTCTGTCTCGACAGTTGAATCCCTGCACACCGGTGCTCTCAACGTTTGAAAATTCTCTGTACAGTTGATCATTTGTACAGTTGAACAAGTACAAACGGAGCCCCCCCCCGCCTCTTTGGCGTTACGATCAGCTATTTCATTGCCTGGGATTCCCACATGGGAGCGAATCCAGATGAGAGAGATGTGACCCCCAGGTACTTAGCCGACACGGGTCACTAATTGCAAAAACGACATTATATACTCGATTGTACATCGTTAGTACATGATTGTACTAGCAAAAGTTTTGTTTGTACATTCACCCATTAATTAATATTAATTAAATAAATCTTGCCATGATGCTGGCCGGAACGGAATCAAAAATTGCTTGATTAGAGTTCATAAGCAGTGAACTCGATAGAGAATCGTTTGTACATCACGAATTGCTTTCCCTTTCGTTTGTACATTCATTTTTTGATTAATTAAATGGAGATAAAAAATTTAGATCGACCCACCGATCAGCCGCTTGCGTCGATTCCTCTGTTATGAACAATAATGTGTAGTGACATGTATATATAGTGTACATATACATCATATATATTAACTTTTCATAAATTGATATTTTGATGAGAAGCATTAAATTAAACGGCATAATATTTGATAAACGATGGATTGTGCTGATTAGTCATTAGTGACATGTGTGGGTGTTATTGGAAATGACATTGGATTTTGACAGCTCAAAAGAGGTTATGGTGGCTGTTATATTGGAATAATCTTGAAACTAATACAGTAATTTTGATTTTTTTATAAATTTTATTTATTTGTTTATGCTTGATACAAAATATAATAAACGTTTCTCTCTGTCTCTCTCCGCCTCTCTCTGCCTCTCCCTGTCGCTCTCTGCCTCTCCCCGTCTCTCCATGTCTCTCTCTGCCTCTCTCACTCCCTCTCTGTCTCCCTGTTTCGCTCTCGCTCTCTCTCTGCCTCTCCCTGTCTCTCTTTGTCTCTCCCTGCTTCTCTCTGTCTCTCTCTGCCTCTCCCTGTCTCTCTCTGTGTCTCTCCGCCTCTCTCTCCTTCTCCTTGTCTCTCTCTGTCTCTCACTGTGTCTCTTTGTCTCTCCCTGTCTCTCTGTCTGTAGAGATGTGGTATCCATTGAGGGAGAGATTTGAGTAGAGTTCGAGGATTTCGTAGATTATGTGAGAGGAAGATTTTTGGTTTGAAAGATGGGATAGAGCTATCAGAACGCTGAGGGAGTCTGAGAGGATAACGGAGCGTTCGATTTTAAGGGTATCAATGGTTTGGAGGGAGGTTAGTAAGGATAGGGCTCCCGCTGTAAATATCGAGGCATAAGAAGTGATCTTGTGTTTGATGACGATGTCTTTGAAGGGGACAGCGACAGCAAAGCCCACATAGGAGCCCTCATGTGTTTTCGACCTATCAGTGTAAATTTGGGTGTGGAGGTCAAGGTTGTTTTTGGATAACTCATCAGACAGGGTGGCAGTTATGTTTATGGCATTCTTTAAAGAATGGCCAATGGAAGTGTTGATTAGAGGAGGGGAATTGATGAGAGAGAACGGAAATTGGTAAGGGGTAGCAAGGGAATGGGAGTGAACTAGGTGCATGTGCTGTAGGAGTTTGGTGTACGAGCGACAAATGGGGAAATCGGTTTTGATGCTATGGATGTTGGAGTTTTTCCTAGAAAGGATCGAGTGTAAGGAGGCGAGTTTGTCGAGAGCAGGGTGGAGTGATTGGGAGAAACATTTAGCCATGTACCTATTCGAAAGTTGGGAAATTCGTAGATTTAGAGGGGATTCAGCAGCTTCAGCAAAGATAACGTTCGTGGAGGTAGAATTTCTAAGACCAATAGCAAGACGGAGGGCTTTGTATTGAAGCTTGTTGAGTTTGTCGAAGTGAGAGAAGTTTGAGTAACGAAGAATGTGACTGCCATATTCTATGGAGCTCCGAATTAGACCTCTGTAGAAGGTGATGAGATTATTGGGGTGTGCTCCATACCCGGTTTTTCTGAGGGATTTTATGAGTGCAATAACTTTGGCACATTTACTGGTTAAGGCTGAGATGTGAGGGGAGAAGGAGAACCGGAAATAGGGTGACCCCAAGAAATCTGGTGGTTTCTTTGGCTTGAATGAGAGTGTCGTTGATAGAGATGTGATGGTCAGAAGGGATGAAGTATTTTTTTGAAAAGATGATTAGGTGAGATTTCAAGGTTTCTGTCAGATAGATGATTGGCTATGGAGTTGGTTGCTTCTTCTACAGATTCCAAACAAGAGGAGAGGTTGGAGTTGCGAGAAAAGATTACGAGGTCGTCGGCGAAGGCGATAGATTCAGCCTGGAACTGGTGGAGTTGGGGTAGGAAAGAGGTGTAAATGTTGAATAGGATGGGGCTAAGGATTAGTCCTTGGCCTGTGCCTTTGTCCATAGGATAGGGACCGTGGGACCTACCCTATGTATATCAATGCTATTATAGTGATGTAGTGTTACCCCTATATGTCACGAAGGTTGTGCAAGGTTGAATGATTATGAATTTATATTTTCGAAGAAAAAAATTAATAACCAGTGGTAGAAATTAAATTATTCATCTAAATGATATAAAGAACTGGACATCATCATGACTATTTCATCAGATGGTGGATATCCAAGACAATTTTAACATGAGTAGTGTTCAGATGAATAATCAATGTAAAAGGGTTAGCGCAGCACGGATGCATGCGCTCTATATTATTCATTGAAAGAATTTGAATAAGTAATAGTTTGCATGAGTAACACTTCAACCCGAGTGCTGTACAGGTAAATAATAAATGCCGTGAGGAGCACACGGTACTCCCTAGTCCCCACTGCCTATTGTCATAGAGAACACTTCGTAGTGTCTCATCATTGTTGTCCAAATACGCTAGAGGTACTAGTCTGCCGATGAAAGATAACATTGAATTGCATTTGCAATGGAATGTCGATGTGCACTATGCTCTTGATTTACCGAGGTGGTGGTGTAAAGCACTGGGCATCTGGCCATTGGAGCGCACCATTCTCTGTATCGTGCAAACCATTACTATTATTCTCATTGCGGTAAGGATCCATATCATATTTAGGATAAACGCTGTCAACATCATACCAAACTTGATGCAGATGACTACCGTGATATTATCGTCAATCCAACTACTGATTAAAGGCAACTGCGGAGAGGTAACTGATTTACTAGAAATCCTATCCAGTATCATAGTCTTTTCCGAGACAGCTTTTAAAATTATTTCCCTTTGGCTTATGTGGCTAACGTAATTCATGTGCTTATGCTTTCATAAATAGCAATGCACTTTGACATAAGTAATCGTTAGAAAAGCACCGACATTAATTCGATTCAGATCTCGTCTTTGCCGTCATAATTTCTCTGAAATGATTATGTGTGCATGCTGTATGGTGCATTGGCCATATTTAAATGAGACCAGTTTCCAGTTGTTCCTTGGCATAAGTCTTCTCTAACTCGGCAGTAGCTGATTTCAGTTGAATCTGCAATTGATCGCAGGTTCTGCACGTGTCAGTTTTCGGTTCCTTGAATGATAAGCCCAGCGCTTTGATCTCTTGTTCATATGACCATCTCGAAACGGCTTGATCAGGATATGCTTCCTTATACAGTTTAAACATCTGAGTCCGGGTCAAGTGAGAAGGTAGAAATTTCTTGGGGGTTCTGCTGCGAGAATAGTGCGACTCATAAGCCGGGAAACTCAGTATGTGATTCCTAACTACTGTCCCGGAATCCCCAACGAATTATTGTTGATTTGTTTAAATAAATTGTCAAGTGCTGGATTTGAACGAGGTCTGTTTCGAGCGGCTTGTTTTCAGAGGCAAGCACGCAACGAACTACGCCAAGGATCGCTTTAAGTTGATTTCAAATAATGCAGCAAGTCGTGTAAAAATAGTAAGATAAGTCAACTTATCCTTTCCCAGCAACTCAACCTCCGAGGATATGTCAACTTATCTTCATTTGCGCTGTCATAATGTCACTTATCCTCCTCATTTTTGTTCGATACTGGCACCAAAAATTAATTTTCAGCTAAATCCTTTTGTGAGGACCTCCGGAACAATGTTATGCTTCAATTTAAACAAAAAACCCATTTTCAAAAAAAATGCACTTATCCTAGTTTACCACTTCACGACAGAATTAGTCACGCACCGATTTCCTCGTCCTGGAGCGCGGAAGAGACAAAATAATCCCACGAGCAGTTGCGCATTCACAATAATATAATTTTCAGGTGAACGTGTTATGTTTTATTTCTATTCAATTGGAAACACAAAACAAAATTCATGAATATACTTGCCTGTGTTTTAGGTCAGCATGAAAAGTGATTTACATCACATGGTTCAGAAAATATTTCCTGATGAATGTGATTAATCGAGAAAAATGGATTTTTTATTATGGAAAAATTCTCTTTTTTAACGAAGCCAGGCGTCAAAAGTTATTTTTGATTATTTTATACCCCCTATCAATTTACTATCAGTCACAAAAATGGCCGAAAAACCATTGGAATTTATGCGTTCGATCTTTTAACCTTCAGAAAATATTATCTTCCCTTTTATGTGGAATCATAAAACCGCAATAATATGCAGTTCGAGGAATGTGGACTACCTTATCTGGCCAGGGCCATTGGAGGTATACTAAACCAGACTTCAAAAGTAGAAATATTTTAGTATTAATTTTACGTTACAAAAAAATGAAACTATTCCCCAATATTTTTCCGAATTTATTCTTAATGTGAACATTCTTCATTTAGAAACACGTGTGTTATCGCTGATGATGGTCAACTTTATTGTACTCCATTTTTTGATAAACTTCAAAAGATATTAAAACTTCCAAACTTTACAATATAATTCTCGCCTTATGGCACTGGCATCCAATGGTACATAAAAGTGGCTTTTAGTAATCCATTCGTCAGTATGTTGCCTATCACACCGACCAACATGTTTTTTGCAAAATTGAATACAATTTCTTTGATCTACATCTGTTTTATATTCTGCGATTCTGTTAAAGGTAAAGTTTGGAAACTGTTAGTCTCCTATTTTGCAATTAGGCTGCAATTTATTAGATTGCAGAATGAAAGGTATTGACATAAAACTGCAAAAAAACATAAGATAGATTTTCATGAACCGTTATCCCTCAAAAGATGTTGAGGCACGACGACAAGCAAGAATGATTAATGGGGAAGACGCCCTAATTGAAGAATTTCCATCAAATGTCTTCCTCCCTATCTTCTACCAGTTCAATGGAACCCGGAACGTGGAACTCTGTAGCGGATCGCTCATTACCCCAACTCATGTACTGACTGCTGCACACTGTACTGTCTCCTACGACACAACATTTATGAAATCCCCTTACTTCTGGCTCCCGCGCCAGATGTCTGTCATAGCAGGGGTTGCTAGTCTTCGTCAGCGTGGCAACGACTACACTGTTAAACGAATACATAGATTCGGCAGCTGGTACGTTCAGCAAAATTTAAATCCATGGTCACTTTTCGATATAGCCATTCTCGAGGTACGTAAACCCTTCTCAGCTTGGACATTGCCAATGAGCCAAGTTGTCAACTCAGGTTTGATGACTAAATACGCCCTTATTCTTCCAGTTAAACGAAGTTGTAGAGCTAGGTCCTACACAGCAAATTATTAAGTTACCGTGCGCTCCCCCCGAGTTCGGTGACGAAGGTATCCTGCTTGGAGCCGGACCCACATCTTCAAATCCCAGAACACTCGGAACGATGAAAAAAGCCACGTTTAAGGTCGTACCGTGCGACGGATGGATCCAAAATGGTCTAATTTGTATCCGGAATGAAACCGTTAATTCGACACAGGTAAGTACACACCTACAACATTTCTCTATTTCAATGTATTGATAATTGACTCCTGTGTTGTCCCAAGTTTTTTCAGATATTTGTTGCATAAGGACAAAAGAACGAAATTAATATAAAACCTCAGTACTTTATCGCAAAAAATCCTTATCTGATAAATCTGTTTTGAAATAGGGTGACAGCGGTTCCGCTTTCATAGTCAACAACAGACTTAGTGGAATAATGTCGGCATCACACAGATCACTGGAGCATTATATTCTAACGAATGTCTATAGCTATATCGATTGGATTGTGGATATTGCTGGCATCCCGGAGGAATCTGCAGACCCACCTGAGACGCCATAGAGGCAAGTGGGCTTGCAGGGATATCGAATCGGCAGTCGTACATAGAAATGATTTGCTATTGATCAGCCTCTTGACTAGCCCCTTCAGTGATCGCCAGGACGTAATCGACAATTATCAGCTCATTATTATTCAGTGTTAAATGATTTATTCAAATTTATGCTGAGTATCTTACTTTGTTCAAATATTTCTAATCAGAACGTGATGAATGAATAATTACGATATTTGCTCTACAAAATTTCATGATCTTTATTGAAGTAAAACATGCTCATTATAGAATCATTTCTTTGGTGGCGACTGCTTTCGGTTTTGGAAGTTCCTCCCTAAATCCATTAACACAATTAATCTACTGTCTGAGTTGAAAACAAAGGAGAGTGATCGGATTTGATAAACAACAAGTTAATGAATTCTGGACTTTTCATTTCAACCTAACCAATTTGATCCTCAGCCATGAATTCCCCCCAATAATGTAGGAGCTGCTGAGCGTTGTTTAATTTCTTTCCAAGCATAAAATAATAAATACGAACTTGAACTTGCGACGAACGATCTTAAGCTGATGCATACGTCCAGTACCAGTGGTCTTCCTCCTCTTGGCTTGGATGGATCAGTTGTCTCACAAAAATAATCTAAATTACAATGCATTCTCCTCTCAAAACCAATCAAACTGAATCTATTTGTCACTTCTCTGTACTAGTATTTAAGGATTTGTTTTTATTTGGGAAACTTACAGGAACGCATCTTCTTAGCTGGGTATCCACACTGTGCACATCGGGACTTTTGAATGTGATAAGACGATCTGCCACAACGCCTGCAAAGCGTGTGTGTCTTGTTGTGGCGCTTAAGGGGCGGGGAGGGGCTTCGTTCGTACTTGTTCAACTGTAGAAATGCTCAACTGTACACAGAATTGTCAGACGGTGAGAGCACCACTGCGCAGGGATTCAACTGTCGAGAGAAAAAAAGTATCAATCTCTACCTTGTCGACGCTGTTTAACCCACCCTGCGCCGCCTGTACAGATGTGGCCAAAGAGGATAGACCAAAGTAGAGGCTCAGTTCTGGGGGTTTGACTGACGCCAGTTTCTCCACGTTACCGACACGATTTCACCCCCGAGGAGACGGGGCGCCACGAGTCCTACTGGGGTATCTGCATATCGGCCAACTGGGGGGGGGCTCCGTTCGTACTTGTTCAACTGTACAAATGATCAACTGTACACAGAATTTTCAGACGGCGAGAGCATCACTGTGAAGGAATTCAACTGCCGAGAGAAAAAGCTAGGCTGTACATGTGGCGCTGGGTCCACATGTACAGCCTAGCTTTTTAGAATTTTAGAATTTTCAAACGGTACTCTCACCGTTTGAAAATTCTGTGTACAGTTGATCATTTGTACAGTTGAACGAGTACGAACGGAGCCCCCCCCGCTTGGCCGATATGCAGATACCCCAGTAGGACTCGTGGCGCCCCGTCTCCTCGGGGGTGAAATCGTGTCGGTAACGTGGAGAAACTGGCGTCAGTCAAACCCCCAGAACTGAGCCTCTACTTTGGTCTATCCTCTTTGGATGTGGCTATGCCTAGTTTTTTCTCTTGACAGTTGAATCCCTGCACAGTGGTGCTCTCACTGTTTGAAAATTCTCTGTACAGTTGATCATTTGTACAGTTGAACAAGTACGAACGGAGCCCGTCCTTCAAATGCGAAATTCTCCTGCAAATTTCCTCGAAGTTATCCAGTGTAGAAACATGAGGAACCTACTTGTACGATTGAGGGTAGCTTGATCTCTCAGGATTGATCGGTGGCGCCCCCAGTAATAAAACCAATCAACCAATTCCTGGAAAATTTGAAAGGGAAAATATTTTTTTCAATTTGGTTTAGGTGTATAACATCCCGGGTTTTCACATTTTCCTCGGGCCTTTGTCATCCAAAATCGAAAGCATAATTATCAATGCAATCGTGTTACAAGTTAGAGAGAAAATGCATTTAAATGTTATATTTTGGCAGAATAATCGATGATCAGAATGTTTCCCGTTTCCATTTTTGTCGGAAAATTTTCAGGAGCAAGATACCCAATTATTCACATATAATACCACAAGAGCTTCAAAATTATGGAATATTTCCCGATAGATTCGTTGCAAACAAATGAAGGAAAGGAGGGAAAGCAAAGGAAGGGAAGGAGTCAGGAAAAATCACTCGTGCTTCGCACTCGTGATTTTTTAGCCTGAAAAACTTGACGACTTCATTTGTATGCAGGGAACCTAGAGGGAAATATTCTATAATTTTGAAGCTCGAGTGGTATTCAGGGGATTATTTTTCCTATCCAAATTTCGGCCAAGAGAATTGTGCCATGACATGAAAAGAGGTTTATTTGGTTAAGTTGTCGTTTGTTTATCAAAATTATGAAAAAATTATCGCATATAATAGCACAAGAGCTCCGAAATTATCGGATATTTCCCGATAGGTTCGTTGCAAACAAATGAACGTGTCAAGTTTTCCAGTTTAAAAATCACGAGCGCGAAGCGCGAGTGATTTTTCTGGAAAACTTGACAAGCTTATTTGTTTGTAGGGAACCTTGAGGGAAATATCAGATAATTTCGAAGTTCGAGTGGTATTCGGGGGATTATTTTTTGCATCCAAATCTTGGCCGATAGAATTGCACCATGAGACATAATTTTCAACGAATTGCCATTTAATCTGTCAGATACAATTGAGGGTTACTTCATCATTTGTTTTTTTTTTTTATATAGGCAACATGCAAAATTTCCAGTGAAATTTCCAAGAATTTCCGCTGAAATACCGTGTTGGCTATACAAAATAACGTCGAATGGTGCAATCCTATTGGCCAAGATTTGGATGGGAAAAATAATCAACATTAAATGTGCACCAAAAAAAAATTTTTCATTCTCAAAAATGGGGAAAAATAGAATAAACCTATTTCCCTATTTTCACCAACGAAAAGGCTGAATGTGAATAAAAACCCACCACTTCATGTTTCTTAATATAATATTTATTTTCTCTACATATTTTCAATAAACTACAATCGATTACCACTTAATTTAGACTGATAGAGGCAAGATTCTTCCACTCCGAGTATGTGTTAGACTTTCGATCTTCCTTAACTTCATGAGTAGCATCGAATCAATCGTCAAGTGTTGAATATCGGAAGAATTGTTCTAACAATTCCTGAAAGCTATCGACCTCAAATCTATTAATGTTAACTCTCGGAGATAAATCAATGTTTGCATCCAAATCCGTTCGAGTTTTCACTCCCTTAATTGCTATCCTTAAATACTCATCATTCCAAGTTATGAAATATTACACTTGAAAACACATTTCGAGGTAAACATGTTTGTGTAACAATTCTTTTTTTCCTTGAGTCGTACTAGGCAGATTATGCAACCCATCTCTTTCAAAATTCGCGATTAAATTATTTACATCCAAGTTGATTTATAATAATATTGAGTATTTTTTAAATAAACTTTTCACTATCGGCATTACTTCGTTATTTCGTATCATCAATTGATTATTAAATTAATGATCGTAGATATATATATATAGTCAAGGGCTATCACAATAGAAATGAGTACTACTCGCAAAACATTATATTTCAAATGAGGGATTCTTGGTCAAATCGGTTGTCTGTATATATTATATTATATAACATATATGATATATTATATATAATATATATATAATATACATATATTATTGATGACATTTGAAAATTCATAATTATTTTTAATTTATTTTTGGAAAACATGGAAAATACATCCAATGATAGATCATAACGATGAAGCCAGATGGAATGTCTTCGGGTCTACTTGCATAGATATACGTGTCGACAGGGACGGGATCAAGGGGCTCTATGAGTTAGCTCGTACGGCACAGATACTCGATACCAGCGACTAGACGGCTGCCTGAGGGCAGGGTGTAAAATGGCCGAGAGGCTGATTGCACCTCCGGACAGGACCGTCTAAATATGATAAGTGATAAGTGATAGATCATAAAAACCCATAATCTTCATCCAGAAGATTTTTCTCACCTACCGATTCGACAAAGAATCCCTTACATTAACCTCGCAACTCCTCTATTTAAAAATAATATTGTAGGATAAAATGATCGATAATTTGATTACAATTTACACGAAGTACACAAGAACAAAATCATCATCTTTGCGAGATACTCGATGGTAACTTTTGGTGTTTGAAAATATATTTAATACACGGTTACAGAGAAAAGAATAGAAAATCTATGACCCGAGGTATTTATTCGGTTGAGCTTATCCATCTCTTCAACAGTTGATCGATGATAAATTTTAAATAAATATAAAAATCTCTCAGTAGTCTATCTACACCATCAACAAAGAAATAAGCGCACTAGGCGGCCAGACAAATAAGTTGTAGAGATTTTTCATTTTATTTTTATGTTACGAATAAACTTTTTTTTTTCCATTTTTTTTTTCTCAATGTGAAACACGAAAGAGTCCACGAAACGAGACACGCCAAGTGAAAGCCGCGAGTTTTTTAAATTATGGTTGCGTGATGACGGGGCGCACAAGGTAAAAATGGTATGAGTGCAGCGGGTGGTATGAGCTCCGTCTAAATCCCATGGCCGAGAAACAAGAATTCAACTTTAGTCAATGAGAGGGTACTTAATCCCTCATTCTCCGCGTGATTTGTTATATTTATTTCTTTATATTACAAAATTGTTAATGGTCGTTGACAAAGGAGAGCAATAATCTCGTGAAAATTACTATGCAGTACAATATATCGCGAATATTCATTCTCATCACGAATCTCGTTTTCATTTTTAAAATTGAGTGATATATTTTTCGTACGAGTTCCGAGGGCGGCCGCCTGTTTGCTGTGTCGTTTTCAATGTTCCTTGCCATGTTTCGATTATATTCATCATTTTCGATTAATCGATTTCAGATGTCAGATTTTTTTGGAATCACACTAGCGCCACCGCGGCCACGCTCTTGATGCCTGCTTTGCCTTTGCTTTTTCACTAATCGATTATCCATTGGGATTCTGGAATAATCGATTATCTCCATGAAATCCGCCATGTTCGGTTAGTAACCTAGCTGTATTGCATTTTATATAGGACCAGCGCCATTTCGGCCGCAGCGTTGATATCTGTTTTCATTTGACTTTATCACTAATCGATTATTGAATGATCGATGATGACTGTGGAATAATCAATTATGCCTATGAATTAGCCATTTTCGAAGTATGAGCAATTTTTCCTTTTTTGTGAGCGGCCATTTTGGGATTAGGTCCGCCATTTTCGATTAATCGATTTCAGATGTTGTATATATTCTACATACTAGGGCCGCTGCAGCCGCGGCGTTGATGCTGGTTTTCCCTTTCCTTTTTTACTAATCGATTATTGATTGTAAAATGATCGATTATGACTATGACATAATCAATTATCTCCATGAAATCCGCCAGTTTCGATTAGTGACCCGCGTCACTTTTTGTATAGGCAAATAAGTGCCATGGACGGCCACTTAGTCGCTGTGTCGCTTTCAATACGCCCGCCATATTTCGATTATGTCCACCATTTTCGATTAATCGATTTCAGATGTCATGTATTTTTTACATGAGGATTACGATTTATTTCGATCCAAAGACTTGGAAAATTCAATTTTCAATTCTGTACTCATATTCTGTTCGATCTCTGCTCAATTAATCGACTGAGAATCGACTAACAATCGAATAGCGATTGGCCATTGACTGACGATCGATTAAAGCTCTACGAGAGCGGATCAGGGCAGCGTGATATTATCATTTTGTTAATGAGAATCGTCTGATATTCCCGGGGAAAATATAGTTTACAAATCACATTTGTTTTGGAAAAATCATATCTCGAATTTTCCACTCGACATCTCGCCTTCTATTTATTAATATGTAATTTCGTTTTAGCGACTTTAATTGTGATACGTGCATAGTAATTTTCACTGAGAATATATTTTCATTCATCGTTAAACAATCACGAAAGACTCTTTGGAATAAAAAACATGAAAAAAAATACAGAGCAGTCTTGAACAAAAAATATAAAAAACAATGGGAACCCATCAATCCTTCGAGGAGTTCATGGACTCCCGGCTATTTTCATTAGGAAAATTAGGAAGGAAGGATACTCCAACATCGAGATTTGATCCTGTTGGTGAGTTACTACTGCTCCGTGCACCGCAAATACCGGATGGTACTGAACTATCACTTGGTATCAATCCCTCCTTCATCCGTTTTTTCTGTTTCATTCTACGATTTTGGAACCATATCTTCACCTGGGTTTCATTGAGCTGTAAGGTGGACGCTATTTCAATTCGTCTCGCCCTAGTCAGGTACTTATTGAAGTGAAACTCTTTTTCCAATTCCGTCAGTTGTTTATTTGTAAAATTTGTTCGGCCTGTGTTGTTGAAACCACCTGACATTCCGGGTAAATTACCGACGGTCAGGCAATTTACGGTGCCGGCTGGTGATGAGTAGTTTGATGGTACTGATGTCAGTTGGACACTATTGTAATCTCCGTTGTTCGATGGGGCTTTTGGTGCTGTAACAGAAAAATATTTGGAGTGAATAATTGGGTATTTTTGCGGTGAAGCACTTTTTTGAACATTTTCCCACCCTTTCTGCCATCTTTTTAGCTCATTGGGAAATCACCAATGGCCCAGGCTTCACCCAAGCTATTCCCAAGACTAGGTAAGCTTGGATCAGGCTTGGCATCCAAGCCCGGATCAATAGTGGATGAGCATTGAAATGTAACGTGGGGCGAGGCCTGGGGTTCCACGTCTAAATATCCAGTCGAAAATACCCAAACAAAAATCTCCAATGAAAAATGTCCAAAACAATAATATCCAAAACACAAATATCCAAATGCTATCAAATCCAATACAAAAGTTAGACAAATTTATTTTGAACTCCAATCCACCTTCTTGGATCTACAAACAGATCCAATGTTCGCGGATATATTTGCTATTGGGTTTTTTACAATCGGATATTTTCGAATTGGATATTTTTAACTGGATATTTTGGACTGGATATTTTCGACCGGATATTTAGACTTGCTCCCAGGTCTGGTAACGAGGGCTGGCCCAAGCTAACTTATTAAGGCTGGTCCAGGCCTTCGAACCAGCGCCGTTCCAGGCTCATATATTAAAAAATCCCTAGGCTTTATTCAAACAGTTTATCAGCCACTCAGCAGTTTACTCAGCCAGACTATGGTGATTAGCACGAGCCCTATTAATCCATGATGTACTTCGCACTTGCGAAGGGCTTTCCTACAGACCAGGCTTTTCCACAGTTGTTATAAAATTATTCAAAGTATTCTCGCTCCTCTATTCTCTTTTCTTCTGAATTTTCATCACTTTTTCCTTAGATGATATATTTTTTAGATACACGCCAACTTTACTTCCCACATCTACTATTGGTTGTGGGATATATAAATAAGTACTCAGCGCAATGGAATAACTTGAAATCTTTTATTCTTTAAAATGGCACGGAGAAGATACGTCTGTACGCTATGGATCTCTCCAAGAGACTAAAGAACTAGTCACTAAGGCCAAAACCAAATTCGTCACCTAATGAAAGAACCCTCTGTTCTTTCTTACTCAGAAAATATTGTTTATGTTTATACAGACTCTCGGGCGACGCTCTGTCGCCGTCCACGTCGATTCGTTTTTGTAACCGTCATTTAATATAAAGAATTAAACGTAATAATCCAATATCTACTAAAGTAAACAGACTACAAGTTTCATACTAAAATTTCAAAAGTAATTTAGTATCAGAGTATTCGATAAAAAAAGGTTACACGTGGCTATAAATATTCCGTAAAAATTACGGAACCCGCAGTTCGCTCATCGACTACAGAATTGACGGAGAAATTTTACACGATGGTATCAAAATTTTTCACAGTCAATTCCGCGAAAACTTACGGAACTTTCAGGAAAAATTCCTTGGCAGTTCCGTAAGAATTCCGGACAATCGGATTTCGCTCCAGAATTATGGAAAATTACTTTTTTCATCCTAATTTCAACAAATCAAATGGTGGCATTTCACATCACGTAGTACAAGTAAAACGGTTTTACTTCGGATATTTTTCGGATATTTCCCTGTTTGTTGCTAAGCAATGAAAATATCCGATAAACAATTTGTACGCGTTTCAAACCCCAAAACTGTCATTAGGAACAATCAAGTTCAAAGACTTTACCTCGACATGAGCAGATTTGGAGGAGAATCCTTGGAGATTATTGATCAAAAAATTAGAAATAATGTTCCTAATAACACAGTGAAGACAAAAGCCACAATTTGGAAACAATTCTCGGCGTTTTGTGCAGACAGAAAATATACGCTGCTTTTTGTTACAACAATTGCTATACAATAAAATGTAAATATTTGTAAATACTTGGCTGAAGGCCCTCGGGCGATGGCCAGCTGCAAGTTCTTGCAAGAACTTGCAATGAATTCCGTTAATAATAATGAAATAATATACGCTGGAGAAGCCACGACTACGAGTGAACAACCATACTATATGACGTGAAATGCCACACATTTAATTGTTTGAAATTGGAATGAAAAAAATAATCCAGCCAAATACCCCTCGACCTTCAAAATTAATCGGATATTTTCCTCCAGTTTCCCTGCGTAGCACCGATCGGGATAAGTTTCGCCGAAAAACGCTCGGGATTTTTAACCTGCAAAAGTTATCCCTCTCGTTGCTACGCAACGAAACTTTCGGGAAATATCCGATAATTTTGTATAGCCAACACGGTATTTCAGCGGAAATTCTTGGAAATTTCACTGGAAATTTTGCCTGTTGCCTATAGAAAAAAAAAACAAATGATGAAGTAACCCTCAATTGTATCTGACAGATTGGATGGCAATTCGTTGAAAATTATGTCTCATGGCACAATTCTCTTGGCCGAAATTTGGATAGGAAAAATAATCCCCTGAACAGTCGTCAAGTTTTTCAGGAAAAATCACTCGTGCTTCGCACTCGTGATTTTTTAGCCTGAAAAACTTGACTCCTTCATTTGTTTGCAACGAATCTATCGGGAAATATTCGATAATTTTGAAGCACTTGTGGTATTATATGTGAATATTTCCCTCCGCGCAGGAATAAACGGTCACCACGTCATGACGCAATATTTGAGATAAAATTGAGCGGATGTATCCTTTTACCGAAAGGGATAATACGTTTTGTTGTCCAATACAGCTGGTCAATTTTCGAGGATTCTTCGGGGCTGAAGAGACCAAAGGGTCAAGCTGGCTTAAGGGGTAATAATGGATCAGATGGTCCGAGTGAGATCACAATAGCTTCAGTGTCAGTTGATGTCATTAGTCGAATCTAAGCCTCAATTGAGTCCAGAGAGATCTGTTATAATGAAATATATTGTGACGGATACTTTTCCCATCACCTCCATAAAATCTTTCAAATTAATTATAAGCGCCCATTAACTACCCATAACGCAGGGAAAATTAAAATTAACATTAAAAAGGAATTATGTAATCAGGAAATAATTTCCTCTTTCGATAGGATTTTTTTATTGGAATCATATTACCTACACCTTCCAAGAGTAAATACTTTAGACTTCAGTTGGGGCAGGGGATGGGGTTGAAGCCCGTAAGGGCCATTAATTCGATCTAATCTAATCGTTTCGCCATCGCCCACCCAACGAACGGCCACAACCATTCACCTCGGACGACGTAATTAGCCTGCGCATACAACGATGAATCTACGAGTCCATTAAATCTATACTACACCCTCGGCAAAACACGAACATTGATTCAATCGAAATATTTTAGGGAAAAATTAACTAATTGAGAAATTTTTCGTTCAATAAGTCAACAAGTGAAGGTGAAAAATAGGAGAAGCCCTGGGAAAGATAAATATTTTGCTGCCTAACGCAACCTTCGTCATCGTTCAAGTATTTTTTTTTTATTTAATGTGTTGAAATTTGTACTTAAGATTTATTTACACTGTTGGTCTAATACTAAATTTTTCACTCACATTCCTTGAAATATTGACCAGTTGTTTCTGTATAATTATAATCCGTTTCATCTGGAAATTTTGTTCGTAGTGTGTGGAGGAGTGCAGTCAGACCTCTTTAGTTCAATAAACAATTTGTTTTTTTGCATTTGAAAATTTGGACAGTATCATTTCGGATTCAGTTACACATGAACATAGGTGAGCTCGGGTCGTTTAAAATTTCGAGCCGGTGTAGTGATGCGCCACACTGAAGTCAATATAAGTTTTTCTTTTGAGAAAAAGAGTGGAAAGCTGTATTTGTATGGAAAATACATGTGAATTAAAGTAATTGTACCAGCAAATTCGTCTCCTTTAAAATGATTTCGGTCATCTGTGTAGGGAATGGGGAATTCATCCGATGAATCGTCTACACAGGTGCAAATGGACGATGAAATGTAGATCGGATCAAGCTTGATTGAGAATTCACCAAGGCCGACGTACCCTAGATTCTCAAGGTTGAATTAAGCTTGAGTGAAGTTCGAAAATTCATTAAGTGTTTAGATAAAAATTTCCAGCCTGGGACGAAATTTGACCAACAATCCTCGATGAACCCTTTGAATTGTCCAACACTTCCCCAATAATTAATTATCATTGATAATTAACCTTGAAGTATTTTAGCGGAATAGAAGTGGGTACATTGAGGTAGGTCATTTGTGAAGCCAACAATTATAAGGACTGAATGGAACAAATGTCCCCCCCCCCCGGTCTGGACTATCCATTTTTTCAGTAATTTTTCTTGCAAAAATCATATGGAGAATTATCCTGTTCCCCTTCCTACCTCATCCAAAATCCTATCCAAAGATTTCCTTTGACGTCACAAGAAATGTGGAACGCTATATAAACTTCCCGTCTTGATGATACCCATGTAGCATATAGAGGTCTGAGTTTGAATGAGTCTTGGATTCGACAATGAAATCAAGTTTCATTCCATCCTGGCGCCTTCAGCCTGGAGCAACAAGACTCCTTCAAGATTCCATTGAGATTCGAAGGACAGTATGTAGCTAAAATTGGATCAATATGGAATTCCACGATGGAATCAAGATCGCTTTCGCGTTGATGAAACTCCCAGGCTCGATCTCCAATCACGTTTCATAAATGTTGCGGGATATTTCTCCCGGAGCATATGAATGAGACAATAAACCCGGAACATACTCATCCAAGGAGATAAACATTCAATAAAAACTAGGGATTTTTCCCATAATTGTGGTGCGACATCTAGTGCTCAGGTAGGAATCGCCAAGCTTTGGGAGTCCTAGACTCCACCAGGCTTGGTATCTTAGTCACACCAGAGAAAGCCCAGGCTTGGATCCTTCCCTGACATCAAACCTGGGTACCAAGCTTGTGCCAAGCCTGGGAAAAGTCTGGTTCATTCAGCCTTGGTTCATAGTCTCTCGACCAGTCCTGGGCCCAGACTGACCAACTGCCTGAAATTTATTTCTTTTTAACTAGGCGGCATGCTGATTTTACTCACACGTCAAACCAAAGGGTGGCAATGTCCTATGGTATTATGCCTCATTGTTAACCCCATATTGTTACACAAGTGTAAAGTAAGTTTTCGAATGCCACAGGGTATCTGGTTCATTTGTAATTTATCTGGATATGTTGAGTACTATAAACTGTTTGAATAAAGCCTAGGGATTTTTTAATATATAAGCCTGGAACGGCGCTGGTTCGAAGGCCTGGACCAGCCTTAATAAGTTAGCTTGGGCCAGCACTCGTTAACAGGCCTGGTCCCACGTTACATTCCAATGCTCATCCACTATTGATCCGGGCTTGGATGCCAAGCTTGATCCAAGCTTACCTAGTCTTGGGAATAGCTTGGGTGAAGCCTGGGCCATTGGTGATTTCCTACATGGGTGGAAGAAAATTTTACGGAATTGTTGAGTAATTTTTACTAAAATTTTCTGTGAAAAAATGTAATATCATGGCGGAAATTTCCTTAGTCACTTTTGTAATCAGTAAGCTGGCGTAAGTTCCGTAATTTTTACTGAATATTTCTCTCCGTGTGGAGAAGTGAGAAGGATGAAACAGGTAAAACAGCTGATGCTAAGAGACGAAACAAAAACGTGGGAGCCCTTAAATTGATGTATGAGTCTGGAGAAACTTCCACATTCGTTAAGGCCTTAAGTAAAATGTTAACTCAGTGCATTGGCCTGGACATTCACAGGGTGAATTAAGTGACGGATCTCTTTTTCGTTCGCTTTAGGTGATACCCCTGAAGGTCTGAATATAAAGTTTATCCTTAATGACAATAAGAAATAAAGAGTGTTAACTGTGCTCATTAAAAGAATCAATAATGATTACATTAGAATGTATACCTCCTAACTATAAAAAATAGAACGTTCAATTTTATGAAAGGTGCACTCATACTAATATTTTTGTGCTCATCTTTTGACTTTCGATTCCTCATTCGACGTTTTATAATGACTGAAATAATCCGTAATTACGTAATTTTTATTTATTGGCTGTAGAAGTGTTATTTATGTAAAATAGATAGGAAAACAGAGGAAATTGTAAATGTAAATGACGTTTGTCAAAAATGGATGACTATAGTAAGTTTTTGTCATTGCTGCTACGTTCACCCCGTACGGAAAAGTGTCTGTTCGCTTACTTGTAAAAGCATACGAAGTGAAATATCTTCCGAGAGTTTCGTTGCGTAGTAACGAGAGGGATAACTTTTCCAGGTTAAAAATCCCGAGCGTTTTTCTGCGAAACTTATCCCGATCGGTGCTACGCAGGGAAACTGGAGGGAAATATCCGATTAATTTTCAAGGTCGAGGGGTATTTGGCTGGATTATTTTTTTCATTCCAATTTTAAACAATCAAATGTGTGGCATTTCACGTCATATGTTATGGTTTTTCACTGGTAGTTGTGGCTTCCCGCGTATACATATTTTCTGTCTGCACAAAATTCAGAGAATTGTTTCCAAATTGTGGCTTTTGCCTTCACCGTAGTATTAGGAACATTTAAAAATTTTTTTTTTATCAATAATGTCCAAGGATTCTCCTCCAAATCTGCTCATCTCGAGGTAAAGTCTTTGAACTTGATTTTTTGTAATGACAGTTTTAGGGTTTGAAATGCGTACAAATTGTTTATCGGATATTTTCATTACTTATCAACAAACAGGGAAATATTCGAAAAATATCCGAAGTAAAACCGTTTTACTTGTACCAGGTGCCGGGAAATGCCACCATTTGATTGGTTGAAATTGGGATGAAAAAAATAATCCGTAAAAATTACGAAACTCGCAGTTCCCTCATTGACTACAGAACCGACGAGCACATTTTTCGCGACAGGATCGTAATTTTTCACCCATTTCCGACTCAACCAAAAATTACGGAACTTTTAGGAAAAATTCCGTGACAGTTCTGTAAAATTTCCGACAGTCGCCTTTCGCTCCAGAATTACAGAAAAGATACGTCATTTTTCTTGAACATTTTTCTCTGTGCACTCATTCTCAAATCTGACTACGATTAATAATTATTCCTACACCTCAGTTCTGGCTAATTGCATTATGCTATATAGTATATGGGGACATACAGCATCGTCAGCGTGACACCTGGGCAACTTAATTGGATTATGCTGACCAAATGATAAAATACGACCAATCAATGTATTATTTAAAAAACGGTTTACTCTGCAAGGATCCGACCACAATCGCACACCGACGCGTACAAACGTCGTAAGTTCTTTGTAATCAGGCAGATAACACAGCAATTATAAGCACGTAATAAAGGATATTATTTAAATACTGAAAAATTATTGGCGGAATTTATCCCTTCAAGCTTAAAACCAGAATAATCATAAGTACCTGCATGTACCCCTCCCCATATAGGGAACAAATTTGCAAATGGCACAGGCTCTATATAAAAATATAAAACTATATAAAAATATCTTTTTAATATTAAAAAAAATGTAAGTTACGAATTTATTATTAGATCGACTGTGTAAATAAATCTTATGTACAGATTTCAAGATTTTAACTGAGAAAAAAAAGTACCTCCTCCCCTCGCCCCTCCCCTTCCCTGGATACATTATACTAGAATCGATCCGATTTGTATCTGGCATACAGGTTTTCCGAAAAGACAGCTATCAAATATCTGTTGTCTCCTCAAACATAAAAAGATGAAAAAAAAAACCACTGAAAATAGATCCCTTAATATTTGACTTCAATTTAGAAAGCGTTATACCATGAAAATGAAATTGTAACCCGATACATTTAAGAATGACAGCTGTTGATTTTTTTCAGTATTTTTAATTCAAGATAAAGCCCGCCATTTTGTCTGATTACTCGGATTTTTTCCCTATTATTCGAACGAAAGGAGGCGGTGACAGAGGGGATTACATGTTGGAAGAGGGTTGTTCCGGTTTTTTTTTTTTTTTTTGTTCATTGAAGAGTCAGAATGGGTGAAAAGAAGCCTTCCACCGTAAGTGGCTCAATCCTCTTTTCAGGTTTACCTTAAAAACCCGCATTCAAACGAGGGCTTAGCCCCCCCCCCCTCCACCCCACCCCATCCCCCATCACTCCGCCGGGTCTCAGCCAGTCGTAACACTATACCTAATGGCAGAGTACCCATGGGGTCTGAAGTATGCGGAAGCTGGTGTTACATCATCTGGCCACGGCTTTTAGCCTTTGAATAATATTTGCATTGCATAATGTCACTTCAGTGATATAGAGAGGGGTGATTTTAAACCTCAGAAGCAGATGATTATTGGCTGTGAGTTCCACGTGAATGTTCAAGGCCTTCCAACTCGTCTATCTCGTGAAATACACGGGGAAAAAATATGCTGATACGTAAGAGGCTGTGAAATTCAACACAGAGAGTAATGGAATATGGGGGACAGAGAAATAACTTTGTACGCAGTGGTTATTGAAAAGAGCAAAAACAATATGATTATATTAGAGGCATATATAAGTTTACACCAGTACTGTGAGGTCATTGTTTCCTGGAGAGACCGTCTGCGTGGTCTTGCGCCGAAACCTCCAGTTTATGTTTATAGAATAAAAGAAAGAAATCATTGTTCATTGGAAGAAAGAAACCATGATGACGATGCTTTGGTTTTTAAGATTTTCCAAGTCGTTTGTTAGTTCGTCGACTGCTCTCGAAGTGTGAACATATATTCCTCAAGAAATAAAAACTGCTCTTACTTATATCGTGCATTTTTGTTAATTAACCTGGCTTCCAATTTATTAAAATCTAATAGTGGTTTTAAATATTCTTAATTATCGTTTATTGAAAAATTACTCGAGGAAGAAATGTCTGTACTCTACGACCTGCCACAGCAGACTGAAGTGGTCGACTAGACTAAAAAGAAAAATTGTCATAATGTGACAAAGGATCCCCAGTTCCTTTGCCACATGACCTCATGGCTTGTGTTTATGTCTAGAGATCTCTCTCTCTCTCTCTCTCTTCATGTTGATACATTTTTGAAACCATAGGGTCATAAAATCGAGTCTCAAAAGACTGAGGCTATATTCCAACAGAGAGAAAAATTTGATAATTTATAGAGTCCCATTCCGATGAAAATTACTGTGCTGCCTTATAATCTCGGTGTAACGTGCAGAGAAAAATTACTATTTGAGAAAAATTACTATGTCGGCGAGGAAAATTTCTATATCGGTTTTGTAAAAATTCAAAGTTTGATGCAACATTTCTCATATGACGAAGACCAACGTCGGTAAAAATCGGCTATATTCGGCGCTCATCGTTAACCAATCACGGATAGATACCGAAGAATTGCTGTGTGGAAGGGTAAAAGGGCCCAGTGGGAAGGCCCAATATAATGAGGTGAGGTAGATAGGAATTTTTAAACGATTTCTATCAATTTTTAGTTTAATTTCAAATAAAAAATGATAGAGTTTGAAATTTTATAGTGGTGTTTAGTCAATTTTACGATGCCACGTATCAAGAATTACAATGTTTATTGCAAAATTTAGGGTATTGATAGGAATTTTGATGCGCGAGTAAAAGACATTGGAGTATTCGAGCTCGATTTTAGTGCCCGACACAATAATAAGTAATTTGTAGTAAGACAATGTAATCGAATTAATATTAATTATTATATAAAAGGGTCAGTAACTTAATATACAGGTTTTAGCGTTCTAAAACAATAACACGATACACGGAGATAATTTTTTAATAAAAATTTTGTACCGATCTACTGGGACAGAAAAATCGAGTAAAAACGATCGATCGTTCCCCAATTTTTATCGAAGTTTTCGAAAAAAAAAAAACCGAAAAATTGTAAATTTTATTCGTCAGCTTTGTAATAGATAAGTGAACTTATGTTCCGTATTTTTTACTCAATATTCCTTTCCGTGTGATGAGAGGCAGGTTCGTGATCGATTTCAGATAAATATCTTAATTTTTACTCCACTTTTACTACTCAGAAACTGAAAAACCTAAATATCTTAAAAACTATTCCATTATATATTTTAATTCATATAGATACAGGACATTATGGAGAATATTTTGTAAAAAAAATTGAAAAGGATCGAGCATTTTCGCACATATTCATGAGAAAACTGTGTTGTTACATTAACAAAACATTCCTTGCAATTTTCACACCCGGATAGAAACATTCAAGAAAAATTACGGAACTTGCGACTCGCTCACCAATTACATAATAGACTGTCACATTTTACGTGACAGTATCGTAATTTAATAAAAATTGCGCGATAGTTCCGTCAAATTTCCCACAACCGCACTTGACTTTTGAATTACAGAAAATGTACGTAATTTTTAGCGAATGTTTCTCTCCCCGAGAGGGAAATTTTATCTGTGCAATCCAAATATAGGCAGTATGAACTTGAATCATCGCATATTAAAGACTCTGTGGGCACCCTGGGATGTCTGCGTGAACATACTTTTTTTTTCAACATTCAACACGGTTCGATAAATCGTCTGCGCGCGATTCGTGTCCTGGTGGTGGCCTCGCAGCGTACGGAGGTGGGCGCAGACCGGTGTTAAATCCAGCGCACCTAGACACAGACCCACGTGACCCAACGTTGGTCAGTACATTATATTTATATATATATATAGATATATAGATATACTGAGTTCTATAAAATAATATTATTAACACGAGGGTGATCTAATCGCGGGGTTTATTAGCCACTCCAGATGTGAGACTTTTATTGTATCGTTTATTGGTCAATACGAGTTTTAGTTAGAAATTTCACATGACGTGCAGACACGAATGCTCATAATTGATGCAGAAATCTGTTATTGATTGTCATTAATGAGAAGAAAATGAACAAAATCTATTACCATTAGAAGAGCAAAGGGTTTGTTATTTGTTTCAATTTTCATTTCCATGATTTTACCTTAAACATAAATAGAGCCGCAATAACCCTAGTAGGAGATGACGGACGGCCAACAGTGGCCCGAGGCTCGCCCAGTATTGGCCGATATTGGGCCAGTGTCGGCCGATTGTCGGCCAGCTCTCCTCTCCTACGTGGGAATGCTCGGTTTTACAAACAATTAGCGCTGCAGCGCGGAAAATCAATTCTGTTATGGAACAAAAATATCATAGAAAAATGGAGTTATGATTTTATCCTTGTTATGTGATCGTAATTGGTAATGTGGGGAAAAAGAATGCACTTGAGTTGCACCTGATGGCCCACCACTTATTTTGAAGAAATTTAACTCACGCGGTAGTTTTATATCGAATAAAGTGACTTTAAATTCATATCTGTATATTTAATTAACTTACCTAAAGATACTAAATGTAAGAGCAGTTAAACAATTCTCTTTGAATGATTAAGAGGCTATTTTAATGAATTGTTTATCATCCCACCTTCTCATCATTTCAAATCTCTTCTCATCTTTTTGAAATCAAAGCTGTTGTTCTCTTTGTATGAATCGATTTCCACTTTTTCGATTAAATTTGGTGTAGCTTTTAATTGCTTATTGAAATTTATTGATAATTCAGGTAGAGATAGATTTATATGAAGATATTTATTCCTTCGTAATTACAATAAAGCCCCCAAAACGTAAATAATTCAGGAAACAGTCCTTCTTTGACATAGCACATTATTATTCTTGTAAATAATAAAGTCGTTTGTTAAATTGAAATGTTTCAATTGTTTCTATATTGCACTTATTAAATTATATTAAACTTTCTCTAGACACTTTACTATAACAGTTTAAAGATCTGACAGTATGTGACTATTTAAGCCATAATTAATGGGAATTTAATTAGATGCTTATGCCTACTAATGTACTGAGTCATGTCAGATGTCACTCTTAGGTGTTTAAGGGGCTGCATGTATACTGTAGTCATCTAAACCCCCCCCCCTCCCCCCCATTCATGTATACCCTAACAGGTTATCCAAATGTACAATCATATGAACCAACGTACAGATAATAAATTAAAAATACATTAACGTCACTGCTGGTCGATAACTTTGTTACATTTTTGTTCCTATCGGGTGAAGTATAATAGTTATTCTCATAATTCTAATTTTTGTTCACCAGTGATATTAATTTATTATTAAAATCGTTCTACGCTTACAGTAGATTTAGAAAAACGAAGAAATTTGCTAATTGAAAATTAAAAAAATTTCAGAAGACTTTTACAATAAATTGGACGTGATAAGATTTAGAATCGTTTTGTTTTAAGAAGAGGCATTCAATTGGTGCAGCTTGATAATAATTATTAGTGGAAGGAATATTCCAACCCTTCGATGTAAAAGACCTCCTTCGTCCTCAAAATATGAACGTTTTTTTTTTCTGAAGTAAAGTGAGAGAAATATACGATTTCATTTAATTAAGTAAATCTAGTAAATTATATATTTGTATTTGTAGTTAATAAATTGTGGGAGCAGCCCAGATTTATGTATTAAAATGCGTTAATAAAACAAAAGAAGTATTGGTACTGCCTTTAAACTTATGATATTCAAAATTTTTCATTTGCAAAATTTTTATCAAATGACAAACGACGAAAATTCGGGTGAAATATTGAGGGAGATAGACACGAAATTAATAATTATTGGTGGCCTCAAGTGTTTATATTGGGCTTTGATAAGTTGTGTTACTCTTTTTGAATGTATTTAACGATATTGTCTGATTGCGAAACGATAAATTCATTATCGTGTCATTGAGATTCATTAAATCTGCTAAGGTGACGCACCGGAATGAAGGTCAAGGGAAAAAATAATTTATCATATATTTATGGTAACTCTAGAAAAATATTCAATAAAAATAACGTATCGTTTCCATGATTGTGAAACGAAGTGCGGTTATAGGAAATAGTTTTGCCGAACAATAACAGAATTTTTCTTTATCGTTCCCTAATTTTTATCTGAATAGTCAATGAAAAATTATGATGCTTTCTCGTAAAAATTCCTTGTCGATTCGGTAATCGGTGAGTGAACTGTATTCCGTAATTTTTATTAAATATTTCTTTCTGTATAATAATTTATACCATTCACTTTTTTTCGTGTAGAAATGAGGTAACGAGACGACTCATGATGCTCTTTTACGCAACGATAGACTAATTTTTATCAATAATTTCTGGTCGTGCACGGGACTACCCGAGTAAAAATTCCGGTCATATATTCTGAGTTAAGATCAGAAATTGATCCAACCATAGTCTGGTTTCATGTAATTAAATCGGTCCTCACCAGAAATTGATCAGGTTTTTATCCGTTAACTTGATCAACTATAAGGGCAGCAGCACTGAGGAAATCCTAATCAGAATCTGATAAAGTCGACATGATCTCAGTCTGTGCTCTGGCAGCCTCAAATTATTCTGATTCAAATTTGGTCATGCTCCCCTACCTTAACTCAGAAATCAGATATTGTGAGGGTACTACGATGTAGATCAGATCATACTCACCTGACTGCACTTTTCAATGAATCTATTCGTTTGTTCATGAATTAAATAAATGAAAAGCAAAAGCAAAATTTAATTCTCTTCTGAGTGTTTATACTTTGAATTGAAAAAACATTTTTATGGACTGGAATTCTGAGTATTGAAAAGAGCAAAAAAAATACGATCACATTACATACCTACATAAGTTTATATCAATACTATGAGGTCAGTGTTTCCTGGAGAGACCGTCTGTGTGGTCTTACGACGAAAACTCCAGTTTATGTTTATTAAATAATATAAACAAATGTCTGTTTATGGAAAAAAAGAAACCGTGATGACGATGCTTTGCTTTTTTTTGAGATTTCAACATCGTTTGTCAGTTCGACGACTGCTCTCGAAGTGTGAACACATAACCATAAAATAAAACTGCTCTTACTTAAATCATCTATTTTTCATTAACCTGGCTTCCAATTAAAATCTAATACTGAGAAGTGTGAGGTGTGGTGTTTAGGTTTGATTTTACGTATGTAGACAAAGTGGAATGAATAGGACTCTTTGAGAGCATCTGACTTAAAAAAGGTTCAGGGTGTTGTTTCCCTTTGTAAATCTAGTTAGTTCCTCTAAGGAATCGGTACAGAGCGGATGTGTCTTCCAAGCACAATTATTTAAGTTAAATAATAAAGTAGAAAAATAGTTTCAATTATTTCTATAATTATTATTTCAAATTACCCATTTCCAATAGGATATATTTGGCAATTGTCACTGCCACCAGTAGTAATATCCCATTCTGTCACAGTTCTCATTTAGTTTAATTAATTTTTTATTCTGTCTGGTTAAATTGGTGATCAGGGAAAATGTATTTATAAATAAGGACTCGACTTATTACGATAAAATTGCATTGTTAATATTTAATTGCAGTAACGTAAATAGGGGATAAACACTGCGAAATATACACAGTCTATCCCTTTCTTTTGCTTTACTGCTAATTTGATTGAAATCGGATGTCGAATTGATTCATAAATCGGTCGTTGACGTCAGAAGTGGATGTGCACCTTCTGAAGACATTCAGTGTTGGTTTTCGCGGATTCCCCCAGTTGCAAAATTCACTCTTTCTACGTTTTATTTCCTCATTTCCCACGTTATCCGGATGTTCCCTTGGTTTTAAAATCATGTGAAATGTCCACAGTTCTTCCTTAGTTTTTATAACATTTGGATATTTCCAAAATACATCTGCTGACCAGAAGGGGTTATAAAAAGGAAATGTTTCAGGGGGTGGAAATAATATGACCCTCTCCGGGGCAACTGAGTCTAACTTGTAATACCTCTTCAGTCTCTTGTAGATATTCATTGAGTGAAGTGACTTCTATCTGTCAAGTCTTAGAAATATTCCAAATTAAAATCATTTCTGAAAGTTGACAAATGTGTTTCCTTATTTAATACCATAATCCAACATTCAGACCTAGCAAGCATCATCCCAACTGAATCAAATGATTTCATCAAATTCAGATCAACTTGACCTGATCAAAGTCTAATATAAAACGCTGTTACACAATTGATCAGAACCTGATCTATTAGGTGTGTGAATAAGTCTTTCCCGTTTTTTATAAGAGATGCCGCCACCAATACTGTGCGAGTATTCAATGGTTACATATGTCATAATCAAAGCTTATTCATCTGTCAACAATTCCACACTAACACATTAGTTGAAATTTTTTCGCATCATAAATTTTTGATATCGTGAAAATGTCGAAATTTGAGCCGAGTCGACGTCATTTGCGGGAAGTTTCACTTTATTGGTTCAATTTGCAGAAATCTGCTGCCGAGGCGCATCGATTGCTTCAGGAAGCTTATGGAGAAGGTTTTGTCGATGATTCAAGTGTTCGCGGATGGTTTCGACGCTTCAAAAGTGGTGATTTCGACGTGGAAGACAAGGAGCGTTCCGGGCGGCCGCAAATCTTTGAAGATCAAGAATTGGCGACTTTGCTTGATGAAGATTCGTGTCAATCGCAAGAAGACGATGGCCAATACTTTCAATAATTCATTTGTAACCATTTTTTCACAATAAAGGCTCAAAATTTGAAAAAAACGGGAAAGACTTATTCACACTCCTAATAATTACTTCATCACTTTTTGATCCATCTTCAGGTACTGGTGTGATGCGACTTTCCTCTGAACCTGAGATGGTAATTTCTTCCTCAGCTAAGTTTATCCATATTTGTGCTGATTTAAAAAACACCAAAAATAAGTGGAGTAATTAAATTACCAACAGTTCTACCTCGTAATTCTCTAAATCATTATTATTATATATATCAAGGCTGTGGGTTGTGCCTTGTACAGGTGCAATATCACACGCATAATCAACTATTATTAATCAGTGATTTGTTACATTGACAACCAGACAATTTGACAATTTAACACTCAATACCGATTACTAATGAGATATTCGGGCCTTCCACCGGGTTAATTTCATTCAAATACGTGGGATGTTGATATCACGAATTTTTCATATTGAATATGGATAAAAAAAAAATTCCAGAAGAATTTCTGGCCAAAGCCTTTCCATCGCGCGGAAATGAAAATCACCGGTGGGCGCGAGTGGGTGAGAGACACGTGGACATGAGGAAGCAGAACGAGAACGAGTAGTCAGACGACTGGTCGGTCAGGCTACGCTACAACACGTTAAGGTTTATACAGGTAAAAGTGGCCGGTGGGTTTTGCGCTGGGTGATCAGAGGGGGTGAAACAGGCGGGTACGACTGAAACACGCGAACGATCCTCTGAGATCCCCTCGCGAGATATTGTGTCCCGGTCACTCACGCGTCGCCCCATGAGCCACGGGAGCTAACCCCCACATGGAACAGCTTTTTACTCGACTCGCTGTACAACTAAACTAACCCTCACCAAATATACAATAACACTCACTAATAACTAAAAGTGATAAAAAAAATTTCTAAATTCATTCACTTGGAAAGTATTAGGAAAATTGTTAAGCTGATGCATTTTTCATTCGATCTAATCGCCAGGGAATAGTTCAGAGAATTTTATAAAATAATTGTAAGTCATGCTTTCACAACATGAACCCCGCTAGGTTCGCTCTGGTTTGGATTAATAGAGTGCGAGCCAATCACTGGACTTTGGCGGTCTCTGTGAGAAGAAATTTTCGAATTCAGTAGATTCAGCTCAATGTGCATTACATCAGTCCAATGTACATTTTTACATCATAGGAGGGAAGTTTATATAGCGTTCCACATCTTTGTTGTGACGTCAAAGGAGTCGTTGGAGAGGATTTGGATGAGGTAGGAAGAGGAACAGGATAATTCTCCATATAATTTTTGCAAGAAAAATTACTGAAAAAATGGATAGTCCAGACCGGGACATTGCACATGCACTGATAAACAAAGTGTTTTTTGCTGAATATCCATTTACTTCGAAGAAGAATTTATTTTTTCAATTCTTTATTTCGAAATCGAGTAATTCCCTGATCATTTTGATTACAATCTCGTCAATTGTATTGTTCTGGAATATGATCATGTTAATTATAACTTCGAGTGGACTGTGATAAGTATGACCATTAAATAATGCGTCGAAATTATTTTATCGAGATAATCAAAAATTTAGAAGTCCTAAACAATTATTAATGGACTTCATTCAAGGTCGGGTAGAAACTAGTCATCCTTTAGAGTAATACGATTACTGTAATTTAAACCTAACCCTAGTTCCAAATAATGATTCAATAATTAAATTAATCATTAATGAAATATAAAGATTCGAATCTCAAATTACTCGACCACTGTTTCATAACCAAAATACTGAAATTTGAAATTTCACCCTCGAACCTAGAGTGTTCCTCGCCTTCATTTCCCTAGTAGGACATGAGGAATGGACGACATTCCGCCGGGGATGGACCAACATCGACCGACACTCTTTCGGAGATGACCCAACATCGGCCAACACTCGGCCGAGGATGGACCAACATTGGCCGACACTGGGCCAGTATCGGGCGACTGTCGGCTGTTCCTTATCTCCTACTACTGAGAGTGCTTGATATGTGTGGACAAAAATGAGTCGTCTGTTTGTAGCTGTTTTCAATCCATCTCAGTATGTTCTAGTTTTTTTATAGTTTTTCTCCGAACAGTATCGAATTGTTTAGAATAGTTTTAATAAATAGAAACAGAAAGGAATTAATGAACAAGGGCCTTTTGTCAAATGGGTCTAGAGTGTCAAATCTTTGGTCACTAAGAGTCAGTTGACCCTAACAGGAGATGAGGAACGGCCGACAGTCGGTCGACATTTGGCCAATGCTGGCCGACATTTGGCCAATGCTGGCCGACAGTCGGCCATTCCTCATCTCCTATTAGGGTGATCTGTCTGGAGACATCATAAGAGAAAGATATACCTTCTGCGTGTGATAATAAATAATTAAAGTCGATAGTTAAATCGTTTTTATATTATTGACACAATATACCTGCCAGGTTTAAAAAAGATTATATGAATAGCAAATTGACAATTGTATTTCTTTCACTTGGCAATTCCTATAATTTCATCCAAATATTATCCTGTTAGTACTGAATTGTAATACGAAAATTTTTTTTCGTAAAAACGTAAAATACATGGAAAGGTTGAAGAAATGCCCGAAAAATTGAATAATCTAATTTTTCTGTAGCCCCCCGAAGATACAGCATACGAACATATCTCTCATATCGTTACTCTATATGGAAAATTCCGGGGTTGGTCCAATCATTGAACAACGAGAAAAAAAAATGAAATCGAGTTTGGTGTATGATAGATTGTGCCCGGGGATGCTTGACAGCGAGGGGTTGGACGTTACAGTTTCCCCTCGCTCTGTACCCGAGAGACGACACGACACGGCAGTCTCTCATCCACATGGAGGATCGAACGAGGGAAGAAAGAGACAGATGTATCGTCCAATCCCGGAAGAGATCAGGGGGATTAAAATCTTCTGGCATGAATGTAAACGCCGGCTGTGTAGAATTTGCTCCGCCCAATAAATTCATTTTCCTACTGAATTTTCCCGTCGAGAACTTACAGGCCATCAAATTTTTTTTGCCAATGAATTCTTCACCTTTGTAGATGGAAAACAATATTATTGAAAAGAGCAAAAACAATATGATCATATTACAGACCTATATAAGTTTATATAAATACTATGAGATAATTATTTCTTGGAGAGGCCGTCTGTGTGGTCTTACAACGAAAACTCCAATGAATGTTTATTAAATAATATAAACAAATGTCTGTTTATGGAAAGAAAGAAACCGTGATGCTGATGCTTTGGTTTTTGAGATTTCAAAATCGTTTGTTAGTTCGACGACTGCTCTCGAGGTGTGAACACAGCTTAGTAAATTATAATTCAATTGCTCTTATTTAAAAGTCTATTTTTCATTACCCTGACTGTGACTTTTTCGATTTTTATTGCCGCTAGACGGTCCTCATTAGTCCAGAACTGTAATCAGTCTTTCGGCCATTTTTTCATTAACCTGGCTTCCAATAAAAACCTAATAAATATTTATTTATTTATTCACTCGAAAGCAATTAATTCATTACCATCAAAATACGGTAAATGATTTTTTCGCTTGACCTTCATGATAATGATTACCACGTAGAATAGTAGAAATTACATTGCTCTACAGTAAGCCTAGTATAGTAATACTATGCGACTATAATAATGATTACTATTCGCAGTAGCAATCATGACGAATTATTATGGGACGATTTAGCATTGTGTGTGAGGGAATTTTTCAAAACAATAATACGTTGGACCAACTAACAGGACGTAGTAGAGGACAAGGGGGTCCTTGTGTGTACTCCACTCGACACCTCGGATTTTCATCTGGAAAACATTAGGACGCTGGCGACGTTGGCTGTTTTCCGGTCATAAACAAAAGGGGTCTACGTGGGCCTGAGGTCCCTAGAACTACGAAAAGTGGAGGACAGTTCGCTCCACGACTTAACCGAGAGCACATCGCCAAACTTATTTCTTTTTACATCCATTGTTCCATTTAATCCGGAATTTATCGGAGTTGCTGTATTCAATCGTTTATTTAATATGATCGACTAATGTAATACTTTTTAAAATAAGAAGCATTGGTTTTAGTTTATTTCAAACTCCTGACACTCAGGGAATATTTCCCTACATGTGGGCATTGTAAATGGTACTATAGGCACATTGAGCTCTCTACTATACTCGATAATGATGGCACCTATGAGACGAGTGGTAACGGTTACTATGTATAGTTATGATAGCTAGTTGTTCTACTATTTTCCTCGTTTTTTTAAATATTGTTTATTTCTCACTTTATTGTGCATCGGCGGTATTACTATATTTTACCCTACTTTTCCCCAAACACTTATGAAAAATGTTACCAACGAACTATGGGATCCTTCACTATGTGCCATAGTACGCGTTATCATAAGAAATTCTATTTTTAACAATATCTGTAGAGTTCATTACTATTGAGAATGTCTTACCATATCCTATGGTAGGCGTTACTACAAGAATTATTACTATATCATAAATTTATCTTATTACTATAAAATAAATAAATTATAGTTGTTCTTACTGGCTCTAAACATTCATATAGTTTTAAACGGGGAATCCTACGCTGATCGACCCGATTAGTTATTACGGACGAATGGATTTTGGTAGTATGTTACTATCCACTTGGTTCCACTAACCGTACATTAGTTAATAGTTAACAAATGAATATTTGATAAACCTCATTTAACTTGACATCGACCATCCAAGTGAGCCATTCGTTTACTATTAACAAACATTCATTTGTCCATGTTCGACTCTATTACTCGTTAATAGTTAACCAATTTCGCTAGGAGTAATTAAATCGTTCTATCAGTGTATGGTTACTAAATCTACACTGATAGACCGGATTAATTATTACAGACGAATGGATTTTGGTTGTCAGAATGTTGTACCTCTTTGTTAGTTATGTTAGTTCGTCTAATGAATTGGGAACGAGAGGAAATTTCCGAGCGATTAGAGAATAAAATTTTTTAAGTCAAAGTTTGGCAATTTTGTAATTTAAATTATCTCATTTTTAATATCCTCCCCCTTGATGGCGCCCAAAAATTACGAAAAAATCTGTTTTTTATGAAATATTTTTCTCCGTGTAACAGAAAATTAATCACGATCGCGTTTCCCACACATTAAAAATTGATTGAAAGAAAATTTATAATGAAAGTCATTATTCAAATTATGATAAAAATATAATACTGAGTGTTATCGAACGTTCTTGCTTTTACAACAAAAATCCCAACATGTTTTCCACAGATTAATAATTTATTGAAATAATATTTATAATGTAATTCATTATTCATAAAAATATAATAGTATTTTATAATGCGGTTAGGCTGATGTGTCATCCGGGTGACTCTAACGATTGGACCATAAAACTATGTAGAAGCGAGCCTGTCGAGATAACGAGGGCCGAGTTCGCTTGGCCGCGTTTAACGTTTTAATTGACTTAATGCGTTCACGTCCACCTCTGGTCCTCGTAGATACAACGGATTCGACGGACGACTGGCGCCAGTTCCTCACGTCTCTACTCCTCATAATCACGAAAAATTCAAATGAGGCGCAGAAGAATAACGATTAGTAATTGAGAAAGAGGATTGAAATTATCTTAATCCACATATGCAACGCATCCGTAGTTGTACGTCTAATAGTTTCAATACCACAGTGACTAAATATCGATAGAGATTTGGCTAAAAAATTGTCATTAGATTGCTTTCTAAAATGAAAACTTTATCATCGCTCTGCGGGATTTACCTCATAATCAGTAAGAGCCATCGCCTTTGATGGGTATTATGATTAACGGTATCAACCCGCGACGGCTGAGAATATGCGCAGCTACGAAATCCGCTTTAGATAAAGCATATTCAGTTGGAAAAACCCGAATTATCATCACAAATTTAAGAAGGAAATTATGCCCCGGTGGGAATCGACGATGGGGTGAAGTTAGGATCGAGCCTATTTTCAAGGTTGAGTCAAGCTTTAATCAAGTTCGAATATTCACTGAGTGTTCAGACTCGAATTTGCCGCCTCGATGAACCCTTTTAATTACCCGATAATTCTTCAATAATTAATAATCAGTAGTAATACGAGAGTTTCGTTGTGTAGCAACGAGAGGGATAAATTTTGCAAGTTAAAAATCCCGAGCCCGAAGCACGAGAGTTTTTCTGCGAAACTTATCCCGATCGGTGCTACGCAGGGAAACTGTAGGGAAATATCCGATTAATTTTCAAGGTCGAGGGGTATTTGCCTAGATTATTTTTTTCATTCCAATTTCCACCAATTTAATGTGTGGCATTTCGTAGTTGTGGCTTCCAGCATATATTTTCTGTCTGCACAAAATGCAGGGAATCGTTTCCAAATTGTGGCTTTTGTCTCCACCGTATTATTAGGAACATTTTTATTAATTTTTTGATCAATAATCTCCAAGGATTCTCCTCTAAATCTGCTCATGTCGAGGTAAAGTCTTTGAACTTGATTTTTTCTAATGACAGTTTTGGGGTTTGGAAGGCGTACAAATTGTTTATCGGATATTTTCATTACTTAGCAACAAACAGGGAAATATCCGAAAAATATCCGAAGTAAAACCCTTTTACTTGTACCACGTGACGGGAAATGCCCCCATTTGATTAGTTCAAATTGGGATGAAAAAAGAAAATCATTGATAACTCCTTGAAGTATTTTAGTTGAATTGAATTGGGCACATTGAGGTACGTCATTTGTGAAGCTAACAATTATAAGGATTGAATGGAACATTTAGGTCTGAGTTTGAATGAGTCTTGGATACGACAATGAAATCAAGTTTCATTCCATCCTGAGGCTTTCAGCCTGGAGGAACAAGACTCCTTCAAGATTCCATTGAGATTCGAAGGACAATATACGGCTGAAATTGGATCAATATGGGATTCCACGGTGGAATCAAGATTGCTTCCACGCTGGACCTCCCAACCTCGATCTCCAATCCTGGATCTACCTTGTTTCCATCATCAGGATCCAAACTTCCCACCTGGGTAATTCACTCGTCCAACTGAGGAAATAGTTCCTCACGCGAAGAGAAATATTCAATAACAATTACGGAACTGGGAGTTCACTCATTGATTACGGAATTGATTGGGAAATTCTGGTGATCGTATGTTCAGGAAAAGTTCTGTTACAGTTGTGTAAAATGTTCTATGAGGGCACGTCGCTCCGTATGTTATCGAAATGTCAACAAGAATTGAGAATCTGTAATATCAAAATTTCCAACAGAATAGTCAATAAGCAGTGATTCCAATATGATTATATTTTTCAAAAACATCACATTCCCTATAAAGTTTGAGATCAAGTATTCTAGATCTGCATTGCACCAGAAGTCTTCAGTCTAATTTGAGCAGCTTTGACTGGTCAGGATAGGATCAGAAGTGACTAAGTCATGTCGAATCCTAATAACCGGTTTAGAAACAAGACAGTCAGACTCTTATCTGCAGAATCTGATGAGAAAATCATAATCAATATTTCATCTGAAACAAATTTCAACCTCAACAACCCGATTGATATTTCTACCCGAGAACTTCCGACACTCTTCAGATCTGATAAGTTGATACGCAATTAATCAAAAATATTGTTTCCCCAGAAGCGTTGAAATTATATGAATTCCAACGAGATCGGAACCATCAAATTTTGCCTCGAGAACTTCCGACACTCTTCAGATCCCATAAATTGGATCCGCAGTTAATCAAAAATATTGTTTCCCTCAAAGGATCGAAATTAGATGAATTCCAACTAGATCGGAATCATTGAATTTTAGCTCGAGATCTTTCCACACTCTTCAGATCTGATAAGTTGAATCCACAACTAATCAAAAATATTGTTTTCCTATATTGAGAGTGCTTGATATGTGCGGACAAAAATGAATCGTCTGTCTATAGCTGTTTTCAGTTCATCTCAGTATGTTATAATTTTTATAGTTTTTTTCCAAACAGTACCAAAATGTTTAGAATAGTTTAAATAAATAGAACTAGAGAAGAAACAGAGAGGAATTAATGAACAAGGGCCTTTTGTCAACTGGGTCTAGAGTATCAAATCTTTGGTCACTAAGAGTCAGTTGATCTGTCTGGAGACATCATACCAGAAAGATATACCTTCTGCGTGTGGTAATAAATAATTAAAGTTCATAGTTAAATCGTTTTTATATTATTGACACAATCCCTATCCATAATTCAATATCCTAGAAGCGTTGACATTAGATGAATTCCAACTACATCAGAATCATTAAATTTTGCGTCAATAATTTCCGACACTCTTCAGATCCCATAAATTGGATCAGCAATTAATCAAGAATACTGTTCGCCAATTAGCGCATCAGGCAATCAGGACAGCATCCAGAGTGACGGAGTTAGCAACTCTATATACGACGGTTTCGAAACCTATCCAGATCCATATCTGCAAGATCCCACGAAAAATGCACAACTGATGTGCACCAAGCTCCACACGACAGTTTCAAATCCATCCAAAAGAACCACTTACCAGTCGGTTTTGGAACATTCCTCTTGACCTGCATCCACTTGTACGTAGGCACTTGCGCCGGTTGTTGATGACCCTGAACATGCGGCAAAGTCTGTTGTCCCTGATGATGATGACTAGGTACACCGTGTAGAGTAGACTGCTGCAAACAACTGTGATAACCACCGCCGTCAGTGCTTTCCTCCTTATAATTAATCGTCTGATACTCCTGTCTAATACCATGGGATTGACTGTATCCAATGACATCCTGGGGCACCTGATGGTGGTAATTACCGGTCGTTGACTGGACCCCGTGATGATTGATTTGATAATCCTCATTGTGATGACTAGAATGAAGCTGTTGGCCCGACAAGTGCTGAATGTGATGGTATCCCTGGTGATGCTGATCAGCATTCGAACAACTTGACGAATAGTTGGCGTAGTCCAAATTCGTGTAGCTAAGACCATTCTCGGATGAGATAATAGCCGTTCCGTCGTCGGGCAAACTTGGACCAGCTGAGGTTGAATAATAACCTTGAGGTGGTGTACCAGATACACCTGAACCACTCGAACCTGATTCAGGAGTTATATAAATATCAGGTGTACTGACATATGGAGATATCGAGGCTTGTGGATAGTACGGATTTGTCAATTCTGGTGACTGTACTCCAGATTGTGGTATCTGATGACTCGTATGTAAACTGTAGTATGAGTCTGGTTTACCATAGCTACCATACATACCCATATCCATCATCATCATCCTCACGGTCAGGTAGGGACATCAATAATCTTTCTCTTTTAATGATTTATTTTACGATTTCGTTCGATACGAGACAACTTCCGTTAACCACATCGACCAACACCTGTCGTCGGCATTTTTAACGTACAATAAATTTGAATATCCCGTCGAAAATGGTCACTGGACAGTGGAAACAATGAGATTGGAATTGACTATCTCGAGTCGAATCGACGGCAATTTCGTGGAGAATGACCTGTCAACACTTGCACACTAAAAGTCACTAGGATTTGTCGAACTCAGGGATGTATAAATAATTAGTTTTTGCTATTTCAATCACTGAAACCTTTCAAGGTCTTCAGCATCACAAGGGTCAAACACATTAACTGATAATGTTCTTTGACATCACCTCCAATTTCTTTATTATTCACATGTTTTTGCAGCACGAAACACTTATTCACTTGAAATTTATTGCTTGATTGGTGTAATTTGAGATAATTAAGGAATTTCCAGATAACCCGGCGTGTGAACGATGTTATTGTTTAGATAGAAAAAAAATGTGGATGTATCACTGGGTACAATCGCTTCGGTATCCTGAAGCTGACTGTTGTTTGACGGAGGCAGGTAAGAGCTTTCGGGGGTTACCAGCGCGTTCCCAGGTGATATCAGGGCAGGACCTTGGCGGGTAATCCCCACTTTTTTTCCCATACCTGCGCAGTATGTGACCAGTTAGATGGGTGGGATCGGTTCTTTTCTCGACCAATGGAGGTGGGTTTATTCGATAAATGGGCAGGGCTAACTCGCCAATTGCTGGGAATATTCTCGCCTACCATCCGAGTAAGACCTTGATGGATCGGTTCTTGATTGTATATATATTTCAAGTTTTTTTTTTATATTTTTTGTTTTCATCGGTTTTTTCCTTCATTTTTATCTGACACGGTGCAGTTGACACTTATCGGTTGGTGGCCTTGCTCGATCCCGATGTGGGGAATTTTTTGGCGGTTTTTCGTGTGACGCACCTGTCTTTTTTATTTTGCCATTCCGTCAATTCATCGAGTATTGAGAGCACTTGGTGTGAGTGTACGAAAATTAATACTATGTCCATGTCGGTGTTTTCTAGTTTTTCTTAGAAAAGCATCAGGAAAGGGAGAATGATTTAATATAGAAAGAGAGAGAGAGATGAATGAACGAGGAGCTTTTTGTCAAAATTTTGGTTACTATGAGTTTTTTAAACCATTTTTTTATTCAATAATGCAACAATTACTTGCACATATTTACGTTAAAAGCTGGTATGCATCAACAATTTAACATGTATGAATTATCCGCTTTTTATATTAATCTTTGGTCAGTTAAGGGGTTACTCTCATGTGATCACTTCGAAAAATCGATTTTTTTTTATTTTGACAGTAAAACGTATTGAAAACATGCTGTGAAAAATTTAGACCGAAATTCATAGTCTTTGATAAGTTACAGCTCATAGTCGCCGACGTGTCGTAAGCGACTGTCTACCAGGCTTTAAACTTTAAACGCATTTTTCTCGAATCATCATTTTCTGAAACTCTCATGGTCCTAAAAAAAAAAGTATTCAACCGATTGCTTTAAAATTTACATATGTTCTTCTACTCCTTCATAGTTATCGTCCCCACCAGAATTGTTTATTTTCGAAAATATTTTCATATTTTTTTTAAACGATTTTTAACGAAAAAGAACAAGATTTTCGTGATTTTTTTTTGAAGTTCGATATTTTTTTTTTTTAATGAAATTGATTATATTTGGTAGGGACGATAGCCGCAGATCTACTGCATAATAATCCATTCGATTTTTTTATCTCAGACAACATGAACAGCCGCTATCACCATGACCAGTGAACTACCTTTTTTTGTTGGGGACTACTTTGACTTTAAAAAAATATATGTTAAAAATGTAAAAAACGAAAAAAAAAATTTTTTTCGTACATTTCAAAATACAAATAAAAATATATTAAAAAATTAAAATGATTGAATTTTGTTGTCGCATAAAAAAGAATTTCCTAAAAAGTGGTAAAATGTATGCGTTCACATGAGAGTAACCCCTTAATGGCTCTCGAGATTAATCAACAATTTGAATGTTATGTGGTTCCTAAAATATTTTATTAGAGTAATTATTACTCGGAGGGTGAGCCAATGACGAGTAGTGATTTATTGCGCTTTAAAAAAACGAGTCTAAACAACAAGTTATAACTTTTATTATTTATTATGGATTATATTAAATATATTATATATAAATCAGCGGTTTCGTATATACTAAACATATAGATCGCCGACAAAAAACGTTAACTTCATTTTTTTTTTAATTAACGGATCAAAGAAGGATTATTTTGATTTCAGCAATAATTAGGTAGATTTTAAACACCTTAATTAAGTCACCCGTGTAATTACTCAAATGAGTCACTTATCCCCCTAAACAATTGTCCAGGTGATCATCTTGTCTTTCGAAGACATTTTAGTCACGGGTGTATCTTTCTACGTCTGTCTTATGAGAAGTTTCACGCTGAGTTTTTGACAATCTCTCCAGAATTTTTGACGTAGGATGAGGCACCTGCGTTGTCATTCTAACCAGCCAAACCTCTAAACCAACATCAAACGTCCACATGCCTGTATGTATGAAACACTGGTCTCTATCGTATCAAAAACTATTTCGAATATTTCTATAACATTTTCTTATCGACTGAACTCTCAAAGTCAACAGTTAATTAAATTAAAAGTTATTTCTCTGACTAGTGAAGGAAAATTAATACAATTTTCAATATTTCAGAACTTGATAGTAAACAATAAGTATTAATCCTTGGAAGAATTTTTTGGTTAATGATCTTTTATATCAATGGTGGTGAAATTTTTTTGAAAATAAAGATATATATATATATATATATATGTATATTTTTTTTTTAATTGTTTAAACTGCTGAAATCGATGTGATTCAACTCATTCAATTTTGTTCTGTCGTTGCAATAAATTCTTGTATCGTTCCAAGTACGTTTGAAATTGGTGATTTCAACAAAAAAGAAATTAAGTTATTAATCGGAATTTTAAAGCGTTGTAATTAACTTCAAAGGGTTGATTTCCCACAGGTCAGTTTGGGGCAGAAATATTTACATTCCACTTCATTGAATTTTATAATTATAAATATTCCAATGACATCCACAAATGTTAAATTCATTCTCATGTGTAAAATTCAACTGATTTTCGAAAAACACAAAAATATCCTGTCAATGAATGATTGTTAACAATTTGATGATGTTACGTTTGAAATGGTGGGAGTAATTTTCTTACAGTGAGTGGACAATCTTTTATTTCCGCACGCAAATATTACTTCAACCCCACGAACAAAATATTAACCCCATAAACAATTACATTAGTGGAGGAAAATTTTACGGAATTTGTTCCGAGCATTTCATCATTTTTATCTAAATTTTCCGTGAAAAATTGTAATGTCATCAGATAAATCTTCTCAACGACTTTTGTAATTGACATGCGAATTTAAGTTTTGTCATTTTTACTGAATATTTGTATTCGTCCATTCAACATTTCCACGTCTACTTGCAACACCCAACAATTCATGGAAGAAACATTTAAATTCTCGTGGTTCATTCTCTCTGCATCCGCCCTCAATGATGCCTTTCTTCTCCATATACCTGAAAACTACGTATTTTAAACAACTATATACGCGCCTCGCCCTGAGGTCACTTGTTGGGTGTGCGTACTGGACCTTCGAAAGTTGCTGTGAGGATCCATGAATAGCAGAAAAAGTTCCAGTGTCTCTTCGCAGGACCACCCGTTGTAGTGTTGTGACTTGTACCGTGAAACTTTTTTTTTCTCGTGATTGACAAGACATCTTTTTGAATGTTTAGGATGGGCACTTCTGCTGGGCAGAAGTAATCCGGGGATTATCCCCAGCTAACAATTCGCTATTATGCGGATATTATGGTCGTCTTAGAGAGTCAAGAAGTCACTGGGAATTTAGTCTGGGAAAATTTATCGGTTCTGAGTGAGTGGGGAGTGACAAGGAGTGAATCATATTTTCATTTTATTCTCTGCTAATTCGGAATAAATGTAACCGAATTTGATAAGAAAAATGGGGAACTGATATATTAGTTTATAGATAGGGATTGTGTCAATAATATAAAAACGATTTAACTATTAACTTTAATTATTTACTAGCTGACCCGGCAAACGTTGTTTTGCAATATAAATAATTTCCTAGTAATTTCTAGTGTAGACAAAAAATCCCTACTCCGTGCTGTTTATTGGGTCAGAAGCAGGGTTGGGCATGTAAAATACGCCACGTAAAATCCATAGTATTTTATACGTATTATACCATGTATTTTACGTCACCTTTTTCAAACGTATAAAACGTAATATACACTTCATACAGCAACGTAAAATACGTATTATACGTCACGCCGTGTCGCATGGAATTTACATGTTTTTGCACTGATGAGAGTTAAAATATTCGATGAAAAGTCAATTTCATATTTTTCGCGACATGCTAGGTATTGCATTTCCCCGTTCCGCACACTGTTAAGCGCCAAGCCTGAACCTAGTAACCCGGCGAGACATCATAACCCCCAAATCACTTGTTCATTTCCCCCTCAGACATGTGAATGCCGATGAAAGAAACCATGTCCTGTAATTTAGTTAGAACATCATTTCGTTGTAGTCAATTCATCCATCCAATTGAATGAGGAAAACAGGTGGACGACGACTCCACAATTTTTGGGAGAATGGCGCATTCGGGCGTCAAAAATTGAATGGAAAAACAGTGGCGTACATTGTTGTGATTCTTTTAATGCTCGCCTCTAGTAACATTTAATAACTCCCTAGTTAAATTATCGCACGCAGAAGGTATGTTTCTGGTCTGATGTCTCCAGACAGATCAACTGACTCTTAGTGACTGGGAGATTTCACACTCTAGACCCATTTGACAAAAGGCCCTCGTTCATTCATTCCTTTTTGTTTCTTCTCTGGTTCTGTTTATTGAAACCATTCTAAACATTTTGGTACTGTTTGGAGAAAAAGTATAAAAACTATAACATACTGAGATGAACTGGAAACCGCTATAGACAGACTATTCATTTTTGTCCACACATATCAAGCACTCTGAATATGATATATCGAACGCGATTAACTGTTACAAAAGGCGGCTACGTTCCTCGTTTGTTCAACTTCTCAACCCGGGGGCCTAGCCCCCCCTTATCTTGGTCAGCCCCCTCCGTCGATCGGTAATTCGTAGAGTTGAGTAAACGTGATGACGAGGATATTTCACGAATCCTCAAAGTCCATATGATTGTCCTCATGATCCTGATTTCAATACCTGTGACATTAATCTCATTTTTCTGCCTCTTATCCCGATAATCATTGATCATTTCCATCATTCTGACTTTTTTTATTACTCGTGACCCCCAGATTGCCTTATTTCAACTTTTGTGACCCTTGGACTGATCCTTGTGATTCTTCCTCTACCAACCTTTCTAATCTTTTATCGGATCCTCATGATCCTCTGCTGAATTTCAAATTCGAGTTCTTTCGCATTCCTCTGGCCAGCACATCATTTCCGGTCATTATAACGAGATCAGATCAGGATCATCTTCGTGACCTTGATTTGGACGCTTTGGACTATCATTGCTAGCGAATCTAATATTTGCAATCCTTATTGAAGGTCCCAAGTGAGCAATGCTCATCCTGATGATGGAAACAAGGTACATCCAGGATTGGAGATCGAGCTTGGGAGGTCCAGCGTGGAAGCAATCTTGATTCCACCGTGGAATCCCATATTGATCCAATTTTAGCTACATATTGTCCTTCGAATCTCAATGGAATCTTGAAGGAGTCTTGTTCCTCCAGGCTGAAGGACCCAGGATGGAATGAAACTTGATTTCATTATCGAATCCAAGACTCATTCAAACTCATACCTAAATGTTCCATTCACTCTCTATAATTATTGGGTTCACAAATGACGTACCTCAATGTGGCCAATTTTATTCCACTAAAATACTTCAAGGAGTTATCAATGATAATTAATTAATTGGTGAATTATCCAGCAATTGAAAGCGTTGATCGAGGCTGGAAATTCCAACCTGGAGACTCAGTGAATTTACGAACTTCATCTAAGTTGGTTCAACCTTGAGAATGTAGACTGGATCCACCTTCGTCAATTCTCAATCAAACTTGATCCAAAATGATAACTTCATTCCATCGTCCTGTTGCACCTGGACACGTGATTCTTAATTAACTAATTAATTTTTTAACTTTAAATGAGTTTTATAATATAGAATGACAGGTTTTTATATCCTCTTCAACTTAGCAATTAATACTGGATGACCAATGAATTCGTCTTTCTAATTCGAGGTATCGTTACTGTATGATCTTGTTATAACTTCCCTCAACCGCATGATCCTTCTCAACTACCCAAATCACATCTAATTAGCGACATAGAGAAGGAAATTAAATACATAAACAGTGGAGCTAGCACCGTCATCTGAATGCACTGACAACAATATCAAGATGTGATTCATCACCTCAACAAAACAAACTGCGGAATTTAATTTTCTCCGGCCAAGAAAGAAGTGATTATCCGAAGAGATAACAAGAACAGATTGCTATCACGAATAGCGGACGAATATCATGTTATTATCAATTTTTTAATCAGCACGATTCCGTCTTTTGTGCTTCCTACTGGAAGCATTGCAATCGTCCAATTCTCCCCCACAAACAAAATTCTAATTTTGCTTGAGAACGATGTAGAATGGTGTAAAACGTTCATATAAAAATTTGTTTGAAAATATTGGTCGGTGGTCTCTCCTGCCCTATCATAATCAATTGAATAAAATTGAGAAAAATGATAAAAATAAACCTATAAATATTGTTTACTCAAATAATGACATGTTTTTGCTCATTTTCCCATTCAGATCGATATAAATTTTTCATATCTATAAATTAATAAATAAAAAGATTGCAAAAACCATTTAGAAGTTCACTGAGAGAAAAATATAATTTTGCCTATTAAATATTTTTCTGATAAGAATTTAAAGCGGATTTTCCACTAGAAATTTCCAATATTTGTTTGTCCACAATAAACTTAATTACTAAAATTATATTTTTTCATCAGTTCTCGCCATCAATTCATTAACGATAAAGAAAATATATCCATACATTTCAATCACTCATTTACAGTCGCCCGCTTGCCCGGAGAAAAAAATTCTTGAAAAATTACGTGGCTGTTCCGTAATTTACCAGTGAAAACAGTATTCAGTAAAAATTACGGAACAGTTACGCATTTTTTCACTGAACGTTCCACACTTTTTCTGTAACGTTTGTAGGAAATAAATATCTCCCAATATTTAATTATACGACACGATCTTTAATCAGTTTTTAACATATACGTTTTAGTGAAACACTCGATATAATTCTAGCTGGGTTGATGATCTGATGTAGTTAACGCGAGACACTGTTCCAGAGTGCCCCTAGTCCTCCGTTCTTCCAGGGTGAGAGGTGGGATCCAAAGACAAGGCTCTTTCGTCTATTGAGTTGCCCAAGTGCTGGGTTGTTTAGCTCATAAACGGCCGAAGTGTTTGCTGTATGCCAAAAGATTCCCCACACGTTTTTATTGGATTATTTTTCCCACCCAAATTTCAGCCAATAGAATTGCACCATTTGTTGATATTTTGTATAGCCTACCTCGAATATCAGCGATTATTTTTCCCATCCAAATCTTGGCCAATAGGATTGCACCATTCGACGTTATTTTGTATAGTCAACACGGTATTTCAGCGGATATTCTTGAAAATTACACTGGAAATTTTGCATGTTGATATATATAAAAAAAAACAAATGTTGAAGTAACCCTCAATTGTATCTGACAGATTAAATGGCAATTCGTTGAAAATTATGTCTCATGGTGCAATTCTATCGGCCAAGATTTGGATGCAAAAAATAATCCCCCGAATACCACTCGAACTTCGAAATTATCTGATATTTCCCTCAAGGTTCCCTACAAATAAATAAGCTTGTCAAGTTTTCCAGAAAAATCACTCGCGCTTCGCGCTCGTGATTTTTAGACTGGAAAACTTGACACGTTCATTTGTTTGCAACGAACCTATCGGGAAATATCCGATAATTTCGGAGCTCTTGTGGTATTATATGCGACAATTTTTTGATAATTTTGATAAACAAACGACACCTAACCAAATAAACCTCTTTTCATGTCATGGCACAATTCTCTTGGCCGAAATTTGGATAGGAAAAATAATCCCCTGAATACCACTCGAGCTTCAAAATTATAGAATATTTCCCTCTAGGTTCCCTGCATACATATGAACTCGTGCTTCGCACTCGTGATTTTTTAGCCTGAAAAACTTGACTCCTTCATTTGTTTGCAACGAATCTATCGGGAAATATTCGATAATTTTGAACCACTTGTGGTATTATATGTGATTATGGACAGGGATTATCTAAATAATATTTTTGGAACATTAGAACACAACTCTTCTGTTTGTCTTCAAAAATCACTCGACGAGGTTTATGATGTGTTCGAAAGAGTCTCCAGGACTAATTTATGATGTGTTGTGTTCCGCACTTGAGAGAGTTGCAACCCTTACGACATGTGATATTCAAAGGAAATTCTGTCCTCTGGAGTCCTAAACGTTCTCTCATTTTTTCCCTTAGTAAAGGTTTTTCAAATAGTAAGAATACTAAGAATTCAGTCTGTGGACACCAGTCCTCGTGCCAATAATAAAGAGTTCAAGTTAAAGTAATTGATTGTGTTGCTACATTTATTTATCTACTTTTACCCATATCTATTGAAAAGAGCAAAAACAATATGATTGTATTACAGACCTATATAAGTCTATGTCAATACTATGAGGTCATTGTTTCCTGGAGAGGCCGTTTGTGTGGTCTTACGACAAAAACTCCAATGAATGTTTGTTTATTAAATAATATAAACAAATTTCTGTTTATGGAAAGAAATAAACCACGATGACGATGCTTTGCGTTTTTTGAGATTTCAAGATCGTTTGTCAGTTCGTCGACTGCTCTCGAAGTGTGAACGCATCATCATAGAAATAAAACTGCTCTTACTTATATCGTCTATTTTTCATTAACCTGATTTCTAATTAATAAAATCTAATAATATCCCAATAAATATCAATACGACTTAACTATCAACTTTAAATTCTTTATTATCGCATGTAGAAGGTATATCTTTCTGGTATGATGTCTCCAGACAGATCAACTGACTCTTAGTGACCAAAGATTTCACACTCTAGACCCATTTGACAAAAGACCCTTGTTCATTAATTCCTTTCTGTTTCTATTTATTAAAACTATTCTAAACAATTCGGTACTGTTTGGAGAAAAACTATAAAAACTATAACATACTGAGATGGATTGAAAACAGCTATGGACAGACTATTAATTGTTCACACATACCAAGCACTCTCAATAGTTTTCAACTATTTCCTGAAAGTTCACTGAAAAAAACGTAACTGTTCCGTAATTTTGACCGAATATTGTTTCGACTGGCAAATTCCAGAGTATGTTGTTTGTTTTCGGTCTTCGGTGTTCTCTGGTATCAGCTTATCGGTGAAAATTCCTATCGATATCACGAGTCTCCAATGAAGTGACTAACAAACTTATAATTTTTCCAAGTACGTGTTCATTCTTCTGCTCTCATCACCCTCCTTCTCTTTGGAAAGCAGTGGGAATTTTTTATATAGATAGATATGTATACATATAGGGGTTGGCATTCTGTAATAACCGGTAGCTTGGCTCACATTGATTCATTCGTACCTCCAGTGGCATTGGCCTGCAGTTGGGCACAGAGCACACACCAATCGAGAGAGACTGCCGGCAAATGATCGATGGCTCCATTGTGACACCAATTCCCCACCTTCTTCTGTTAACCCCCAGTCTCGGCCCCTTGTGGACCCTTTTTCCGTGCTACCCTCTCCCTCAACTCCGGATGTCGCGTGTGTGCGCGGCCATACAAAGTTGGAGGAAAAGATAGTGCCTGACACAATTTCCGAAAATGCCTGGAATTATGGAAAAATTCATCCGAGGAAGATCGATTGGATTTTCTCCTTTACCATAATAATTTTCATGCTGTTATTTTTTTAAGGGGATTAACTCAACCTTTGGTCGATCCTGGGGTGACACTTTCGCTTAATTAAATTTATAGTTGAATTATTTTTTACTGTAATTTGGAATATTCTAATGGGGATGGAGTGCATTAGAAATGAAAAAAAACTACTAGGGTGACAGTACTGATGTATGAAAAAATTAATGATTCGATAAATGAAATTCGATTGTCGTTTGAATTTTATTCGCTTTTATTTTAATCCATAGAATGAATAGTCGATTTTGAGAAAAAAAATATTTCATCAGAAAATGTGAAATTGAAAAAAAGAAAAAACATGGGAAAACTGAAAATTCTGATGACACCAGTGAATGAACAAAATTATTGATAAATAAATCGTTTATATCGATTGGAAAATTGATATTATAAAAATAATTCAACACGTGTACCTGATTTCTTGAAAACTATATATTACGTTTAACTTTTATTTTACTAGAAAAATTGTTTAGATGCTGAAAATTAATCTAGTTAGGTATTGAGAGTGCTTGATATGTGTGGACAAAAATGAATCGTCTGTCTATAGGTGTTTTCAATCCATCTCAGTATGTTATAGTTTTTATAGTTTTTCTCCAAACAGTACCGAATTGTTTAGAATAGTTTTAATAAATAGAAACAGAAAGGAATTAACAAACAAGGGCCTTTTGTCAAATGGGTCTAGAGTGTGAAATCTTTGGTAACTAAGAATCAGTTGATCTGTCTGGAGACATCATACCAGAAAGATATACCTTCTGCGTGTGATAATAAATAATTAAAGTTGATAGTTAAATCGTTTTTATATTATTGAGACAATCCCTATTCATAACCCAATATTATGCAATAAAAATCTCATAGAAAAAAAATTGTTGCCTGTAAAGTCGGTTTTACGGGCGAAGATTTTACGTGACAACGTCTTTTTCTCGGTAGAATATTTATTGATATGAATATAATTAAATTGCACAATAGGAACAAGGAATTGAATGAAAATAAGAATTGCACAAATTTTAACTATAGAAATATATTTTGTTTACTAAAACATTGTACATGTAAACTTAAACTTAACTAACTCCTATTTGAGACCGATCATAGTTGAGTGGGAGAGAGACGCAAGGCATTCGGCGGGCCTCTCTCTCGTTCGGTGACTCATCGTAACGTTACCGGGCGTTACACTTTTTCATAAGTGACTCCCAGCCGCAACCTAATTTAAGACGTTGTCACGTCAAAAATGGAGTTAGAATATCATCCTTGGTATGTGATGGTAATTTGTAATGTGGAGAAAAATAATGCACTTGAGTGGCACATGATGGCTCACCACTTATTTTGAAGAAATTTAACTCACTCGGTAGTTTTATATCGAATAAAGTTACTTTAAATTCATATCTGTATATTTAATTGACTTACTTAAAGATACTAAATCCAAGAGCAGTCAAACATTTCTCGTTGAATGATTAAGAGGCTATTTTAAATAATTGTTTATCATCCCACTTTCTCATCATTTCAAATCCACCATTAGAATTTAATGCTGACTTGTATAAAGGATTCATCTTTTCGAAATCAGAGCTGCTATTCTCGTTGGATGAATCGGTTTCCATTTTTTCGATTAAATTAGGAGTAACTTTTAATTGCGTATTGGAATTAAATTATAATTTAGGTCGATATAGATTCATGTGAAGATTTTCATGCCTTCATAATTAAACTGCAGTCCCCAAGGAAGCAAATGATTCTGAACAGAATTCTTCTTTAATACCGAGCAAAAACGAACGTCCTCATTAAAATTAGAATTGAATTTCCATAAGCAATTAAGTTCTTTTAAGCTAATCAAAACAGTGAACCCCATTCACACGATAAAAACCTGATCTATGACTGCGCGAAGAGGAGTACATAATGATCATGTGACCGTCTTCAACGAATCCAAATTTCTCATCCACTAAAATGTTAATTTTCGAAATTTCTACTTATCCATCATTTCATACATTAAAAATTACGTAAATATTCCGTAAAATTTTCTTTAACAACATTTTGCTCCGTATAGACTGCAAGATGTGCTAGTTGTTTTCTTAAATGAACAATTAACACCAAATATTTATTACAAATTTTTATATATTTTATATAATTATAATTTTATTATATTACTATACATAATATGCATAATAATGTCAAGGGAAAATAGATCGGTGACAGATTTCATTTCATAAGTTTTCTATTACTTAGAATATTCAGTGACGAACAAGCAGTTAAAATGAAAATTCAAACATAAATAAGATTAATATTAATTTTTACTGTTCCTTTCTCACTGCATTATTATGGAGTTGGTACCAGCCGGTCGGCATGACTCTGACACGTCCATTCATTAACACTTAATAACCCAACCGACGTGTTCGCACGAGTAACGAGCCTGTCATAATTATCGCTCCAACTTTATTACCCCCAGTTATACTTCTGACATGGCACTGACACAACTCCATTCCATTGAGGGATTAATTCACCCCTTCCTTGAAATTTACTTCCGTTTATTTACAATTTGTATCAATCAACCAGCACAAAATTATTCAAAACAAATCTGTTTATTCGGAAAAATTTCTTCAAAAACGATATTTTTCACGCAGAACAATTATCATCATCATTATCCACAATATAACGATTCGTGTCCGCAACTAAGAATTTTTCATTATTGGATTATGGATAGGCATTGTCTCAATAATATGTGAGGGAATTTTTCAAAACAATAATACGTTGGACCAACTCACATGACGTAGTAGAGGACAAGGGGGCGCTTGTGTGTACTCCACTCGACACCCCGGATTTTCATCTGGAAAACATTAGGACGCTGGCGACGTTGGCTGTTTTCCGGTCATAAACAAAAGGGGTCTACGTGGGCCTGAGGTCCCTAGAACTACGAAAAGTGGAGGACAGTTCGCTCCACGACTTAACCGAGAGCACATCGCCAAACTTATTTCGTTTTACATCCATTGTTCCATTTAATCCGGAATTTATCGGAGTTGCTGTATTCAATCGTTCATTTAATATAATCGACTAATGTAATACTTCTTAAAATAAGAAGCATTGGTTTTAGTTTATTTCAAACTCCTGACACTCAGGGAATATTTCCCTACAAATATAAAAACGATTTAACTATTAACTTTAATTATTTATTGTGTCCAGATCAACTGACTCTTAGTGACCAAAGATTTCACACTCTAGACCCATTTGACAAAAGGCCCTTGTTCATTCATTCCTTTGTCTTTCTTCTCTGGTTCTATTTATTAAAACCATTATAAACATTTCGGTACTGTTTGGAGAAAAACTATAAAAAAACTATAACATACTGAGATGGATTGACTACAGCTATAGACAGACGATTCATTTTTGTCCACACATATCAAGCGCTCTCAATGTTCTTTGATTTCTAGACTGAAATCCTCCTCCTTACACTATCAAACAATAATTATGTGGGATACCGGTTGGAAAGGTGATTAAAGAAGCTTCAAATTGCCATCTCACGTGCCCCATTCTGAAGTGTGTTAATAGTTCTTCAAAATGGTATATGATAAATCCAATTTCATTGAATTTCCATCAAATTGTTGTAGGTGATTTGCATTTTTTACGTTATATCACACTTAAAAAATGATTTAAGTGTGATCAGACTGAAAAAAAAAGAGTTTTGGCCAGTTATTGATGTTTTATACTGAATTAGTGGAGATATACCATATAGCAGTTTGAAGACATCATCGCCAGCTTCAAATCAACACTCTATATTATCCATTCTATCGATTAAGACAAACGTTCTAAGCGATAATGCGCGGATTTGAGCAGGTCACGTTTCGAAAAGTTGTCATTTTTTCGATATTTTTACTCCAATTTTAATGAATAGTACTGTCTTAGATAGAAATATCTTGAATTGTCCTCAATTTGACCGCACAATTACCCGACAATGCCCATTTTTCATTTCCTCATCAGGAATTTTAATAAGAAAATGAAGTTTCATGATTTGATTGAATAAATGTATCCACCATATGCTAATCTGAAAACTTTAAACTGATTTTTGTTTCACTGATTTGTACACAATATCAAAATCACTAATTTGGAACCCATGGCCCATCAATCATCAGTGATACATGATAGTAGTTGAAAGGAATTAATTAGACGAGACATTGATAGAACTAATGATTATTTATAAAATATCTTTTCCGGAAATAACGATTATACATTTAAATCAAGTCAATCAAAGGTATCAAAGCTTATCCTGAATATGAAAAATTTCATTTAGTTGTCCAGACGCATTTACTTGACTGGACTAAAATTTCAAAGGAAAAATGAGCTAATTTCATGAATCAATACAATTGGAAATGGGATAATTGTAAATTATTCGCCGAGTGAGACCTGTTTTATTCTTTTATTTTATACGATGGAAAGGCACAACCGCTCTGCTTCGTTTCCTTAAAATAACCAACTAAAAGACTAAAGGGATACAACACCCTAGATCTGATGTCTCTCATCATCAACAATGGTCCCACTCATGCACTGCACCTCTGTATACATTCAGAAAAATAGAGCATACACATCACCCCCAAACTTCCTAGAATTTTCTCTCATAAAAATGTTTTCTACTCTCAAGTGGAAACATTAGAATACAAGAAATGCTAATCGTCCAAAGACCCATTCATTCCATCTGAAAATTAATTTTTGACGAATATTTGAAATGTAAACTCGAATAAATACAAAATTCACACCTTTAAATGATGATTACTTTAACTGATGATACGTAAATTTGCGAATTAGTCGTAGCCGATCGATCGATGGCTACTCGATGAGGATTCGATAGGAGATCCACTAGCGCACTGAGCGATGGTAGGTCCATTGTTGGTTGATGTTGGAAAATTAGAACACAGCTCTTCTGTTCTGCTTCAAAAATCACTCGACAAGGTTTATCATATGTTTGAAATAGTTTGCAGAAATGGGACTGATCTATGATCTGTTGTGGTCTGGACTTGAGAGCATTGTGATCCTTACCACAAGTGGTATTCAAAGGTGACTCTGTCCTCTGGAAACATAAAGGTTCTATTGTTTTTCTCCTAGTAAAGATTTTTCATATTATAAGAAGTAAGTTAGTCTCTGGACAGCAGTCCTATAGATTAGTCGTGCCTTCCTCGTGCAAGTTAAATAAAGAGTTCATGATTATAAAATTGATTAAATCACGACATTTATTTATACACTTTTATCCATATCCCAATAGTTAATCACTGGATAACTGGTTAGTCAATTAATGATCGATGATAATTAATGATCGATTTTTTTCCATTGTTTATGTATATAAATTTACAAAAAAATACCTAAAGCACTTTTGTATCGCCAGACATAGGATTCATGAAGGTTTTGAGTCGATAGCATGCGGTCCACTTTACCCCACCTTCCCCTATATTGTCACAATTTTTCTCGCGCGGGTGTAGTGACGTCGCGCTGCACATGTGCGTGATATAAAAGAGCCGTTCACACACACAGCGCAATTATACTTTTTCAGTATCTACTTATGTAGATTAAGATAAAAAATGGTCAAGGGTATTATTATATTAGTGCGCTAGTTCAGGTAAATGTGACCACAGATATCCCAATAAAACTGCAGTGTCATTCATGATGAGGTAATGCTACACAAAGTGTCGACTCACGATATGTTTCAAAAAATTTCATTTTAGTAATGAATAAATTGTTATTGCATGCAGATGAGGCGAGAAAATAATTCTGTTATTGTATAATTAGTTTAAGGATCGATATCATTTTGCTGCTGTCTAAAAACATTTTAAGGTTTCAAATTCAAGTTTTATATTATTCGTGTTATATCAAACTACTACACGGAGAGAAAAGTCTGTGAAAAATTACTGTGTCGGGCACTAGAGTCGAGCTACAATACTGAAATGTCTGTTACTGGCACATCAAAATTCCCATCAATACCGTAAATTTTGCAATAAATTTCGTAATTAATGATATGTGCCTTCGTAAAATTGACTAAATCACACTATAAAATTTCAAGGTCTATCATTTTTTATCTGAGATTAAATGAAAAATTGATAGAAATCTTTTAAAAATTACTATCCAGCTCAATTTACTTAATTGGACCTTCTTACTGGCCCTTTTTACTGTTCCACATAGCAATTCTTCGGTAACTATTTGTGATTGGTTAACGATGAGTGCCGATTACCCTAACAGGAGATGAGGAATGGCCGACAGTCGGCCAGCATTGGCCAAATGTCGGTCCACTGTCGGCCATTCCTCATCTCCTGCCAGGGTATTGCCGACGTTGGACTTCGTCATATGGAAAATGTTGCATCAGACATTGAATGTTTACGAGGCCAATAAAGAAATTTTACTATATGGCATAGTAATTTTCCTTAGGTCTGCAATTTGCGCCGAGATTCCCAGGTAGGAAATTACCAATGGCACATGCTTCACCCAAGCTATTGCCAACACTAGGTAAGCTTGGATCAGGCTTGGCATCCAAGCCTGGATCAATAGTGGATGAGCATTGGAATGTAACGTGGGGTCAGGTCTGGTAACGAGGGCTGGCTCTCGTGAAGTTTACAAAATATCACCATAAATTTTGAAGATCTATCATTTTTTATGAATTCAAATGAAAAATTCATAAAAACTCTTTAAAAATTCTTATTGAGATATTTATTTTATTGTTAATTCCTTCATTTTTGACTGTACGGCACAACAATTTTTCATCAGCTCATTGTGATTGGCTAACGATGAGCGCCGACTGTCTCCGATTATTGCCGACTTTGGGCTCTATCATCGTACATGACGCATCAGCCATTTAGCGGCCATCTCCTGGTCACCCATTAGACTGCGAATTGTTTACAAGGCCGACATAGAAATTTTTCCCAGATCTGCAATTCGCGCCGAGATTGTAAGTATTGAGAGTGCATCATATGTCTAGACAAAAATGAATCGTCTGTCTATAGCTGTTTTCAGTCCATATCTCAGTATGTTATAGTTGTTTTATAGTTTTTTTTCGAACAGTACCGAAATGTTTAGAATAGTTTTAGTAAATAGAACCAGAGAAGAAACAGAAAGGAATTAATGAACAAGGGCCTCTTGTCAAATGGGTCTAGAGTGTGAAATGTTTGGTCACTAAGCGTCAGTTGATCTAGAGACATCACACCAGAAATATATACCTTCTGCGGACGATAATAAATAATTAAAGTTAATAGTTAAATCGTTTCTACAGAGTCATTTATATGATCCTGCTGGGACTGCACCGGCATGTTTTGGGGGTGATTTGGAACCGAAAACTCCTTTTCCACTTTTCGCTCAGACGCACCCCTATCGATATTATTGACACAATCCCTATCCCTAATCCAATAGTAAGGCAGCACAGTAATTGTAATCGGCAGAACCCGATAAATATTCACAATGTTATACTTTCTGCGAAATAGTATTTTTATGAATAGTATTTTTATGTATTAAAAAAAATTCAATGAAAGGACAATTATTTATCAATACATCGACAATATACCAACAATGATATTGATTGTACACCCGATAATTGATCTTCGTCGAAAGGTCAAGTTCCGATTTTTCTTATCAATGAAATTCGATTCAATGTCAACGATACCTTCCACATTTATTTAATCTGAAACAAAAAAGAAATTATATCATTACCGATAAGACTTGTAAAGTATGTAGAAGTATTGAGCCCAGAAAGGTTCATTGCGACACAAAAATTGAGACCGGGGAGCATAGAAATGGGGAAAATTTTGTATTTAAAAATGTTTCGTAATATTTAAAATGTAAATGTTATTCGAGAAGGATGGAGAGAAATATTGAGCCTCGTAGGATGCAACAAAGCGAGAAGTGATTTTCTTGACACGAAGAGGCATATCTGTAGGTGGCCATCCACTTGTGACTTTTTCCCAGGGCTTGGGAGGGTGTGTCCAGGTCGCAACGATGTAAATAAGGCTGTTGGTACATAAACATCAGGGGAGTAAATGATCTCGGCTAATTTTGTCCTAACAATAGTAATTATTTACATAATTAAATGATAATTAGGACAATATTCTTTCCTATATTTATTATCTTTCCTATATTTCTTTAAATATATATATATTATATATTATAAATATAGGAATTAATATATTAATAATATATATATTATATATTGATTATAATATATGATATATATTATATATTATATATATAATGAGATAATTAGGGGAGATGCGGGGCAGGATAGGTTACTCAGAAACTACAATAAATTTTGAAAAACAGTATTTTCGAGTGTTTCGAAAACTCTTGAGCTATAAAAAACTGAATAATCTCCAAAGGCTCGAATAAACACCAATACATTTTAAATTATTTCTTTAAACACATATTCTCAATTTTTTTTATTATTTAAAGTGCTCAAATCTGCATGATTTGTTGACACTATAATTTAACTTATTTTAGGTGTTTAATTACAATGGAGTTGAGATACTATTTTGTTCTGTCATTATAATGAATTTGTGTAGGGTTTTGAGTACTTTTGAGTTTGTTAATTTTAACAGAGGAGAAATGAAATTGTTAGTCGACATTTTGAATATTGACCTGTATTCTCAAGTTGAAAAGCTTCGGTTTGAACCCTTTTATTCGATAAAAAACATTATCAGGGCCGACAGCAGAACTCGCAAGTTAAAATATAGGAATTGTTTTTTCATTTTCTTTAAGGTATTTTTAATAATAATCTGAAACAATGGGGAACAAAATGAATGGAAAAAATATCGAAGTCTCTTGCCTAGTTTGTTTTTTTTTCATATTTTTTCTAGAAAAAGTAATCGAAATCTAAAATTATTACCCGGATCCTCGATATAAAAATTCAAATTAGTTTAACAAACAAACATTTTGAACTATTCCAGCGGCTTTTCCCGGGAATTGAAACGATTCTCATCCCATTGACTCGAAAAAATTCTCTAACCCTGCGTAATCCATTAATCATCCCCCCATTGACTCGATGATTTGTCGATTTATAGGTCTTCGTCAATAATTTCCATCTATTTCCCCCCCCATTTTACCTGAAAAATTTGTTGATAAGGTAAATTTCTCATATCATCGTAGAATATCCTCAAAACTAATTGAATTCAGTGTGTGTTGACAGGTAGGCATATTGGCAGACGAACGAGACGAAAACCCGTCGCGATACACATCCTCTGCGCCATCAGTCTGGGACTGAGTCCGCCGGCGGCGGGATGGGACTTGTGTGTGTCAGATCAGGCGATATCGCGCAGCCAAAACCGAGGGCCTTCGAGAAGACCATGTACCTGTCATTTCTACGTGACCGTGTCATTCTCCTCTCGTCCTTGTCTCACGGCCTACCCACGACATTTATATATTATATTATCTATTCTCAGGTCTCATTTTTTTTCATATGAATGAATTATTTCATTATTTTTTGTTATTCGATCTAAGATTTTGCTCTGTCATTTTATTCTCGTTATCTTGGGCCTGAAAAAAATGCCGAGACACTGGGCACCAGCAGATGGCACCTGACAACTTTATTTCACGTTTTTTTTCCTGGTGCACATAACATTTAGTGTGAAAAAAATTTTTGGTTATGAACGGAAGTTGTATAGTCGTCTGGATTTTGGATTTTCTAATTTTGCTTAGAAATATTGTAAAATGGTGTGAAACGTAAAAAGACAAAATTTGATGATCTGATGTGTATGTGGTCGATAAACTTTGTTGAGAGTGCTTTATATGTGTGGACAAAAATTAATCGTCTGTCTATAGCTGTTTTCAGTCCATCTCAATATGTTATAATTTTTATACTTTTTCTCCGAACAGCACCGAAATGTTTAGAATGGTTTTAATAAATAGAAACAGAAAGGAATTAATGAACAAAGGCCTTTTGTCGAATGGGTCTAGAGCAGTGTCTCGCAAACTGTGTGCCGCGGGAGAATGGTAAGTGTGCCGCAAAACATTTTCCAAGTTGCACTAGATATTCTGAGATTAATCTAAAAACCAATTTCTGATAACTATAAAATTACCCAAAAAATAGTCATTTAACTTTAACTAAATTAGCCAGAACGCAGGTACTCGTATTTGCCCTCCCAAACTTTGTCGTAACAACAAGATGCACAAGCGAGGGGGTACGAATAATGCAAATTTGTTCCCAGAAACAAGCCCATCCATCACATTAAGCTTAAAATAAGAATATGTTCCTTTCTATTGTACCAAATATTAATTAATGTAGCGATTTGAAAAAACCAATTTTTTAAATTATTTTAAATATACATTTTCTTCCGAAAATTTATTTAGCTTAGTGTGCCGCGGAAAAAAAATTCCTCAGTTAGCGTGCCGCAGACTAAAAAAGTTTGCGAGACACTGGTCTAGAGTGTGAAATGTTTGGTCACTAAGAGTCAGTTGATCTGTCTGGAGACATCATACCAGAAAGATATACCTTCTGCGTGCGATCATAAATAATTAAAGTTGATAGTTAAATCGTTTTATATTGTTAAGACAATCCCTATTCCATAATCCAACACCATCAATAACGTGAAATTAAGATGATGGGGAATAAAAAAATCACAGTCAAATTGTCTCCAAACAGACTATCGTTTTTATGTTAATACTCTTTCGCAACATAATTTCGTAGCAGACTTTTAAAATATTTACCGAGCACTTTTTATCCTTTTTCATTGTGCCATAAGCACAACTTGCTACATCAAATGTAGAAAATAAGAAAAATTTTATTTCACTTTGAAACTGATGTGAATCAGGGTTCCGCCTGTATGTCACACTCAAAAATATCTTGAAAAAACAGTTTTGAATTTTTTCAGCGGAAGAATAACCTTTTTTCATGCGGACAGAAAAAAAATTTTTAACGCGGATGTCATGCGAGCGAAGGTAAAATATCTGAGGGGTCCAGGTACATGGAACCACCGAGGATGTCCCTTGGGGAATACGGAAATGCTCTTGGGATACGTCAAGACGTTACAGAACTATGTCTACATGGACCCACACTTTGTGTACTCTGAACTTCCCAAAATATCTCGTAGTATCCCCGAGGATTCGTATTCGCAGTCACGGATTTCAAAATATTGTATTTTTTCCAGGATATTAGTTCAACTTTTTATCGTTCGAGGTGGTCCTAGAACGATGAAACATCAGTCGAAATACTTCTTTTATTGGATAAAATTGCCTTCTGCAAGTTATCATTGTCTAATTTCTCATGCGATTTTTACACGTTTTATTAAAAAACTTGAGTAATGACATTGGAAAAATTAATGAATAACAGTATTTTCGCAGGAGTCGTCTCTGCTTTTCTCCTTTAGTTGTCACTCGGTTTTATGCGGAGATCCTCGGGGACAGATACATCAATGTGAGAAGAAAAAACATAAAGACCCGTCGCGCCTGTGCCCCTTTGAACAAGTTGAATCAGTTATTTCGTCTCGCATACGCCCCATAAAGAAGCCTAATAGTAACCCCATTTTAAACAATAGATGAACATTGTGTTTGAAATAAACGATAATATGCTGAAAAAGGTAGAAATCAGTTTTTGTAAAAAATAGTTCAATACTAAGATAAAAATATAATTTTGCCAATTAAATATTCCTCGGATAAGAATCTAAAGGGGATTTCCCAACGGAAACTTAGGGCATTTGATTGCATTAGATTATGGATAGGGATTATCCCAATAATATAAAAAGGATTTAACCATTAACTTTAATTATTTATTATCGCACGCAGAAGGTATATCGTTCTGGTATGATGTCTCCAGACAGATCAACTGACTCTTAGTGACCAAAGATTTCACACTCTAGGCCCATTTGACAAAAGGCCCTTGTTCATTAATTCCTTTCTGTTTCTTCTCTGATTTTATTTATTAAAACCATCCTAAACATTTCGGTACTGTTTGACGAAAAATTATAAAAACTATAACATACTGAGATGGAGTGAAAACAGTTATAGACAGATGATTCATTTTTATCCACACATATCAAGCACTCTCACTGGATTGTTTAAAACAAATATCATTGGTATTAGGTGTGTGAATAAGTCTTTCCCGTTTTTTGTAAGAGATGCCGCCACCAATACTGTGCGAGTATTCAATGGTTACATATGTCATAATCAAAGCTTATTCGTCTGTCAACGATTCCACACTAACACATTAGTTGAAATTTTTTCGCATCATAAATTTTTGATATCGTGAAAATGTCGAATTTTGAGCCGAGTCGACGTCATTTGCGGGAAGTTTCACTTTATTGGTTCAATTTGAAGAAATCTGCTGCCGAGGCGCATCGATTGCTTCAGGAAGCTTATGGAGAAGGTTGTGTCGATGATTCAAGTGTTCGCGGATGGTTTCGAAACTTCAAAAGTGGTGATTTCGACGTGGAAGACAAGGAGCGTTCCGGGCGGCCGCAAATCTTTGAAGATCAAGAATTGGCGACTTTGCTTGATGAAGATTCGTGTCAAACGCAAGAAGACGATGGCCAATACTTTCAATAATTCATTTGTAACCATTTTTTCACAATAAAGGCTCAAAATTTGAAAAAAACGGGAAAGACTTATTCACACTCCTAATACAATTATATTTTTTTCTCAGTGAAGAACCTTGGTTTTCCGTCATTTTTTTTTCATCATGCAAAATCATTGTTTTTTTATTTATTTAAGCTTGCTGAAACCTATAGGTTTAGAAAGGTACAAATATATATTTACAGGAATAATTTGGAATTTGCGAATTTAGTTTTTCGTTATGATATGTGTTGGAATATTTGAGTACAGTTCTTTCATTGTCCTACAAAAATCACTCGACACCTCTTTTACTTTCTGGGAAACAGCTCTACTAAGGGACTAATTTACGATCGGTTGTACTCCGCTTTCGAGACGGTTTAATCCTAAACATATGCTGAAATTTCAACATAGGACTGTGTTCCTTTGAGTCATAAAACTGTTTTTCTTTTCTCTGAGAGAGTTTTCCCTTTGATATAGTTTTTAGTCTCTGCACAACGGTCCTCTAATTAAGACGTGCCTTCCTCGTGCTAATAAAGAATATTCTATAAAGTATTTTCAATATGATTATATTAGAGGCATATATAAGTTTACACCAGTACTGTGAGGTCATTGTTTCCTGGAGAGACCGTCTGCATGGTCTTGCGCCGAAACCTCCAGTTTATGTTTATAGAATGAAAAAAAGAAATCATTGTTCATTGGAAGAAAGAAACCATGATGACGATGCTTTGGTTTTTAAGATTTTCCAAGTCGTTTGTTAGTTCGTCGACTGCTCTCGAAGTGTGAACATATATTCCTCAAGAAATAAAAACTGCTCTTACTTATATCGTGCATTTTTGTTAATTAACCTGGCTTCCAATTTATTAAAATCTAATAATTTTCACTATGTCTCTTGAATATATTTTGTTCACTTACACCCATATTCCAATAATATCTTCAGAAATTGAGCAGTTATACATTTATGTTACATTTCTCTAGAAAATTGTCTATAGTGACTAAACATTCCTTATTCAGGTCTTTTACAAATGATTGAGTTTGGTATTATGGTAAGTGTCCGAGCGATGGAAGACCGTGGATCATGGGATATCTGTACTGCGCATAGAGAGGACAGTTCCAAAGGACATGATCAAGGTCCTCACTCGGCTGACCACATCCACAAAAGGCAGAATGTATCAATCCTTTACGTTTGAGGTAGAAGGCCAGATGGTAATTGTCAAAACCATTCTTTCATGTTCCTTTTTATTTCTATTTAAATTTTAAAACTTTTCAGGGCAAACCAAAACACGAAACACTTTTGACGCATTTTTTACTAAAATTTATTTGTTTTTTTTTCAGCAGATTTCATAGATTTTTTCAAAATAAAAATAAGGATTTATATTTCATGGGCTTTGGTTCTTAAGATTGAATTAGAATTCAATTCATATCTTCGAATATTCCCAACACATTCAAATCCACTGTTCGTAATACTTCAATGTCGTACGTACATTTAAGGCTCTCATTCGGGTGGGTCAGTGCTCCGAACGCTACGAATTTATTCTGACAATTTTATAATGTAAACTCGTGAGAATGTGAATCTGGGACCGTTGCTATGCGAGTATTTTTTAACTATCGATCCGAAAAATATGAAGGGTGTGCGATCGAAACGAACATAGACGATTTATATAGTGTAACTAAGGCCAATAATCTAATTCATTGTCCCCTGCTCGAGATAATTATTAAAAATTAGTCAGAAGTAGTGGAGGGGGTGGTAGTGTCGTGTATAGATTCACTGTAACTATAATCACTGTAATAGATTCACTGTAAACAATAACTCCAATTTTCACATATAATACCACAAGTGCTTCAAAATTATCGAATATTTCCCGATAGATTCGTTGCAAACAAATGAAGGAGTCAAGTTTTTCAGGCTCAAAAATCACGAGTGCTTCGCACTCCCCGAAAAACCTGACGACTTCATTTGTATGCAGGGAACCTAGAGAGAAATATTCTATAATTTTGAAGCTCGAGTGGTATTCAGGGGATTATTTTTCCTATCCAAATTTCGGCCAAGAGAATTGTGCCATGACATGAAAAGAGGTTTATTTGGTTAGGTGTCGTTTGTTTATCAAAATTATCAAAAAATTATCGCATATAATACCACAAGAGCTCCGAAATTATCGGATATTTCTCGATAGGTTCGTTGCAAACAAATGAACGTGTCAAGTTTTCCAGTGTAAAAATCACGAGCGCGAAGCGCGAGTGATTTTTCTGGAAAACTTGACGAGCTTATTTGTTTGTAGGGAACCTTGAGGGAAATATCAGATAATTTCGAAGTTCGAGTGGTATTCGGGGGATTATTTTTTGCATCCAAATGTTGGCCGATAGAATTGCACCCTGAGACATAATTTTCAACGAATTGCCATTTCATCTGTCAGATACAATTGACGGTTACTTCAACATTTGTTTTTTTTTATATATATCAACATGCAAAATTTCCAGTGAAATTTCCAAGAATTTCCGCTGAAATACCGTGTTGACTATATAAAATAACGTCGAATGGTGCAATCCTATTGGCCAAGATTTGGATGGGAAAAATAATCGCTGATATTCGAGGTAGGCTATACAAAATATCAACAAATGGTGCAATTCTATTGGCTGAAATTTGGGTGGGAAAAATAATCACATATAATACCACAAGTGCTTCAAAATTATCGAGTATTTCCCGATAGATTCGTTGCAAACAAATGAAGTCGTCAAGTTTTCCAGAAAAATCACTCGCGCTTCGCGCTCGTGATTTTTAAACTGGAAAAGTTGACAAGCTTCCCCTTGCAAAAAAAAATTTTTTTGTACATTTCAAAATACAAATAAAAATATATTAAAAAACTAAAATGATTGAATTTTGTTGTCGCATAAAAAAAAAATTTCCTAAAAAGTGGTAAAATGTAGGCGTTCACATGAGAGTAATCCCTTAACGACTTCTGGAGTACAAGAAAATTGAAGTGCCTGAGTCCACATGGTATGTTCCCAAAAATGCTAGCAAAAGTACCTGAAATGCAAAAATTCAAATTTGAGAATTGAAATAATGAAATTTTTCAAGCGAAATAGAAGTAAAATATGAAAAGGGCGTCTAGCATTTGGTAAATATGATGATGGTTTTCAGGGTGAAACTAGTTCATCCCCTTCGTATGATGCTGAACATTGTTGGTGTACGGCTGAGTTGGTTGGGAAAACGCCGTGGTTGTTTCAGGAGTGGTTATAGAAAGTGTGCGGTGGGACGATCCATCAAAACTGCATGTCAGTAGCCATTAGCACGCTCCCACTGCGCCACCATATACTGATATTTTTTTTTAATCCACGACAACCCCATAGTATTACTCAGAATAACGGACTGTTTCTCCTCTCGTCGCATATAGCGGTACAGCAGTTCGGTTTCACCCAACCCTTGACTGGTTGGGATATCATTGACGTACACGAAGAGAAAAGTCGCTGAAAAATTCCTGTGCCGAGCGTCTGACAATTTGTATAGTGCCATTCCGATAAAAACTAGTGTGCTGCCTTATAATCTCGGCGTAAGCTGCAGGTCTGAGAAAAATTACGATACCAGCTAGTAAAATTTTTTTATCGGCTTAGGAAAATTTCTGTATCGGTTACGTAAAAATTCAAAGTCTGATGCAACATTTCCCATATGACAAAGTCCAACGTCGGCAATAATCGGCTATCTTCGGCGCTCATCGTTAACCAATCACGAATAGATACCGCAGAATTGCTACCTGGAACAGTAAAAAGGCCCAATTAAGTATTAGGAGTGTGAATAAGTCTTTCCCGTTTTTTTCAAGTTTAAGCCTTTATTGTGAAAAAATGGTTACAAATGAATTATTGAAAGTATTGGCCATCGTCTTCTTGCGTTTGACACGAATCTTCATCAAGCAAAGTCGCCAAATCTTGATCTTCAAAGATTTGCGGCCGCCCGGAACGCTCCTTGTCTTCCACGTCGAAATCACCACTTTTGAAGCGTCGAAACCATCCGCGAACACTTGAATCATCGACACAACCTTCTCCATAAACTTCCTGAAGCAATCGATGCGCCTCGGCAGCAGATTTCTTCAAATTGAACCAATAAAGTGACACTTCCCGCAAATGACGTCGACTCGGCTCAAATTTCGACATTTTCACGATATCAAAAATTTATGATGCGAAAAAATTTCAACTAATGTGTTAGTGTGGAATTGTTGACAGATGAATAAGCTTTGATTATGACATATGTAACCATTGAATACTCCCACAGTATTGGTGGCGGCATCTCTTACAAAAAACGGGAAAGACTTATTCACACACCTAATAAATTGAGCTAGCTAGTAATTTTTAAAAGATTTCTATCAATTTTTCATTTAATCTCAAATAGAAAATGATAGACTTCGAAATTTTATAGTGGTGTTCAGTCAATTTTACGAAGCCACATATCAATAATTACAATTAAAATTTATTGCAAAATTTACTGTATTAATAGGAATTTTCATGTGTGAGTAATGTCTTTTACTCACACATTCACGAGCGCGAGGGTTTTTCTGCGAAACTTATCCCGACCGGTGCTACGCCGGGAAACTGGGGGGAAATATCCGACTAATTTCGAAGGTCGAGAGCTAGTTGGCTGGATAATTTTTTTCATTCCAATTTCAAGCAATTAAATGTGTGGCATTCGCGTCATATGGTACGGTTTTTCACTGGTAGTTGTGGTTTCCAGCGTATATTTTCTGTCTGCACAAAATGCAGAGAATTGTTTCCACATTGTGGCTTTTGTCTTCACCTTCAGAGAACAAAATTGTTTAGTAAACTGAGAGCCAATATTGGAAATGGGTTATTAGAAATAATAATTCTGTAAGTAATTTAAACTATTTTCTTTCTTTATTATTTAACTCAAATAATTTATTATTCAACTCAAATAACTAGATCTACAAAGGGAAACAACACCCTGGACCTTTTTTAAGTCAGATGCTTTCAAAGAATCCTATTCATTCCACATTGTCAACATACTTAAAATCAAACCTAAACATGATACCTCACACTTCTCATAATTCCAACCCATAAAAATGTTTTTCAATTTAAATATAAACACTCAAAAGAGAATAAGATTGATTTTTGTTCTTTATTTATTTCATGAAAAATCCAACAGCCAAGAACTGTTCCCCTCCTTACACCGCAACAAAATTCGCAAAGGTAATAGACTCCAACTATATACAACAAATATGTAATTATCTGAAACAATGCAAACTAAACGCCTAATATACCCTGATATTTTAAACTAAAACAATGCACACAAGATGTAAAACCACGACAACGTAAATAATCCAACTCTTAGGTTCCAGCACTTTCCTATTTCCTATTTATAAAAGCAGAAGCACATAAATGAAGTTCGCCCGAGTCGAAATCGCGTAAGGTCTTTCCCATTGGCCGATTAAATGAATGAAGTTTCGCGTTAGTCGAAAAGGCGAAAACGTTCGTGTTCCTAAAAGCATCCATTGTGAATCAAGTTACCTCTCTCATCATATTTATACCAACGACTTTCACATTCGTTCTTTTACGGTGTGATCGCCCTTCATCGGTCTATGAAAGCACAAGCGCATAAATTAAATTAAATTAACCACAGAAGTCATCGACTAACTTCATGTGTAAGACTTTCTCCTAATTGGTCAATGTGTTTGAGGCGGGAAATCAAAATAGGGCGCGCGAAGCGCGCATTCGGTCTCGTAATGAATAACAAAGAACCAGTAGTATCGCATTGCAGCGGAGTTTTTATTAAATTTAATTAACGGAAGTGAGCCCGTTATAAATTACTTATTCTCCTGATTCCATCCCTCCCATGACCGAAATATGGATCACGCGTATGTTGGATTGAGAAGCATCAGGATGAGCAGAAAACGGCAGCAGCCAGCCGTCGTGGACCAACCAACGATCCATCACCGAGGTGTCAGCCACCCCTCCTCGTCCAGAAACAACTATCTATGACATTCTTCACGATGCCACTGCTCATACTTTCTGTTCTCCTTTTTCGCGTCCTCCCCCCGCCTCCAGCACACCCATCCTTGGTCTTATCCACGCATACCATTCACTGGGAACGCATTCACAGGATGTGTATTGAGAAGAATGGCCATTTTCAATAACGTATCACAGTTTGTTGAAGATTTTGGAGAAAAATAAATAATAAAAATGAATACAAGAAGGATTGACACGTCTGCGGGTCAGGAATTGAGATGAAAGAATAAAGGCTGAGAAAGACTTTGGCTTCCGAATGGAAGCCTGATATTTCACTGATTTTTTTGGTCTCCAATTTCAATTGGGAATTGAATGCAGAGAATTGTTTCCAAATTGTGGCTTTTGTCTTCACCGTAGTATTAGGAACATTTTTAAAATTTTTTTTTATCAATAATGTCCAAGGATTCTCCTCGAAATCTGCTCATGTCGAGGTAAAGTCTTCGAACTTGATTTTTTCTAATGACAGTTTTGGGGTTTGAAACGCGTACAAATTTTTTATCGGATATTTTCATTGCTTAGCAGCAAACAGGGAAATATCCGAAAAATATCCGAAGTAAAACCCTCTTACTTGTACCACGTGACGGGAAATGCCACCATTTGATTCGTTGAAATTGGGATGAAAAAAATAATCGCATATAATACCCAAGCTTATTTGTTTGTAGGGAACCTAGGCTTGAGGGAAATATCAGATAATTTCGAAGTTCGAGTGGTATTCGGGGGATTATTTTTCCCACCCAAATTTCAGCCAATAGAATTGCACCATTTGTTGATATTTTGTATAGCCTACCTCGAATATCAGCGATTATTTTTCCCACCCAAATCTCGGCCAATAGGATTGCACCATTCGACGTTATTTTGTATAGCCAACACGGTATTTCAGCGGAAATTCTTGGAAATTTCACTGGAAATTTTGCATGTTGATATATATAAAAAAAAACAAATGTTGAAGTAACCCTCAATTGTATCTGACAGATTAAATGGCAATTCGTTGAAAATTATGTCTCATGGTGCAATTCTATCGGCCAAGATTTGGATGCAAAAAATAATCACATATAATACCACAAGTGCTTCAAAATTATAGAATATTTCCCTCTAGGTTCCCTGCATACAAATGAAGTCGTCAAGTTTTTCAGGAAAAATCACTCGTGCTTCGCGCTCGTGATTTTTTAGCCTGAAAAACTTGACTCCTTCATTTGTTTGCAACGAATCTATCGGGAAATATTCGATAATTTTGAAGCACTTGTGGTATTATATGTGATTATTTTTTGCATCCAAATCTTGGCCGATAGAATTGCACCATGAGACATAATTTTCAACGAATTGCCATTTAATCTGTCAGATACAATTGAGGGTTACGTCATCATTTGTTTTTTTTTATATAGGCAACATGCAAAATTTCCAGTGAAATTTCCAAGAATTTCCGCTGAAATACCGTGTTGACTATATAAAATAACGTCGAATGGTGCAATCCTATTGGCCAAGATTTGGATGGGAAAAATAATCGCTGAAATTCGGGGTAGGCTAAAATATCAACAAATGGTGCAATTCTATTGGCTGAAATTTGGATAGGAAAAATAACCACATAAAATAGTTATTATTTCTCGGTAACAATTGAATTGTTTTTGCTGAATGAATGAAAACTGACAACTGTTGATTTTTCTTTTCTAAACTCTGACAGATCTATTCAGAAGACAATGACCAATTGGAAAAAATTGAAGAATCTGGAAAAAAAAATTGAAAAAAGAATTATCAACTCATGGGGTATTGAAAAGAGCAAAAACAATACGATCATATTACAGACCTATACAAGTCTATATTTATTATACCGCGAGGTCATTATTTCTTGGAGAAGCCGTCTGTGTGGTCTTACGACGAAAACTCTAACGAGTGTTTACTAAATAATATAAACAAATCTCTGTTTATGGAAAGAAAGAAACCATGATGCCGATGCTTCGGCTTTTGAGACTTCGAAATCGTTTGTTAGTTCGGCGACTGCTCTCGAAGTGTGAACACATCTTAGTAAAATATAATTCAATTACTCTTACTTAAACGTCTATTCATTTATTAACCTTTCAATTAAAATCTAATATGGGGTCCACCAAGTACAAGTTCTACGCTACTTAATTGTTTTACAACTAATTAAATTTTTCTATCAACATTTTATGGAAGAGTTGAGGGAAGCGATGGAATCATATAGATAAGTAGACGGAGGGAACAATATAATTTTGCCAATGATATTTTGTTTTGGACAAACAAATGCCCGAAATTTCCATTGGGAAATGCGCTTTCAATTCTTATCAGACAAATATTTAACTGGAAAAATTTTATTTTTCTCTCAGTGTATAGTATTTATATGATTAGGTCAGTAAAATATCTGTAGGTTCTATATATTTTAAAAAATATTAAAATAGCATTAAATTATTTAACAACAATCTAGCAACGAGCTCGATTTTTGAAGCCACTGACAATTCCAATAAATTGACAAAAGCTTCACTGATTTAGACCCTAAGTTCGACATAGTCCTAATATAAGGGTCTGTTGACAACGCACCGCCAGTTGTCAAGATATACGGGGAGTGGAAAAACCGTTCTAGATGGGGCAATGTACAATTCTATTTGTTGGATTATTGTGTAGCACGCTGCGAAATCAAGTCTGACGAAGATCGATCGACAAACGTTTCAGGCGTCAACACATATACGCACACAATATGGCAAGGGAAAAAAAGCCTCCCTCTTTCGGTATTATTCTACTTCCTCAGCATCGCATGCTACTCCAAATAACCAGAAAAATTCTATTAAGATATTTCTGGGAGGAAATAAGAAAAATGTAAAAACCTTTCTAACAATATGCCCTGTCAACTTTTCTATAATTGTATTTTTTTTTTTCGAAGAAATGGGCTGTCTTACTTGAAATGGTTCTATGATTATAGGAATTTCTCCTCTCGGGGGTCAGCGACGTACGTTCGAAGCGGTTATGGCGGTGACTAAGAAAATTTAAGGGTCTGAAATATAATTTTTCATAACGAATTCAAGTAAAAATAGAATAGATTGAAAAAACCTTAACAGCTTCAGAAAATTTTCGTAATGGACATTTGCCTCGAGGATTACGAAATATTTTTTTCTTTATACATTCAAATCTATTGATTTATTCAAGACAAGAAACACAACACAACGACAAGAAAATATTTTGTTTTTCAACAAAATATACATAATTTGCCTTCTTACTTGTTCAACATTCAGTTGTCTTCAATATCATTAAATATCGAATTTACCTGAGGTGAGAAACGAGTTAATTAAAACAATAATCTTTATTTTTAAGGTTTTCAGATAATGGCAAATTTCATAAGGTGGAGAATAATACTCACTTTGCAGTCTATTCAGAAGTTTTGGGCAATAGTAGTTATACACGAAGAGAAAAATCTGTGAAAAATTACGGTTCCGAGTACTAGAATCGAGCTACAATACTGCGATGTCTTTTACTCACACATCGAGTTGCAATTTAAATTTTGTAATTATTGATATTGACTTCGTAAAATTTACTAAACAACACTGTAAAATTTCAAGGTCTATCGTTTTTTATTTGACATTTAATGAAAAGTTGATAGAAATCTTTTAAAAATTCCTATCTAGGTCTTTATTTTATGGGCCTTTTTACTGGGCCTTTTGACTCTGCCACACAGCAAGTCTTCAGGGCTTGATATGTGTGGACAAAAATGAATCGTCTGTCTACAGCTGTTTTCAGTCCATCTCAGTATGTTATAGTTTTTATAATTTTTCTCCGAACAGCACCGAAATGTTTAGAATAGTTTTAATAAATAGAAACAGAAAGGAATTAATGAACAAGGGCCTTTTGTCAAATGGGTCTACAGTCTGAACCCTTTGGTCACTAAGAGTCAGTTGATCTGGAGACATCAGAAAGGTCTGCAGAAACATCTGAAGATACCCGAAAGATATACCTTATGCGTGCGATAATAAATAATTAAAGTTGATAGTTAAATCGTTTTTATATTATTGAAACAATCCCTATCCACAATCCAATAGTGATTGATTAACGATGAGCGCCGAAAATAACCGATTATTGCCGATCTTCGCCTTTGTCATATGGGAAATGTTGCATCAAACTTTGCATTTTTACAAAACCGATATAGAAGTTTTCGTAAGCTGATTAAGGGGTTATTCTCATGTGAGCACTTCAAAAAATCGATTTTTTTTTAATATATTTTGACAGTAAAACCTATTGAAAACATGCTGTGAAAAATTCAGACCGAAATTCATAGTATTTGATAAGTTACAGCTCATAGTCGCCGACGTGTCGTAAGCGATTGTCTACCAGGCTTTAAACTTTAAACGCGTTTTTCTCGAATCATCATTTTCTGAAACGGTCAAGGTCCTACAAGAAAAAGTATCCAACCGATTGCTTTAAAATTTACATATGTTCTTCTACTCATTTATAGTTATCGTCCCTACCACAATTGTTTATTTTCGACAATATCTTCATATTTTTTTTAAACGATTTGTAACGAAAAAGAAGGAGATTTTCGTGATTTTTTTTTTGAAATTCGATATTTTTTTTTGTTTTTAATGAAATTGATTATATGTGGTAGGGACGATAGCCACAGATCTACTGAATAATAATCCATTCGATTTTTTTATCTCAGACAACATGAACAGCTGCTATCACCTTGACCAGTGAGCTACCTTTTTTTGTTGGGGACTACTTTGACTTTAAAAAAATATATGTTAAAAATGTAAAAAACGCAAAAAAAAAATTTTTTCGTATATTTCAAAATACAAATAAAAATATATTGAAAAATCAACATGATTGAAGGTTGTTGTCGCATAAAAAAAAAATTCCGAAAAAGTGGTAAAATATAGGCGTTCACATGAGAATAACCCCTTAAGACATGTTCCTAAGTGGCATAGTAATTTTTCTCAGACCTGCAGTTTACACCAACATTGTAAGACAGCACAGTAATTTTTATCGGAATAACACTATAAAAATTGTCAGATTTTTCTTTCCGTGTAGAGTGGACAGTACCAGAGCACATGAGCTAAACCTTCAGATGGTTCACTGCATCTGCAATCCTTCGATCCCTGAACTCGCTAAACTGTAATAATCTGTCCAATTCACTGAGATTACGAAATATATACGTAATTTTTAGTGGATATTAGTCGATTAGGAAAAATATATAACACTATTTTACAAGTGCCAACTGTTTAAATATTATCGGACTTGATATTTTCTGTCTCTTAAGTAACAAATTATCTGAACATTTTGTATTTAATCCACAAAGTGAGTTAGTATTTAAGTACTTTGTATTTATCACTCGTTGAAATATTAAATATTTTGTTAGTTAATGTTCGATACGTCTGTAAGTATCAAGCAAAGAAGGATTCAGTATTTGGTGCAAAACTAAACACTAAATGTTGTATAATGTTGGAGTTACTTATGCACTAATTTAGTTAAAAATGTATTTAAGTATTTTCACCCTAATTATTTCCCATACGTTTGAATTTAACGGAAGTTCTGTCTTTTGAATATTAAAAATATTATTTTTTGAAAGTGCCCGACAAAAAAGTAAACTCCAAAATTTTTGTTTATACGCTAACACAATTAATTATGTAGGACGAGTGTTCAACTCGTTCAACATAATTAATTAATTATGTATAATCAATTAATTAATTGTGTTAGCGTTCGTTTAAGGGGTTATTCTCATGTGTACGCCTATATTTTACCACTTTTTCGGAATTTTTTTTTAATGCGACAACAAACTTCAATCATGTTGATTTTTCAATACATTTTTATTTGTATTTTGAAGTATACGAAAAAAAATTTTTTTTTCGTTTTTTACATTTTTAACATATATTTTTTTAAAGTCAAAGTAGTCCCCAACAAAAAAAGGTAGCTCACTGGTCAAGGTGATAGCAGCTGTTCATGTTGTCTGAGATAAAAAAATCGAATGGATTATTATTCAGTAGATCTGTGGCTATCGTCCCTACCACATATAATCAATTTCATTAAAAACAAAAAAAAATATCGAACTTCAAAAAAAAAATCACGAAAATCTCCTTCTTTTTCGTTACAAATCGTTTAAAAAAAATATGAAGATATTGTCGAAAATAAACAATTGTGGTAGGGACGATAACTATAAATGAGTAGAAGAACATATGTAAATTTTAAAGCAATCGGTTGGATACTTTTTCTTGTAGGACCTTGACCGTTTCAGAAAATGATGATTCGAGAAAAACGCGTTTAAAGTTTAAAGCCTGGTAGACAATCGCTTACGACACGTCGGCGACTATGAGCTGTAACTTATCAAATACTATGAATTTCGGTCTGAATTTTTCACAGCATGTTTTCAATAGGTTTTACTGTCAAAATATCAAAAAAAAAAAAAATCGATTTTTTGAAGTGCTCACATGAGAATAACCCCTTAAGGGGTTACACCACTGTAGGGAGGCAAAAAACAGTGTTTTTTGCTAGAAGAAAAAATATGAGGATAATTCTTTGTGAGGATATTGTTATGCATCTCTTGAAATGAAGAAAACAAATTTTTTTATTGAAGAAAAATACAAAATAGCGGCATAATGGCAACTCCTGTCAACAGGTTTTGAAAAACATGGCTCCACTGCAAGCAGTACTCAAGGCGTAAAAATTAATCTGGAACAAAAAAAATATTTTCTCAATCTGCATTAGAATATCTACAGAAATACGTAGAAAATTTTTGAAATATTAATTTTTGTGAAGTTGACAAACATTTAAAGAAAAAAGTTATTGTTTCACCTACAAATGGTTACTGAAATGTCTCTAAAAACCTCTATTTGACCAACAAATACAACTTATCGAAAATCGACTACGTATTTCTGTGCGGAATGTTATTTTAAATAAGTGATATAAATTTGGAGTAAAAAAAATAAAAATTGTTTGAGTTACACTGCTTGCAGTTTTGAAAAAACATGTTTCGAGGAAAATGCGTTTGAATATTTGACTTGTGTTCGGAGAAGAGGGCGAAATTTCATGAAAAAAATTTCAGACCGATATGAAACCTTTTACCTTTTATTTTAGAGGGTTCAAAACAATTTTTAAGCCAATAAAAAGATTTTCAATTTTTTGAAAATTCTACAGTGGTGTAACCCCTTAAGGACTTCAGTAATTAGTTGTCTGGAGAAGTCTAAACCAGATTTTATCTGTATGTCGATATTTCGATATTTTCTATTGAAGATAAAAGGGGTTAATTCAATGTCATTTGATACAAAAAAAAAAAATTACATTAAAAAATTGTTGAGTGGAGCTGAAAGTCCAACTTTGTAGCTGACGGAGATATTTATTTTTGATTTATAACATATTCATCAATTGAATAAATAATTCCACAATTATATACGAATAATCTTATGTAATCATTTTTTAATTTAGTATTCGTGAATCATTTATTGAAAATTTAAAAAGTCCAGAAATTTCTGTATCTAGCCTAGTGTGAAAATACAATATTGCTTATTGCTTATTAAATGATCAGAGGAATATATTTTTCCTCATTTCCATTCCCCATTTTCAAAGGTAAAATGAATAAGTCATCAGCCGCTCCATCTGCCAGGAATATATCTCAAGAACTCTGCTGTAATGGACTTTATCGACTGAAGAAGGAACCATAACCTCAATTTTTATTTTTTATTTGAGCAGTACAAACTTTGAATGTTTTCAATGTTGCACACGTGTGCAGATGACTGACAAACATCGTTTGAAAATTTTTATTAACGTGATTTCCTGATATTCGTTAACAAGTTGACACCTTCAAAATGGATTCGCTGACTCATGAGACGGAAATAAAGATATTCAAGTATTTATTGGAGATTGGATGCTGCATAAATTGCTGTTTACGACTAGTCTCTGTACACAATCCTGAATATTATGAAAATCCAATTGAGGCCTCCAAAAAGGTAAAACATAATTCTGTTAAAATAGTAACAGTTGAATTTCTACTCTTGTTTAATGTGGAATTATCTTGGTAATAGATCATTTTGGTTCAAACAATTTCATAAGAGATTTTTTTGTGAAGACAAACTACATGATATCTTAAATGTCATGTCGTAATATTTTCTTATAAACCTATTTAACTTCTAATTAAATTCATGCTCAAAAATAATTTGATTTTTATTTTTTCCTAAGATGATCTGATCACATGATACCATTTTAATATATCTCAATTCCTTTTAAAGACTCACAAATCACATTTGAAATTATGTCACAGTGCATTAATTTCACTGCCAATCTTGAGTTATCGATCGCTAAATATTTTCCAATTTTCATATTGACATTTTCAAGTTGAATTCCCTCACAACGTAACAAAAATTTATTATTTTCCAGCTAAAATATGTTGAAGAATCCTACAAAATATCTGAGGAATCTCCCTGTATCGCTTGCCTTGGAATACTTCAAGAGACCGGCAAACACCAAGTGTTGGAGGAGGTAAAAACACGACAACAAGCACCTTTTAATCGTAACCTCCTAGTAATACCTCTCAATTACGAACTTTGCCAACAAAATTACGTCTGACATCTGCGCAATGACGATATCTTCTCATTTTTTTTTAGATTTTTTATTTCTGGGAAACCGTTGACAAAATTGATGTGAAAAAATATATCGTTTTATAGTTTTACTATTTTTCAATGGCTCACGAATTTTCAATGTGGAAGAATTTTCCTACTTTCTCAGTAAACTTTTAATCAAATTTACAAACCATTACGAAAAATTCAAACAAATAGACGCACAACTATGAAAATTAGTGAGTCCTTGAATAATGACAAAACCTGAAAATATTTTTTCCTTTATCTGATTTAGGGGCTCGAAAAAATTCCAAAAAACATGAAAAATGAGAAGATGTGGGCAAAAACTCCTTAAACCAAAACTATCCTCATTCCTAGGCTTAGGAATATTCCTGAACAAGTAGATTTCTGATAAAGAAACATGACACTTTTTAAAAATAAATAATTAACAAAGTGTTCCCTAACGTTTCAAAATATAAATTCAAATTCCACCTGTTGAATCGAATTTCATTTTTAAAAAACGAATTCTTCAAACTCAATATCTCAATTTCGTCAATTTCAGATAACCAGAGTCATTCTTTTGGAGGGCAACGATTCCCCCACGTTCACATGTGCCCTCTCAGTCCCAATGTCCCTCACGCTCCGTGAGAAGTTCCTCGACATATCAATTCGCGAGAACCTGGACCTTCCCCCGAACGACCTAGAACATTTATTTCTCAGAATCGAATCAATCAAAGACGTCTGGAAGATCCAGATGCTCCCCAGGATCGAAGCCAAAATTTCGAAGACATCGATCACTGGTAACAGTCCATCCCCTTTCTTAATTGATATCTCACTGATCCACGATTGCGACGAGAGTGATTACGACTATCTGTTGAAGAAATGTGACCCAAATTATCACGAACGAAGAAATCGAAACATTAAGTACAGTAGAAACAACATCAAGAAGGTCCTCTCAACGATCGACAAGAATAAATTTGCTGAATTCTTCGCTATTCCCCCAGCAAAACCGACGCGACCAATACAGTTGGAGAAAATATCCTGTTCTCATGCTGGTGTATTTATTGGAGGAAGATACAACAAATTGTCGAGAGAACTCAGTCAGACACCTTGGTTCATAAATGGAGAGAAGAAAATGGAATCGTCTGTACAGGACCTTCTTTGTGGACCTTTGATTGAGGCGACGAGAGCTGATTCATTAAAATTCTTGTCGTCAGGTAGGGAAGACGTTGATGTAAGGACAATCAATTCTGGGAGGCCATTCGCTGTCGAATTGATCAACCCTAGACGTACAACGATTCCTGAGGATGAAATGAAAATGATTTCTGAAAAGATCAACTCGTCTACAGAACTAGTACAAATTACTTCGAATCTGAAATTCCTGGACGCAGAACATTTGAAGACCCTCAAGGACGGCGAGAACAAGAAATCAAAATTTTACAGGGCTCTGTGTGTCGTCAACAATAAATCAAAAATCGAAGCCCTGAATTTAGAAAAACTAGCGGAGATGAGGCATGTGAAGATTATTCAAAAGACACCTGTCAGGGTGCTACATCGACGGCCATTGGCCGCACGTGTGCGAATGCTGTACAGAATGCGTGGGAGGCGATTGACGAACAAAGAGGCTGAAGAATTGAAAAAAAATACTCCAGACATTTTGTTAGATAATCTTTTTATTTTGGATTTTAAGACACAAGCAGGAACTTACGTTAAGGAGTTTGTTCATGGGGACTTTGGAAGAACGAAACCGAGTTTAGGTGATTTACTGGGAGTGGACGTAGATATCGCGGCGTTGGATGTCACGGGGATTAATCTACATTGGCCATGAAATAGAGGACATCCCTTTGTGTATTTTGGGTTAATTAAATACAAGTTTTACTTATAATTCAGGAGTTTTTTTTAGTAGTTTTAGATATCTCCAGAGATAATTGACAGTTGAATTAAACGAAGCCCAGGACAATTGTCCCTGGTAACCAGGTCCCCCTCCCCCCATATGTGGACGGTGTGGGTTCCAGGTCAGGCTGATATTCTCGATAATGAAAAAGTCGATGAGTTGGCCGACAATGGAAGTTCACATAGACTACATCAAGAATTAAATCTGGAAACGCCCGAAAAAAGGGTCGTGGGAAAGTGACACAACTGAAGAGAACATGGAGAGGTAAAACTAATTTAAGTTGTAATTCTGAATACATTTATCGGGATTTCGGGAAAAAGACAACAAATCAGTGTGGTCGTTGCCGTGGAGAGGGGAAGGAACAGATGGCAGTATGATGGGGATCGACCTGAAGCGTAGGCTGAAACAACTTTTTCCTTTAATTGTTGGTTAATTAAATACACTCTTTATTTACAATTCGTGACATGATGAGTTCGTTATTTAAATAGCGTTAAAAATGTTTAGACATAAAAAATCAACTATATGTTAGAAGAGTTGAATGTTTCTAGGATCTGGAAAGCGTTTTTTTCTCAAAATCTCCATAAAAGTGTCTCCATAAAATTAATAATACAATGGAGAAGAAATTGGTGAAAATTTTCGAAATGCAGAAGAGAACAATAAAATACATATTTTATGGGGGAATCAATATCTCTAGAAGAAATATCTTTTTTCACATCTCTGCACAAAAAGTTCGTACTTTGTTCCCTACTAAGAGACGAGAAAGTAAGTACTTTTCTTTTTTTCTTTTTCTTCTTTTCTTTTTTTTCTTTTCTAAAAGTTGCAAAATTTCACTTCTCGATTTTTCACTGATTGCTCACGTTCCTGTATAAAAAAATTCGACGCTACCGTCATATTCCCCACACTAAACCTATTTACATCGAGGTATTGAGAGTTCACTTAGATTTGGCTGGGTTGGTGATCCTTAATACATGGTATTATAGTAATTACGGAGCAGTTCTACAGATAAGCTTCGCCAAACCCAAAAACTCGATGTAAACAGACACTGGTAGGTAGTACGGCCGCGTTAGTACATACTAATCAGTAGTTACAACTTCTATAGTTTTCACAGTATTGGTTATTTCCTTCACCAATACTGCATTTTTCATTTAATTTCAGAAATATTGTCTTATTCATCAAAAAAAATAAAAAATGATTTCATTCGCAGGGAAAGTTGGTGAACCTTTTTTCCAACAAAAATATATCTGACCTTTTTTTCTTTGTAATAATATCTGGAAATTTTCTATTTTGTCAAGTCTGTTGTTATACGCATGAAAAATGTTCATTTTATATTTTGATCAAAGTTTTAGAAAAATCCTGTTTTTCATATTTTGCTTTCTTTCATTTTTCTTTCTTGACGAAATGACTACTTGTTACGCCACTTTTTTCAAATAAATTATTGATTATATCCGCATTTTTTAATTACACATATCACATACAAATAAAACAATGTTCCTTGCCGGGGGCGCTGCGTCCCCTAGACCACCCCTATTTGACGACGGCGAAACCCTCCTGAATTATACTGTGCGCGAACTTTTCGTAACAGATGGGTGAAAAAATCGTATGTGCACCGCTGGCGCAAGTTCCCCATTCCCGGTGAGTTCGATAGCTGCAGTCCTCGTGATCTCCACCATCCTTCATCCACCTCAGGCAGCACCTATCAAACTCGCCGGGAATGGGCGACTTTCCGCCCGCAGTGAACAATATACTATGGATATTCACTCCTAAGAGCGCCTACTTTCCAGATAATAAAAGCATTTATCACTTCCCTATTAAATGAATATTTATGCTGTTAAACTGTCTTGTATGTTGCACTGGTAAAATACTTGTCACAGTTGGCCTCTGAATGGACGGCACCTTTAGTTTCAGCATTGCGTGGACGTTTTGCAAATATTAATGTGTATTTTCTGGGGTGCAACTCCGATATCTGGAGGTCTACATATATATTTAATGACTGAATTTTTCAGAATTCTGCCACCTGTCCCTTTGTTTATTTTAGGATTATGTAACCCTCAAGAGTGCGAATATGGGTAAAAAATTACTTCAAGAGAGATTCGCGATTTTCTACAATATAAAATAACTCTCGTCTTTATGTAGTAGGTTTCCTGGTCGATTTTGTCTTATTATTTTATATTTTTAAGTGAGTTTCTTCCCGAGACCGAGCGATCGACCCTACCCCGCTCTGCGAATACCTCCGAGCAAATCGAGCTAATTCTGCAGCCTCTCCCTTCGATTCTCCTCGATTTTTATTCAACCCTTTTCGATTGTCTATAGTATGGTGTGTTCGTAACACAGAAATAAAAATCCGCTGACGCTCGATATTTTCTCGTTTCGTTTATTGTCATCTTGAGAGGGTGAAGGTAACAATATTCCGACTGTTTTGAGTTTCGCATTGAGTTTTGCATGAATGTACGGTTTGAATCGAGGTTCATGGTAGTTAACGTGTTTTTTTTTTCCCTCATAGAGGAAACCCCCCATTATCCCCCCCCCCCCATTGCCCCCCATTATCCTGTTCCTATATGATAATGGGGGCCTTACCGATGTCATCGAATCATGCTCTCAACTTCTCGATTTATCAGCAGAGTTATTGTCAATTAATCAATAGATTCTACTGTAAAAAGGACAAATCGATACTATCGATATGTCAAAATTCTACGACACTGATTCTTCATTAGATCACACCTATCTAAACCGGCAAATTTGAATTGAAAACTCATTTGATGTTGACCTTTTCAATCATGATTTTTATAATTATGGCGTGGGTCCGATCTCGTTACTTAAAAACCCAGGAAGACGATCGATAAAGACGAAGAGCTAATCGATTAAAAGCGTGATTAGACCAACCCCCGCTATCCATATCACCAGGAAACATAGATGCGAGACATCCGTCCAAACATCAGTATTCAAAGCCCTGGAATGTTTGCAAAAGGTCGACGCAATGATGAAACTAGACGCAACCTCCAGCCTTAAACCAACTGTACCATTAACCATGGCTGTGATAGCCTTAAAATTAACATAATATACTTATAATAAAAATAAAAAATGAGATTCACTTACAGATCTTCCAATCTTTCGATTACTCCAATAGAAAGCGAAATCTACATGATTGATTTAGTTCTCAAATTCTTCATTAAAAACATTTTTCCGTTTGTTTAAATTATTGTAGAGTGATGGGTCTGTAACAATCGTTACCTGTTGGGTCGTTGTTCCTCGACGATCGAGATGAGTCGCTGGCGTGACTTTTTATTATTTTGACAGGCGCAGGAGATGAGACCTATCAAATGTTTCACCGAATATTCCTGGAAGAAAGTTCAACGGTTGTAAGTACACAAATGAGATATTTAGTTTTTTATTCGATAAACTTATCAAGGATTTGTTAAGAGGATTCATTTGCCAGCAGCACTGATTGAGTACCTTGTGTTCCTTTATCCATCCCTCGAGTATATTTTCTGATATGTAATAGGCTTTGATGTAGGTTTCCACGTATTCGCTGTGGGGCATTGGTCTCACAGACGTTATTATCTCGAAGTTGGATTTCAGTTGGGTATAGTCGAGTTGCATGAGAGCACGACCTCCGTTGGAGCATTTTTTACCATTTGAGAATCTGTAAAATCAAGTGATGAGATGATTAAATAAGAGAATATATGGAAATTATGATTATGGGGAGGGAAAAAATTGATCATTATGTCAAAAAGACTGTAAGTAATTGTTAATATGGAAATGTGACTTTTCAATTCCTGTTTGAAATATTAAATACTAATACTAAATCGTACGAAGTATTTTTGTGTCCGAATGGAAGTATGGCAATCGTTCTTATTGGATTATGAAGAGAGAAATGAAAGAATATTTCGAGAATTTTCAAGAATTATTATGAAAAGTTTACTTTAGACTCTAGACAGTCACGAGGTAATTTACAATAGAAATGCCGGCTATGAACTAACTGTTGCTATACCAATAGAATAAATTATTTTGATTGATATTATTATCTTGAAATAAGTAATAATTACGAGAACTAATTTAAAATACATAAGATCTTAGGACGAACATTAACATTTCTCTTCGAGTTGTATTTGATTGAATCAAATCAAACAGCTCTTAGGATCAAGTCATATATATTCACCGAACGAATGAAAAAGTTGACTTTCTTTAAACATAATATGATCTTCAGCTAACAAAATTTCCACTTTCACGAATAAATAAAAAGTTTGTAGTCGTGAAATAAATACTTCAATAAGTAAATTGATTGTTTTTCCTTGGAATAATACTAATCTTTGAATTGAACTTCTCATAGACCACATTGACGATGTTTGTGATATCCAAATTTGTGTCAATTGTAAATGAATATGTTGTTGTTCTAAGGGAAAAATACGAACTTCTCCCAACTTGACGATATCGCAACACAATTTCAAAGTTCTTCTACTCAATAATATCCTCTCTGATTCACCATATCAATCACTCCAACTCAAATCTTCGTAAGTAAAATACATCGTAACTCAAATATTGCAACTTCAGATTACAAAAATTCCATATTAAAGATTGATAATGATAATTGACAACTTAAAAATTCAACAATACATCTAATTTATGAATACGCTATCCCTTGAGACCTTAACAAATAAAAACAAATAAAAATATCTTGACTCCCTTCTGCACAAGCGAGCAAATCAAATAAATCAAAAATTTCCACTCACCCCTCCACAAGAGTATGCGTCACCAGATGTCCCACATTTTCCCAGATTGCAGTTTTGACTTCATCGACCAGCGGCAGTATCGCCCCCACCTCATCCAGTCTCTTCTTCATCTCCAGCACCTCCTTCAGAATCTTATCCACATATGGACTGTGCTGGGACATCACATCCCTCACTTCCCAATTGACTTTTCCCATAAGATTCAATACTCCTGCAACATCAAAGGCCCTCGATACCACAGCCATGTACACCGGCTTCCTCAAATCAACTGCAGATGCTATCGTTTGTCCATAGAACTGATTGAGAAATCCTCTCTCCTCCTTTTCCTTGATCAATCTCTCCAAATAACTCTTGAGACTCTCGTACTGTGCCCCCAGGAACACAATTGACTCCACCGCAACAATCCTTTCGGCCAATCCATACAATCTTTTCTCATTAGCAAGATCAACTGTCATCGATAGCATCGGCTGCTGAATCTTCACACTTCTCATTCCGTTTCCATCCTCTTCTTTTACTTCTCCCTCTCCCAATATCAAATTCTCACGAATTCTAGCTAAAGTCAGTTTTAATATCGGACTGTAAACAGAATCACTGGAGATCTCGAGGTCTGAAGTAAAAAAATTATGAATTGCATAGAAGTAAAGCTCGAAAAATTGAAACATGCTCTGGGTGACAGTCACAGCAATCGATCTGAGTAATCTAGACATTTGGAGGTATCTTCCACAGATCCTCAAGACACTCAACGTCGTGTTGGTGACCATTGGGCCTGTGATTCCCCTCTTCTTCTTCTTTTTCTTAGAACCCTCGTCAATGATTTCGGTCTCTTCATCAGAAGACACTTCCGAGTAATCACCACCTGAAATAATAATCAATAATAATAATTATGAACATATCGAGTCGTAGGTTCCTAATTAAAGTATCGAGCATGTGTTCAATCGATCAGCGAAGTTCATAAAGAACTTGAAGTTTCATCCAATGTCATTCTGTATGGAATTAATGGAAATTGATTATTATACAGGATGAGGACACGCTATTGGAAGAGGCCAAAGAGTGGTTATCCTCAGAGAAATCCAGCGATACCAATGCCTCCAGGTCCAAACATCAACCGCCAGCAATGTCACTTTTTCTTGCAAATTTGTACTTTCTCTTGAATCGATTTCTACGATTGGTATTGTTCAATTGAAATTGATTACCGAATAGCTATTCCCAGGGAAAAAAATTCCGATAAAGATTCCTGAAATTTTATGCCCAAAAAAGATCCTCTAAAAAAATTGCCCAAGAAATATTTCCCAAAGAACTATTCCCCAATTTTCAATTGTTGAAGTAAATTTCTCCGATCGTTATTTTATTCCGGAATTCTTTTACTAATTGCACTTCTCTATATTGACAACGGTGATGAGTTAGCTAATCATCTATTTGTTCACCCAGGCTTCGAACTGTTCTATCAAGAGTACCAAAATGTGCCAGCACTTTTTTCAGATAAAGTACTACATACTGAACAAGCGTCGACTAAGACCTCTTAATTATCAACTACAAATCGGCTGTATATTTAATAATTATATAAGTAACGTTACATTAACTTATGTATCACTGACCTGAAATATCAAGACTTAAATTATTGGCAAGAATGTCCTCATCCATGGTCTCATCCATGCCAACATCGAATGGAGAGACATCAGTCTCTAGATACCTATGCAACCACCCGAAGACTGAGTTGTCATGCTCACTGGAGCCATCCGGGCTTCTGCAGTCGATCAATGCTGGTCTGAGGCTTTTGAACTCCTGCAGTTGAGTTGCAACGAATGTTGACTTAACCGGACAAAGCTCCCAGCCATCGTGCTCAAGGAAAATCCTCAATTCATCGAGCCTGCAGACATGGTAATGAGAGAAATACAAGAAGCACTGATTTCTCATAGTCTTCTGGAGATTCTCAGTTTTGGAGCCACAGAGTTCTTCCCCAACTTCGATGAGACGATTTATAATTCCAAGAACCTGGACAAACTGCTCAAACTTGAGGGAAGTCAGGTCTGTGGCTGTGAGGAATGTACAGATTTTGATCTCCACATCGTGCCATATTCTCGTCATCCCATTTTCCAACTTTTGTTTGATGTATTGATTGCTGAAGGTCTCCTCGAGGTTCTTCGGAGGATCTGAAGCCTCCGGGGAAGAGGGATTTGACTTGTGCCAGGAGAGGACCTGGTGGTACGAACAGACTATCCTCCAGAGGGCCTTGCTGAGGTCAATGAGGCAGTTGATTTGAGAGTCGCGTGGAATTGATTGACAGATCTGCTTGTACTGACGTTTTATGTCACCGCCAGCGTAAGAGTGAACTGCGGAGAAGGCCGTGTTGTGAATAGCAGCTGTAAAGTGCATATGAAGCTGATCGATTGCTGTCTGGGTTTTGCCAAGGAGTTTATAGGCCTCCTGGACTGAGGAGTACGTTTTCTTGTCGAATTGAAGACATATCCGGGAGAGCGTGTGGTCGAGCGTCTCTTCACTTTGCTCGAGCGTGTCCTGGAGCTTTCCATGCAGGGCGACGACGCAGTGGAAATGCTTGTAAGTTTGAGCAGCTGATTGACATTCCAGAAGGAGAGATATAGCACCTGGATAATTCTCCTCTTTCAGCAGCTCTTGCAGACGATCTTCCGTCTTTTGCAAGGTTTTGATGGTATTTAGGCTATTCAGAAGTTGCTGAACTGTCTGGCGCTTCCTGTAATTTGCTAAAATCCCCAAACTCGCAGTGGTGAACTGCTTCTTTGCCAGATTGAGATCAAACCTTCCCATCCTGCAAATCTCGAGGACATCTTGAAGTTGCTCCTGAAGCTTCAAAATCTCTTGAAATTCCGCGTTACAGGCACTCTGTTGCTGCAGAATCAACTGCAGCACCTTCTTGGACACCACCTGCTGTTGCTGCTTCAGCCTCTTGTAGTACCTCTCGATATCTTTACAGTTCAACTTATCCGGTAATTTCTTCAATTCGTGTCTACAAGAGTCGAAGGTACCGTCTGTATTGTAATACGATAATTCTATCGACTCCAGGATCTCCTGGTCTGGTACTGCTTCACCTTCTGTTGACTGGCTGGCCTCTGATTTAGCGTCATCTTGAAAATCGTGACGAATAGAGTCGAGCGGGTTTAATAACTCTGGATTCAGTCCCATCGATGGAATCTTCGTTTGATTCTGCAATTATTTAAATTCATCATGAGGAGGAAATCGTTTGCATAGAGAATAGTCACTGCAACTAAAAAAATTGCAATTTAATTCCGAAGGATTATTTTGTTCATCATATCACTCGATCAGGAACAATTCATTGTGTATTACATATTATCAAATAACATCAGATTTTTGTTCGAATTATTTTTTGAGAAGTCTAATTTAGCAAGAATATTTTTATTATCATCTTTATTATTAGGTTTTTCTTCCATAGAACCGATGGTATTTTTTATAATTCAAATATATCTCCTACAAATTTGCAGGGCAAAATTCTGTTTAGATGTACTCAAATTTGAAACATGTCATTTAACAAAATCATCAGGAAATTTATTACACGTCCACGATTACCATAACAATCGATTCCAGAAACCAGCTGTCGGAATCGTCTTTTAAGTTTGAATCAGTAGAAGGGGACCACAATTTGTGAGCTCATTGTATTCTTTGAACAGATAACATTCAAAAATATCTTCAGACTTCTGATTTGGAAAAAAACAAAGTTTTTACGAATTTTCAGGGAAATCGACACAACCATTAGTGATTTCGTGTTCATCTTCGAAATCGATCGGAAGCATATAACTTTTTATCGAAATAAATTATTTATGCCATTAATCTTGAAATTCCTTTTTTGTTTATTCACAAGGGAAGCTTTGCAATCGTCATCTTTTTGTATTTTCTAATGTTGCATCGAAATGATATGGAATGTTCTGAAATGTAAAAATACAAATATTGAGTATTAGTTTTGAGAAAATTGAACAAATAGAGGACTAAATAACTTTTAATGGTTGCTCGCATGTCATTCTAAAGTAAATGACTTTTGTGTTTTAAAGAAATTACTTCCATTCATGAATTTATTTGTGAAAAATTGAAGAAAAACTTTGTTGCACACAAAGCTACGAATAAAACTCGCATTTCGTATTTATCTGAACGGTAACTGATGCCCCAGAAACCAAAAGAATATTGTAATGGTGGCACTTGTGTCATTCCGGAGTAAACCAAATTTTTTTTTTATTCCGACTTCCTCAAATTGTCAATGACTCAAACAAGGAATACAACTCGAGTGCAAAAATTCTCATTCGGAAGTCTAGAAGATAAGTTTTTACCTGTTTTCATGTCATTGACGGTTGTAACTAGTCACATATCCTGAATATGAAACCGGAAATTTCATCATGTGAATTTATTTGTTGTTATATTCTTGGTAACCTCACCTGTTTATTTATAAGGCCCAAAAATTTGAATTTCAGGTCCTCCATCATGATGGAATTTTTGACGGACAGTCCAAGTTTATTGCGATCCATTATCGATCATCTAACCTTTGATACGAGTATTTATTATATAAATGCGATATATTTTCACAGGATCTACCGAAGCACTTGTAAATCTGTCATTGCTGATTCGTCAATTGAGAGACTGGTTTGACACATCTTTTGTTGGATTACGCCTCTGTTGGGCGGAGAAGAATGTATATAAAGATGTTGGATGACGTTTTGAGGTTGGGTGCAACTTATCCATAACCAGATAGCCAACAGGAAATGGCTTTTCCAAAAATGAACTACTACTATCGTTTGAACTAAGCTTGCGCTCGTTTGTACTATGCTTAGAATAGTTCGTTAGTTTTTCCTTTATTTTTAAATAAATAATTTAAAATGAAGCCTTAGTAGTGACCTCTGTGAGCCACATTTTCCATTAACAACAATTAATTAGACAAATAAATTATTAATCTACAAATGATTCTCTATCCATATGGAGTGACGCTATTGAAAAATGTCAATTTTACCTAATTTGACGGCCAAGCGCATGTTGAATGGGTCAAAGTGGTCCTACTTCTTCATGTGGAATGAACTCGACATCTTCGAAACCCAGACTAGTTTTTATAATAAGATCAAAGGCAGATCCACCCGATTAGTTCGAAAACAATTATCAACAACTCCTAAAATTCCAAGTGGCTGTTGTAACTAGTATTCCAAGTTCAGAGCGAATTATAAACCACAAAATTGGAATAATTAAAAAATTGTTTTTTGAATTCGTTTATTCCATTTGAGAGTTCCGGCCCTTGTGGAGCTGAGTAGTTTAATTGTGTTAAAAAAATTAGTGCTCTTGTACTAAAGGCGAGAATAATTTTGTGATCCCACGAAAGGAGTTTTTCATTATTTCACTGAAAGTCAAAGTTCTCTGGGAAAAAACATGAAAATTCACATCACTAAATTGATAATTTTAATCTTTATTCCTTCTTGAAATGATAGATTAAATTAAGTAAATTCAGAATTCATAACGCTGAAAGAATCTTTCTGTATACAAGCATTTGTATACATACTCAAATCATTACGCACAACAATAATAATTCATAAATTAAATAATAGAATAGGGTATTTATGGCTGTTCCATGTCCATTAAAACATTCACAAATTTGCGAAACAGAATGAATTTCCAGCAGAAAAAGCCAATATTCCAAAATTTGGCTTTTCTCTGCTGGACTACTTTGTCACTTTTATAGTTTTGTAGTTTTGTGTTATTGTTGTAGTTAGTGATTTTGTGTAAATTTCTCAAAATCTGAAACCAAATTAATTTAATAATTTAGTACCGAAGCGGTAAAACTAGATAAGTGACTTCTGACTATCAACCAGTTCTTGATGAATATCTCGAAATCTATGGGAAATGGTAAAATTTTCATTGAACCCTTTTTGGGGAGCCAATTGAGCACTACAATCAATGTTATTACAAATATTCCGCTATCTCTCTTAGATTCGAAGTTATTTCTCAAAACGTCGCTCACAACAATAATATTTTCCAATGAATGACAAAACTTGAATCTTCAAATTGACATGGAGTTTCTCATAAATCAATTAAAATTTACCTAAAGCAATAAAATTCTTTGGAATTCAGTATTTGGCGTGGAATGTAAATTATGCTATCACCATTTGACTTAACCCACTGTTACTTGAGATCATTGAACTCAGGCATAAGTAACAAAGGTTCACTCGTATCCAGCATGAAGACATCATTGCTAGATTTTCCCTCATTCTTCTCCTCAGGATCATCAAGATATTCATTATCCTCACTATCTGTCAGACTCTGCGGCCCCGTAGACTTGTATTGAAAAGCTGACTGTGATAAATCTACTTCGACTGGAAAGAGCGTAGCTGAGTCCAAAAGCTCTCTTGTATTGGCGTAATACTTCGAGAGTCCAGATGCAAATTTCTGTAACTGCCAAACGACATCCTGTACGTGCTTATTGTCCAAAAGCTCCAACTTGACGAGCACATCAGATCTTAATTTTGCAAATTTTGATCTCGCCTCCTGTCGGCATCTCAGAACTAATCGATACTCGTAATTCCCGGTTTCAACCCGATACAGGGGCTCCTGTAGTGCTGCGTAACTCTGCTCTTCGTCATCCAACTCTTTGACTTTGAGACAGTAGGACAAATACTCGAATTTTGCGTCGGCGTATTTGCTGATCGTCAGACGAGTGTCTGGGATGGCTTTGTGGAGATATGTTCCTAAGTCACTGAGAATGGGTTTCAGGGCTTTAAGCATAGTCACCCCAAATTTTTCCATTTGACGATGCTGTTCACCGAATTGACGAAATGCTTCACTGGCACGAGGCTGAGGCTCACGAACCCCAATCGCTGCAAATGCATCGCCGAATACTGAAATAATAAATGCATTAGTTAATGAATATTATAATTATTTGATATCAAAGACTGGTGAATTGCATTGATAAATATTTAACAATACGGATGGAAGGTTCAAAATAATCCAAATCCCAAAAATAATAATCCAAATTTTCAACTGATCGCCAACAAAATATTTTACGAGATCATCAACTTTTCGGGAATGTCCGGCTTCATGAGTTTTGAAAAGTTATCTGAAACCATCATTCTGTTATTTTTTTATTAAAAAATTTCAAGTCCATTACCCCTCACGCAGGAACATTAAACAATCATAAATTTGATTAGAAGAAAGAGGCAAGAAATGGGCCTTTGGAAAGAAAATTTTTTAAGTAACCATATGAAAACTTTCAATCCCATTATTTTCGTGAGTGAAATGTTTATTTCTCGAAAAACGAATTTTCATGCCCTCAATAATCACCTTACAGAGAGCTCAACAATCCCTGTTTTCCAAAATAATCCTTTTGCCTACAAAATAATCGAATTGAAATATTTACTCTGATAGTAAATGACATGGCCACTTAAACCAGAATACTGCAAAATAATCTTACCTTTATAAATCTGAGTTAAATCAAAGAAAGCATGTAGCATAGACTTGGCATGTGACACAAGACCTCTGTACAAATTCTCTGTCCTCTGTAGAGCTGTTAATCGTTGTACTAGTGCATCATTACATAAAATAGCTCGTGAAAGGCCCAGTGCATCAGCAGTTGCACTTCCCATCCCCTCGACGAGTCTATGTTTCACCTGTGATTAGAGAAAAAAAAATGTATCACAATTTCACCATTTATCCAGTCAATATTAATCTCCCCACCTTTTTCAATGCAATATCCAGAGTCTTTCCCTGTCGAGGATCGGCGTGCAGTTTATTGTAATTGACGCTAACCTGACTATCACAAGCCTGAATCATCTTGGCCACCTCAATTTTAGTTTTCCCTTTGACTGATGCACCATTAACTGCACACAGTTCATCTCCGGATTGAAGTGTACCTTCCAAAGCTGTTGGGGTATTGTCGAATACTTGGACTATGTATAAACAAGGACAGTAGGGTGCTCCACCTCCAATACTAATGCCAATCATGTTGCTACTGTCTTTGTGAATTACCACATTGCCAGAGGTAATTGTCATACCCCTAGATGACCCCAAAGGAATATGAGTGAATCGGAGTTGTTAGGTGATGAAGAAAAGTACTTTCAAGAAACGTTAGGTAGGTGTCCCCCTCTCATCTTGATGGGACTTTAATATGTGGCCATTTGCATCACAAAGACCCACTTTGCCGACCCTGGTGTCTGAGATATTGGCTATTTTGCATTATTATTATTATTTGATATTCGTTGTTATTTATTTTTATTTTTTCGATATTATTTTTTCTCCAAGGGCGAAACCCATCCTTTGAACACACGTGTGGAGAGTGAAATTTCACAGACGCTCATGGTGCACGAAATTTCAAATCTCAAATTAACGTATTTGATAATGCGAAAAAATACGTGCCCTTTAATGTTAAGTCCTCTGTACTGTCTCATCAAAATCGACGGTGAATACCCATCTAGTGTTTCTTGTTAGAAGAGAGAGTTGCAAAATAAACCAGCAGGAAAACGATTGTATGATTCATAAACAGAAAAAATTGTTCATAAACTATTAATATTCATTGATCATAAACTTAGGGTTTAATTCACAAATGCGAGAAAGTGTAAGAAGCCTTTTGATTATAAACTATTATTCCGGGATTTCCTATTCCTTCCATGGACTATTTTGTCCATGGGGTATTTTTCCATCGGTTATTTTTATAGTTATTTTATCCATGAGCAATTTTTTGGTAATGGATTATTTCTAAACTATTTCTCGGAGGTCTGTTTTTTCATGGACGACGTGTTCAGGGACCTTTTTTTCCGTAGTCATTTTTCAAATTTAGAAAGGATGAAATACTAATCCTTGGACGAGAATTCCTGAGAAGCAATAAATAGTTTATTTTAGTTGTAAATAGGTCAAACAATGGCATTTCAATTTTTACCTTTTCCTTCTGTGTTTTTGCCTCACTTTCTCCTACAGCATTGTTAAAAGAATATTTTGTATTGCATGTGGTTAGCATGAAAGCTGAAGATATTTAATTGCATATAAAGCAGGGAAACACACAGTAACGAAAAACAGCGCTTGTGATAATTATCAAAATTTTACAAACTTGAATAATACGGTTCAGTACATTCTCAACAGATTATTATAGCCAAAAACTATTTTTTTGGAATAATTTTTCAAATATTTTCAGCTAAAAGTTATCGCGATTTTGATAAATCCAAGTATGTACGGGGTGCGAATGCTTTGTTCAAAATTTATTATGCAATAGATTGATGAAACTAATTCCATTTAGACGGAGAATACCGCAGGTGCAATTAAATACTAGACACTGTTATATATCAATTCTCTTGTTAGGAATTACCTATCTCCAGTCGTACAGAGATCTAAAAATCCGTTCTAACGCATCAAGAAATTGAAGGAAACCGAAAGAAATTCGTACAATTGCTGAAGCATAGAACCTTTGAAGAGCTATTGACGATAACTCTCCATTTCTTTTATTTTTACCGATTTTCTGCGAATGAGTTGATCCGATTGACGCAAAAATTCACCCTTTTTATTTTACCGTCATTCGATGACACAAATAAAAAACATAAACAAAAATAGTTACGGAGAATACACATAATAAACACAACTAAGCAACTACGTGACTATTTTTGTTGAGTTTTACTAAAATTTTATGAATTTTTTAGGAAATTATATGAAACCGTAGCAACAATTCTTCTACGATGAGGAAAATTATAACTCATTGAATAATCACGTAGGTTGAAACGGTATTATTTTTGTGTCAATCTTATCAATGTTTCGCTGAGAATCTAAAAAAGGACATTGAAAGTTGTGGAGTACCGGCAACTCCTCCTTAAACGCGTGATGTTTTCAAATTGGGTGAAAATAACCCGAGTCATTAGAATGAAAGGGTAGAATATAAAAAGTCATAACACCAAAATACTTTGTTAAAGAAGTCGGAAAAAATTTGAGTGATATTTTTTCTACGCTTCTAATCATTTTGAAAAAAATGGTTCGCCTTTCTCTTCCTTAACTTTAATATTAGCGATAGAAACAGAAAAACCGTTGATAGGAATTTTTCGACTCAAAAACCCCTGACGCCTGGATTACATCACGAGCTTCAGAGAAATTTCCTAAACTTACGTTTGCAAAAGAAACAGCTGATGTTTAGATGGTGACTCTTGCGCAACCAGTGATACCTCTGGACTGATCATATCCAGAGCAGCAGGCAATGAAAGGATGCGAAAAAGCGACATGAATGTTTCAAGACATAAATTTCATATTAAAAAACAAGAACGGCATACATGCGATCTTCCATCATGATGAGCTCCTCCGACTCAACGTGTTCAGTGAGAATATCAAAATCGCCTTTATCCTTTTCCTCCTTTGTCGTATTATCACTCAAATCTTTCTTACTGGTTCATGCCAACGTAATAACGCATGCATGAACAAAACAAACACGACGAAGCACATCAACAATTGCTTGAATATCAAATCACATTGAAACATCGACATAAACATCAGATATTAAATATTATAACTGAATCAACCAAATGTTTTTAACTAACATTTTGTCCTCCTCGAAGAAAAAGTCATCGTCCAAATCCATCCTGATTTGATCCTCTGTTAATCTGTAAGAAAAACATTTATTACATCGTAAATTACATTCATGAAAAAAGGACAAATTGCCATTGTTCTCTTTATAGTACAGTTAATTTTGTAAATAAATTAGCAGTACCCATCCAAATGTTTTTAACAAATTATTAACTTCTTGAATTTTAATCACCTTTGACCACTGAGTAGCTACAGATATTCTCCGGAATGAACTATTGGAATCCCTTCGTATCCCCGACATTTAGAATTGTTTCATATCTACATATTCCTATGTTCCCTATCCATCTCACTTCAATGCCATTTTGATTGTGTAAAATGATACTATTGTTTACTGCTGGAAACTGTCTTCCTAGTTTTTTTCTCTCTCGTTCCTTAGGTTTATCTGTTATTCCATATTTTTGTTGTTGACATTTTTTATCGAGACCCAAGGGAAAGTAAAAAAAAATTTCTTCAATGAATTCCAACCAAGAATGTTAAAAATGGAGGTATTGCATTTCCCGGATCTCTATGGGGCTCTGGCCCAAAAAACAAACCAAAGTTAGAACTACTACAGTTCTTCTATTTGTAATCATAAACCCAGCACTTGTTTGACGTTATCAAAATATCAACAAATCCAACGGCGATAAGGGAAAATGGAAATTGCGTGCAGTAAAAAGTTGAATAAAAATTAATTTCCATCACTTTCACCCACATCCACAATTCCATTCGGTGCAAACTCAATATTTCCACTTACCAATAACCGGTTCTGATTCAAGTTGTTCAAAATCTATCAAAATTGGAAGATTTTTTGGACTCTCCTTCCTCCTTCACATGCCACGAAAACAAACATCCGCCATTTTGTTATTTAACTCGATCGGCCGCCACGGGATGGCACCATTGGGGAATGCCTGCCCGAAAACTCGTGGACGAAGCCGAACTTCATGATTTTTTTATTTTGGTTTTCCACTTCCACGTTGGTCGCTGGGACGATTGACGATTGCAGCGGTTCTTCCACGTAGCAGTAGGTTGGAGAGAATGATATTGGAGACTCAACCAAAAATCATCGTAAATCGTACCAGTTTACTCTTGACAATCGGGCTTTGGAGTTTGTAGTGACGTAGTTGGATTTCACCTATCCACTAGGTTCCAAAATACTCGGTTTGAAACTAAGTGTGAAAATATATTAATAATTTTTTCAAAGTTATTTTTTCATAAACTAGCCATAAATATGAGGAGTTTGGTGTTTCTTGTACTCATTACCTTGCCGGCGTTGATTTCCATTCTTAATGGTGGTAAGTTACCTTATTTTTACAGTGAAACAATACATCAAACATGTGGGATAAATATTTTTAAATAACTCAGACCGTTCTTGTTCACCTTAAAATGATTTTTCACATTTTTTTATGTTATGAAATGAAAAGTTTGTGTGAAAGATCTTCACATTTGGAGACAGATCACTGAATTATTGCGCAGTTTTTTGCCTTTTGTATCGCCTTTTGTAGATTATTCTAGATTAGAAGGATTTTATTTTCTTTTATTAATGAAGGTTTTGGGGGTTTTGTTGCAGGGGCTCATGTAGCATATGCCCAGGAGGATGAAACTGTTGACGATATGGTGGACGTCGAGGAGGAGAGTAATGTACTGATTGAGGATGAATTAGAGGAAGAGGCACAGACAGCTTCAGCTGATGCTGATACCACTATTTTGTTCACGAAACCTGTTATTAGTCCGTTGTCGACTTTAGGTGAGAAACATGAGGACATGAGGACAGACGATTGATGGACCTGAACGGTCGTTAGCAATTTTATAAAAGTAGAAATGGAGATGACGTGAAAAAATTCTGTACAATAGCTCTATTTTTCATCTACCAGGAGAGACCTCTTCAGGGGTTTCATTATTATTCTAATCTTGGGTAGAGAATACTAAAGAATCTTCATGAGGTCTTCCCTGAAAAATTGAGCGTTGGGACAACGTAAGGAAGTCAACTCATGTTCAAATCAATTATTTTTGTTATGATTCAGGAGTTATTACCGACATGTTCTCATTTTTCCGATTTTATAATTGTTCAATGACTTCAAAATCTCCATTGTTGTGTGTATATCTTTACAAATTTTTAGTCAAGTTTTGAGAATTTTGGCAAAAGTTTATTGAGAATTCCTTTCATGATTCATACAGAACTTTATGAGTTATTAAATAACGGTAAAACTTAAGAATGGTATATTTTTTCACGTCAATTTTATAACTCAAAAAATGAGAAGATATGGGCAATTATCACTTAAAGATTCAAATTGGGTTGTTTTCCTGTTTAATTTGAGAAAATTAAAAAATAGTTCGACACTTTATAATACAACCATCAACTGTTTTGTAGTCCAGTTTCTTCATTGATGGAAAAAAATATTGAAAAGAATTCGACATTTTGGAAAATTAATTTAAATTATAGTAATTACTATTTTTGTTTTCGTTTTTTTTAAATATAAAATTATTTTTCGTTAACATCGTGATAGTGAAGGGTTCTCCGGAAAAATGTCAAAAGATGTTTGATAATTGTTTAATCCTTGTGGCGGGTTTGTTAAAGCGTGAATGAAAAGGCAATCGGAATATGAACACGTGAATTACCCAAAGAACAATGAAAAAAAAGTTTCCAATGAAATTAGATCATCATGTTAAACTTTATTTATTTATGAATATAGAACTCCCCGGAGGCCATATAGTTGAATTCCTCGTCGGCTTCACCAACAAAGGCAAGACAGACTTCATCCTGGACACATTGGAGACATCCCTGCGTTATCCCATGGACTTCAAATTCTACATCCAGAATTTCACTCATCTTGCTGTCAACAAAGTTGTCAAGCCTGATCACGAAGCAACTCTACAATATTCATTCATTCCTTCTGAGACCTTTGCTGGACGACCATTCGGTCTCAATGTCAATCTGAATTACAGAGATGCTGTAAGAAATATTATCAATCTAGTCTAGAAATAGGAAAACTGAAGTTATTTATCGTTTTCAAAGTATTTTTGGTGATTTTGCTTCAAATGAAAGCCATATTTTTTACCGTTAAGGCTACTCTATCAGTGTTATTGCAAGGGGTTTAGAATATTGTGACCGGAAGAAAGTTAGGGGTAGGAAATTATGGTCTTTTTGTGGTGTCGTAATTTACTAAAATTTGAGAATGTCTTGGTAGTAAAAATCCAAATTGACGAGAAAAAAACGAACAAAATTATAAAGTTTGGTTTCATCTTTCTCCGAAAACGAACAACAAGCCAGAAAATTCTGATAAATACATTTTTGGTTTTTGGAGGATAGCAACACTGAACGTAATTTAGAAGAAAAAAAAATAAAATCTCCGATTTCGTTGTCAATTCAATATAAATTATAATGTTCATGATTTTTCCCGTTTTTTTATCACGTTATTCGTGATTAAAAGTGATATTTTCATGGGCTTAAATGATTTAATAATTTAATTCTACTTTTGAATGAATTTATGCAAATTTTTTAAAATTATTGTCCGATTTTAATCTTTTACTTCTCTTCTGAATCATTATCATTTTTGTTCTTAGAATGGAGCGATATTCAGTGAAGCTGTCTACAATGAAACAGTCCAGATAATCGAATTAGACGAAGGTCTGGATGGTGAGACTGTTTTCCTATACATTTTCCTTGCTGCCTGTGTCATTCTGACCCTCGTGGGTGGACAGCAGCTACTTGCATCTCTTGGAAGGAAGTCGCGATCTTCGTCGACGAGGAAACAGGCTGTGGAGATGGGTACGTCGAACCCCAACAATGTGGATTTCGACTGGCTACCAAAAGAGACTCTCAATAGACTCAGTAAGTTCATTTTTTCAATTACTCATTTTCACTACAGAGTTAAAATAGCTCTCTCGTTATCTTGATATTTTACTGCCCGGATACGCTACTTTCAAATCTGTTCACTTGCGAAATTTTCCAACTAATTGCATCAGTAAACCTCTAAAAAATTCCTTATTTTTTTGCCTCTAATGATAAAAAATTCAGATTTTCATCGTTGACGCAAACAGAAATATTCATTTTCTCATAAGATATTGTCGTATGTTCTGCTTCACATTTTTTCCTGAATATATATAAATCTAATGAAGACAAGCAGAGCTACTTTATTGGAATCAAATGAAAATTATTTACATCAAATCAAGCTCAATATGAATCGAATAGGTTTCTTATACACAAAAAAGTTCATTATTCCAATCGAATGAGTATTCATTTAATGTATTTAGTATATAAACAACTGATTTTATTAAACTAAAAAACATATTTACTGCGAATCTGTTGTTCAATATAATTAAACCTTTCTCTTTGGAATAAGTGAAAAATTTAAAATAAAGTCTTTTATCTGCGAAATTCCGAATCAGCGAATAAAAGTTAACACTCAAATTGAAGTCATTCGCCTCATTTTATGAAATTTGATTGAAACTTAATTATAAATTAGTAGTGGGTGAATTTCCTTTTCCAATCACTAATAACTTGAATGTTTTTATTCCAGACAAATCCCCAAGAACCCCAAAACAGAGTCCAAGGCAAAGGAAAGCGAAGAGAACTGCTGGGTCTGATGATTAAGTGTGTGTTCATGTTTATTATTTAATGTAGGAATAAATTCAAAACAGACAACAAAAAAAGACGTGTTTGAGGGTGGTGTGAATGAGGAACAGACGAGATCAATCTATTTACCTTTTTTGTTTACGAAGTAATTTAAGAGCTGTGAGAGTTTGTATTCGAAACAGAAATTAAATTTTTTCCATAAAATCACATATTCTGTTAATTTATTTTCTTCTGAAAATCCCTAATCAGTAATGACAGTAGTAACACTTCTCCACACAGGTTCCACAAATGATAATCAGGTAATGATTCTGCCCCAAATGAATATATCGATAATGATACAGAAAAGTACTGCATAATAATTCAAGAAAGGCGTTTTGGTGTTCGAAATTTTTTATTCTATCTGCGAAGTAAATCAGACATCTTCAAAAACATCGTGTGTATATGTGTGCGACCATTCTACATCGTTTCGCAACAAAAAATTAAGTCCGTATATGACCACCGGCAGAATTCATGATCCATTATTTATTTGATTATTTTTTGGAATATTTCTATTGCTTTTTTCAGGCCATAACTGTGTAAAGTATACGACCTTGACGACATGTTGGCTAATTTTTATCAACATTTTACTGATCGTATTTCTATATTGTTACAATAATGCAACCGTATTTTAGCGGAACGTATATTGACAAATTAAATAATCCATTGACTTAAAAACAATTTGACCGTTTTCTTTAAAGCAACAATTTTATTTTTAGAAGACAGAATAATCTAAAAATGTTGTTTTTGTCGATGAATTTGTTATAAATGACAAGCATTTTCTATACACAATTTATAATCAATCGATGACATTTAGGATTATAACAAATTCATTTAATTAACAATTTTACAAAACACGTTCTTTACGTATAAGAAAACTTTGAACAATTTCATGTATTTTTCTGTAAACAACGAGAATTGAAAACCTTAATAATTATCTCAATAATATATTTAATAATATAAACCGTTAACAATTTGGAAACCTTAATAATAACATCAATTCTAAATTTAACAAAAAATTCGGCGATTAATACGATTATTGAATGACAAAAATCCTCGAATCAATTCAATTATTTACCTGTAAATTATCAAATGTTATATCAACAATTTTCTGGCACATGTTCAGTATCCTACACTATTTCAAAAATTCCCGCGCAGCAACTAACGTACCCGCCATCTGCGCTGGCAAACCAATAACAGCGGGGGCGCTCCGTTCCCAAATATATTCTCGTGTTTTCCTCTCCTTCCAGCATTCATTGCCATTACGTACTCCCTGACGTTTGCTATCTCGTGTCTCTCTGTGTTTGTTGTTGTTGCACGAGAATTGTGAGAATAATTCATCCAGAAACGAATCCCATGAAGTTACTACAAGTCACGTGAATTTTTATTCATTCATAGTGTCCTGTTGATTGTTTGTCAGCAGTTGGAAACCCCTAGAAAGTCGAAATTTTGGATAAAATAGATCGGAGCAAATGTTCGATCAGTCGTACTAGAGCTACATCATATCAACAGTCAGTCTTTTGTGAATCTCGTCATTGTTCAGTGATTTTTTTTTTGTTAATCACGAAGTGAAATGAGTGACGATGACAGGGACATTGATATCGAGAGTGATGTAAGTAGCATAAAAATAATAATAATTAATTAGTAAGTTCGGATTAGTATTTACATTCACAGGATTAATGTATTTATTTGTGAAATTAATAATTTTTTATGGGAAAAAATATAACTAAATCATCAGTTCAATTGCAACTTGGCGTTACTATTTTGTTTTTAGGAAGGCGATGACTCCGATTCCAGACAGAGGCAATCGAACAATCCTCAGTACTATTCACAGGTAGTAATTTCATGGAATACAATTGACGAATTATTCAATCGAATTGTTAAAAATTTTTTAGGCTGAAAAGAGGGCGCACCATAACGCGTTAGAACGCAAGCGAAGAGATCACATCAAAGACAGTTTTTCGAGTTTACGTGATACTGTACCATCACTTCAGGGCGAAAAAGTTGCGAGTAGAGCGCAAATACTGAAAAAAGCTGCTGAGTATATTCAGCAGATGAGACGCAAAAATTCCTCACACCAGCAGGACATTGAGGACCTCAAGAGACAGAATAATTTGTTAGAATCGCAGAGTATGTAATCCTTCTCTAAATTTTTATTTTCCAGAATATTCCAGTCGTATGGCTATTTCCTCTCTATCGAAATATACTAATTTCATATTCAGACCTAAGAACATTCATGTGAGCTCTATTTAACTACAAGTTTGCGAACATTGTACAAGGATTTTTTTTCAATTTTTATCTGGATCGAATTTAAATCTCGACATTGTCCTTTTCCAAAACACATTTAAACTTGAAAACAAACTTTTTTCCGGAGAAAAAGGTTTACTTTTGGAGGATAGAATAATTGGAAAATGTGTTTTTTCGAAAATGACGAGAATTTTCTATAAATAATTTATAATCAATCGTTTCTGTATTCTAAGTCACTTGATTGGATTTTAATAACATCATTCAACTTAGAAAACTCTACGCAATTTCAATTATTTATCTATAAACACATAGGATTGAAAAAAATAATCCTATGTAAAATGTAATTTGAATGGCTACGAGTGTTCAAGACTTTTCAATTTGCTGTTAGGGAATCTGATTAACAAATAAACCGATTCTGGTAATGATTACGTATGCTTCTTCGAATAGTTACGGTGCTATTTTGTATTGTGCTTAGTTTTATCTCATGTATTCATTTTTTTTTCAACACCTTTTTGTCTACCATTTTTTATTAACTTAATAATATGTCAAAATATTTTTTGGTGTATTGTTACCAAGGCCGCACCTTCATTGATTTAATCCCAATTTTTTTTACCAGTTCGAACCCTCGAGAAAGCAAAAATAACGGGAAACTTTGCTGCCGAAACATGTGAGGTTGTGAAAGCAGAAGCAGTTGGAATCGGTAACTACAATGATTCTGAATCAGAATCATCGGACAGTGAATCAGGCAGAGCAATTCGTCATCCGAAAAAACTCAAAATAGCAAGTATACATCATTAAGAATGAAAAATCGTTAACATCCCATGTTTTTTTAATGAAACAAATGTGAGAACATGCAATGAATAATGTGAATTTGAGAGTAATTATAATATCGCGATCTATCGTTATTTTCATAACTTGTTTCTGTAAAGAAAATTTTTGCAAATCATAATCCAAAAACCATGTAATGTAGATATAATTTAAGTGGACAAATTAAATGAAAGCAATATTTGATCAGTTGTAGAATTAATCTTGCAGCCCTTATCATCAATACCCTTAATTACTTATTTATTTAAGCGCACGCGACATAAAAGAAAAAAAGAAAAATAGTGATAGAAACTCCAAAAGAGAAGACAATAGAAACTGTTTTTTTTTAATTATACGTCTAATATAACATAATATACAATATCATGGATGTGAACAGGTTGCAGATGAATGACAAACTCCCTTTGCGAGTACGAACCCTTTATTTTGAGCTTTTCCAACGTTAATTTATGACAGTTACCTGTAAGATATCCTATCTTCTAGAATATTCAATACAATATTTCAGGATAATGGACCAGTGTAATGACCTGGATGTGTTACAGCGCCAGTCAGGCGGCCAGGACAGCAGGCTATTATGGTATTATGACTCGGGGCTTGTAAATTTGTCCCAGGATTATAATAAGCTCTGCGATCCGGATAATGGATTTCGATTAGGCGGATAATTAGGGAAATCGGCGAAAGTACGCTTCAAATTTTATTGTAGGAATTTGAGCCTAATTAAGGGGCGTCTACATCGAAGGAATGTTAAAGTGAAGATTTTACGAGTGACATGATAGGACCTAGAGAAGACACAGTTACCCCAATATATAATATAAACAGCTTAGCTATCCGCCCAAAGAAGCTGACAACAAACGTTACATTTTGTTAACCGAATCCCTGACCCTGAAACCATTATTCTCATAATAGAGGTCTCACTTTTAATTTTTTAATGCCATTTAGCGGGTATACAAAATTCTGGCGATGAGATTTGGTTAAACTTAGCCCTGAGAGTTACCAATATAACTGTATCCTAGTGGGACGGGTCTCTGGAGCTGCATCCAGAGGCTAGAAGGCAAATCGTCTACTCACATCCGCTAAAGAGGAGAAAGAAGAAGAGGAGGTGATAGGTGGCGATTGTCTATAGAAATGTATAGATTAGCTTGAGTGGCTAACATTAATTATCTTTCGAGTACGACACATCTTCCATTTGGGCAAAGAATGGTCCGCGACAGGTCTTGTCAACCCTGTCAAGGGGAGATGGAATATGAGGCCGATGGAGCTGATTCTTCAAACCGATGGAGGAGGGAGAGAACTAGAGACCAAACTCATCTTCTCGAATCCCGGGAAGGAGAGGAGTGAGATGGGTGAGCAAAGCTCACCGGGAGAGATATCCGGTTGATTAGGTCGCAATCCTGAGAAAGGAGAGGGAGAGAAGAATCGTGTGGAGTTAACGTCAATTGCGTATTATCTTCATGATTTCTATGACTTGTTGCTTCAGCAGCCAATTCCATCATTCGGGATTTTTTGACTAAATCAGGACCAGATCCTACGATGAGGCTCGAAGACATCTTTCCTCAGCCAATGGGCCAATGATGCAAGGTCTGTACCACAATGCCATCAACAGCAGATCGGACAGTACGAAGAGAAACACGTTGGCGATGATGTCCGCTGTGTCTTCAGCAACATCCTCCTGTTCCTCATCAGGGATTGTAACCGTTGCTGGAGAAGTCGGGGAAGACCTAGGGGACTTCTCCTGTTTATAAGAATTAATTGTTGATTAATTAGCAATGTCTTGAGCGCTTAGATTCCAATTGGAGCTTACAAAATTTTGAGATAATTTGGAGATAATTCTGGAAGTTTCCTATTCTGGATCATTATTTATTCATTTTTATTTTCAAATTTCAGTTGTCGGTGATCGACTGGTCTTCTTATAGATGGACCGGAAGAGTGAGAACACCGAAAGCACCGAGAAGACACACTGAAATTTAAAACGCATCATTGATCGAATTTATTACGAAATATGTGATGTGTGATGTATTTCTTACGTCCTTGAATAATTCGTGTGAAACTGGAAAAATCCCACCAGCCATTATCACCATAGGCATTTTTTGTGAAATAATCATCGTCATCAAGCTTGATTTAGCATCGATTCCCTCTAGTTCATGCCATTGACAATTGAATACAGCATCACCTACGTTGAGACTCTGTGTCAGAAAAAAAATTTCATTAATTGGCAACTTGACTCAATGACGATTAACAATGCAAATTCGACAAAGGGCTGAAGGCCTTCACTCGGGGCAGCATGGATCAGAGGCCGTTGGAGCTCAAGATTATTAACGGAAAATCTTTTTCGACTGAATTAATAAACTTTACTGGGCGCCAGGGAGTTTTTTAATGACTACCCACGGTTTCGCAATTTTTTTCAGAGACTAATTATATGAGATGAAGCTGTCATAATTTTTTTTGAGGGATTGAGTTTTTTTTTAAAGAGTTACGAACTTTTTAAAATTTTTCCTTCAACTTTATTGTTTTTTGACAAAGGGCAAATAATTTAATTGAACTATTAAGAATTGAATTCTCGTTTGCGCACATTTGAAGGTCATCAAAAAAGTTTTAAAAATGAGTGCAATTAAACTCAATCTAATGATTTTTTGAAGCTGTTATGACCGAATCATTTTTTTTGCGATTTGCCATTCCTCAAAAAGTTTAATTTTTAATCTTAAATTTTAGTGGTAAATTGAGGACATGATTATAGATCTTGTCACTGAAGAACGATTATTTTTTAACAAATATTGACAATTGTTTCGTTTTTCGAAGCCTTTTAGAGTACTTTTTTCTTTTTTATGTAAAGAGCTATTCCTTTTCTAACTTTGAAAATATTTATCAGTTTTCGAAGATTCTCTCTACGAATGGCAGTGTAATTTATCTCACTATTATCCACTTTTTCGAGAAAATACGGAAACTGTTAATAACCTGTGTTATCACATGCTTCATGGAAATTATTTGAAAACACATTCCGAAATACAGATGTATGATTCTTTAAAAGATCTAAGACGATTCGAAATTAGGAGACAAAAATTCTGCCCCGGCCAAGTTGGGAATCGAACCCGGATCTGCCAGTATTGCGTTGAGCACTCTGGCCACCTAAGCGAGCGCAGTTTTACTAACTGCACTGAGAGTTAAAATTACTATCTAATGACTATTACTATCAAATATATCTACTAATTTCCAATAATTGTACATCAACACATTCTCAGTTCCAGCCTAACAATGATGATCCGAGAATCCACAGTAATACCTCTTGTCTGAGCTCTTCACCGACGTTGCAATATAGGAGTTTTGTCAGAATTCCCAGACATCCGGACATCCAACAAATGACGAGAAAAAAATTACTTGCAGATCCGCTTTGCTGGAATTAATTGTTAGTCCAAAATTATACCAAATACAAGTTCCTCATACACTGACAGAAAAAAAAATAATTTTATTAAGGGAATTGCATTTGGCCAATATCATTAGCTTGAAGATTATAACTGTGGAAGAAAAGTCATTTTACAATGAAGACGTTGAACACTTATGAATAAACAATGTCGTACGAAACAATAAAGAATATGGCTACTTGGTCTACTCACTTTGATTGATCTTTAAAAAAATCGAAGAGAATTCGAATTAACGAAAACATTTTCTCTCTCAGATAATAAATATTTACAATATAACAAACCTTAAAAAACAGTATAAAGCACAATTGAGTCTCCCAGTATGACACCGGGTGATCTTACCAACTGAGCAACTGGATACTATAGAAATTCATGAAAAAATTCAACAAAAACATCGTCTAACCACCTTTAGGCATCAAATAATTGGAAGAAAATTACAATTAGAGAGAAAAAAACGCTTGAACCCAATTTATTTTACCTTAAAGGACGTAACAACTGCTGCAAGAATATACATCTGTCCCAGTACCAAATTAGTCGATATAAGTGGATGAAACAATTTTTTGATTGACTTGAAAAATCTGTGAATTTGATATCATCAGATGAACATCAGGAATTGGTAATGCCTTATGATTTAACAACTCACTCGATTATTTCAACGTGTCTCATAACAATGCATTCAGTACAAGCACAATCGTACTGCTGCGTGGGAATATTATGCAGAATACGTCCATTATACTGCTCAATGGTACTGCTGAGGATTTTTAATTGTGCACAACAGTGTTTGGCCACAATGATGAAGTAGGTTTCGAGACAAACAAAGGCCATGGCAGTATACAGTATCGTTAAAAATTCTAGGATCATTATAAATGCAGAGATGGGCGATATGGTAAAAGGATACCAGACATCAGCGTAAAATTGAACTGATTCCTGCAGGACTTGTGATGCTATCCATGGAAGACTTATTACAGCTGAAAAGGTTCAACACAAGATGGTATATGGCCAGTGTTGGGTAACGTTCAGCATAATTTTATCTGAATAGTACTTTAAGTACTGAGTCTTTGTTATTCATAAACTACGAGAATACTCAATCTCGAAATATTTAGTATTAAAAAAGGAAAATATTAAATACCGAAATCGTTATTTACTTGAAGAACGCCAAATACTAGATCTTCGTGCACTTAATAGTTGAAAACTTCCAAAATAGTAAGAATCGCTAGTATTGACTGCTTGGATTGGTTCACAATGATGAATAACTTTATATCTAAATAACTGGTATTTAGTATTTTCAACGAGAAAATAAAATTATTTTGTATTGGAATTAACTGATGAAATATGGACTTATGGATTATTGTGATAATTTCTAGTTGAACAGGAATCGATGAGCCACTAATGAATTTTTATTAATAGAGTAATGAGTCTTTAAAATTTTGGATGTATTTAATCATTAATTTGGAATTGGTGATTGTGTCAGAACAATTGAAGAGATTGAGTAAAATTAAATTTGTAAACTTTGTAAATACATTTTGTTGAAATATTGCAAATTGTTATTTACGAATATAGAGAAATATTTAATAAATATGACGTATTTTTCCGCAATTCGGGAGCAAATAGGGCTGGTAGTTTTTGAGATAATAAGGAGCAGAGTTTTACAGATAAGGGGAGGTATTGCAGAAACTAATCATCTAATTTCGTTAATTTTAAATACCAAATTTTATTATTGTGGACCTAAAATAAATGAAATCTCAAATTTTTTTTTTAATCATGGTTGAATTACGGCGCACACAAACAATTTCAGGAAATAATAAATAATCCGTATTTCACGAAAAGATTTTAAATTATAGACTTAAATTATAGATTTGCGACTTACATGCAGTTCCAGCAGCCGTCACAACCGCCACCACTTTTGCAATAATTTGTGATTGTTTGGCACTATTCATCATTATATTCTTTCTCTCAACAGTAAAATATTTTGACCGATTCCAATCATCTTCCATGAAAGCAAATATTTCTTGAATTTGTTCATCGAAAAGTTTGCATATGAAGACTTTGGTAGTAACTAATTCGAAAAAAATGGTGATGAATAACTGATAGGTTCCGTCATTTTTCCATTCTATGACGTACGATTTCGTCGTCAGGAGAACTAAGAAAATTAAAACAGGCACTGCAATATAGTGAATGGTCCGTTTTCCGCGATATGCGAAGGGCCAAATTCCGATGATTTTCATCGATATTCGAGAGTACTTGATCTCCTCATCGAAATCAATTTCCGGACTTGTTTCGCTGCTCTCAGATTTGCAATTGGTCAGCGCAATGAACTCTCGGAAACAAACGACTTCTTTGAGTCGACCACAGAAATTCATTTTATATTTCCAAATTGATCGGATACATTGAGTTTTTTTTTCAGAATACACTTCCGATACACTTCTGAACTATGTTCCCTTCATCAAGAACTTTCAAACAACTGAGTTCCGACGAGGATATCGTGGAGATTCGTTGAATGTGAATAATGCCTGACAATAATTATAGACTCCCAGGGAAAGAAGTACTGAAAAATATAGGGTACGTTGATAATTATTTAACGTCACTACTAATTCAGGAATCAACGACAGGGCTTACGACCCCATTGAATTGAAATTAATGTAGGGTAATACGTTCGACTTTAATTATCTATGAGGTATTCCATGTCACATCGGTTGACCCATCAGCCTCACATTTTCCCAAGTGAGCAAGGACTTTTAAGGGGGTACTCTCACGTGAACGCATACATTTTACCCCTTTTTAGGAAATTTTTTTTTATGTGACAACAAAATTCAATCATTTTAGTTTTTTAATATATTTTTATTTGTATTTTGAAATGTACAAAAAAAATTTTTTTTTTCGTTTTTTACTTTTTTAATATATTTTTTTTTTTAAATCAAAGTAGTCCCCAACAAAAAAAAGTAGTTCACTGGTCATGGTGATAGCGGCTGTTCATGTTGTCTGAGATAAAAAAAATCGAATGGATTATTATTCAGTAGTTCTGCGGCTATCGTCCCTACCAAATATAATCAATTTCATTAAAAAAAAAAAAATGTCGAACTTCAAAAAAAAGTCACGAAAATCTTGTTTTTTTTTCGTTAAAAATCGTTTAAAAAAAATATGAAAATATTTTCGAAAATAAACAATTCTGGTAGGGACGATAACTATAAATGAGTAGAAGAACATATGTAAATTTTAAAGCAATCGGTTGAATACTTTTTTTTCTAGGACCATGAGAGTTTCAGAAAATGATGATTCGAGAAAAATGCGTTTAAAGTTTAAAGCCTGGTAGACAGTCGCTTACGACACGTCGGCGACTATGAGCTGTAACTTATCAAAGACTATGAATTTCGGTCTGAATTTTTCACAGCATGTTTTCAATAGGTTTTACTGTCAAAATATAAAAAAATAAAAATCGATTTTTCGAAGTGATTGCATGAGAGTACCCCCTTAAGGTATAGAAAGCTTAAGCTTTTCTCCTGTCACTTTGACAATGGACAGACAGAATGTTATTTGAGATAGTTACTAATAATAATAAAAGCAAGGACAATGATAACTGCAGAACAATTTTATGCAATATTATTTTATTAATAATTGATGATGCGATAACAATTGTTGTTCTCCTATTGTCAATTCTGAATATTTTTTTGATTATTCTCTCAAAATTTGAAAATGAAAAATTAATTGATGAGTATTTTAACAGTTTTGAAGAAAATATACGGATTTTAAGAATTTCTGGAGTCATAAAAAAATCGGAATTTTTCCTAGATTATTTTTTTCATCCCAATTTCAACCAATCAAATGGTGGCATTTCCCGTCACGTGGTACAAGTAAGAGAGTTTTACTTCGGATATTTTTCGGATATTTCCCTGTTTGTTGCTAAGCAATGAAAATATCCGATAAACAATTTGTACGCGTTTCAAACCCCAAAACTGTCATTACAAAAAATCAAGTTCAAAGACTTTACCTCGACATGAGCAGATTTGGAGGAGAATCCTTGGAGATTATTGATCAAAAAATTAAAAATAATGTTCCTAATAATACAGTGAAGACAAAAGCCACAATTTGGAAACAATTCTCTGCATTTTGTGCAGACAGAAAATATACGCTGGAGAAGCCACAACGCCGAGTGAAAAACCATACTATATGACGTGAAATGCCACACATTTAATTGTTTGAAATTGGAATGAAAAAAATAATCCAGCCAAATACCCCTCGACCTTCAAAATTAATCGGATATTTCCCTCCAGTTTCCCTGCGTAGCACCGATCGGGATAAGATTCGCAGAAAAACCCTCGCGCTTCGCGCTCGGGTTTTTTAACCTGCGAACCTTATCCCTCTCGTTGCTACGCAACGAAACTCTCGGGAAATATCCGATAATTTTGAAGGTCTTGGGGTATTACTACTGAGCAGATCACGTTTCTCTTCTTTTGTGCTCCCTAATCGCAGGCTTATATTTTACCGATGTTTCGATTCTCTAATTTCGATGGCAAGTTGTCTAAAGTGTTATGAAACGTAAAGAAATGATGTTTCGAGATCATATCTATGTGTATGTGCTGGAAAATTCGAAAGTTTACAGATTTATTTTGAGAAAATGCAACATGAAGACGGGAATATTTGTTGCTAAAAATCATCAACTTTAACCCATAATCTAGCGTCAATAAATGGTCGATCACTATCCGATAGCTAGCCGATCCTGTCTATCAATTGCGCAAAGATCGAGTTGACCTTAACTACTTCCCTGGGTGCACAGCCAGACATCTCACTTAAGTCATCAAAATCCTAGTCTTTCCCAAATGGTGAAACTACTTTCCCAAATATCCTCAATAGATTCCCAAACAAATAAGCATAACTAGAATGTATAATTAATTTGTGATTGTGCTAGGTACACCGTTCTGTATTTTTCGCATTTTCGCATCGTATTTTTTATCGCATTTTTTCCAACCATTCTCAAGAATTCCACCTGATTTTCCAGGATGGGTCTAAAATAGGTACATCCGCAAAGAATGGTACAGGAAGTGGCGGCCATTTTCCCCAGAAGTTTTGGGGGTAGGGCCATCTAGAATCACTGTAGGGAACTGAAAAAGAGAATTTCTTTACCTGTTGTGAAAATTACCGATCGGAGAAAAGAATGCGAATGTCCTCTATCATAATTTCATTGTAATACAAAATTTTTATGTTTTATAGATGGCGATAGTAATCCAATAATCATCTTTCAACGTTCTGTCAAGGGATGCTCAACGTAAAATACTAACGAGAATGTGCATGGAAGCTACATGCCCCGTTTTTTTCAAATAATTAATTAATTGTTAATGAATTAATTTATTGTATCGATGATGGTTATTCACTCTTTGAACTTAATCAGATATTTTTTTCGCAGTGCTCTATAATATTTCTTCTTGTTACGGTTAATTATATATAATCGAATGTACAACTATTTATTTATTATTTTGTTAAATTTTAAATTACATCACCGGTAATTTAGGTTGGTCCAATTATATATAACTAACCGTAACAATAAGAAATATTATAGAGCACTGCGAAAAAAAAATTTCTGATTAAGTTCAAAGAGTGAATAACCATCATCGATACAATAAATTAATTCATTAACAATTAATTAATTATTTGAAAAAAACGGGGCATATAGCTTCCATGCACATTCTCGTTAGTATTTTAGGTTGAGCATCCCTTGACAGAACGTTGAAAGATGATTATTGGATTACTATCGCCATCTATAAAACATAAAAATTATGTGTTACAATAAAATTATGATAGAGGACATTCGCATTCTTTTCCCCGATCGGTAATTTTCACAACAGGTAAAGAAATTCTCTTTTTCAGTTCCCTACAGTGATTCTAGATGGCCCTACCCCCGAAACTTCTGGGGAAAATGGCCGCCACTTCCTGTACCATTCTTTGCGGCTGTACCTATTTTAGGGATGGGTCTAAAACTGTTTAATAATAAAAAAAAACGAATGGTTTCTTGATTCATGATTTCAAAGAAACTCGGAAATGAGAATTATCTGCAGTAAGATAGGGATTAAGAATTATTTGCAATTAAAAGCGGGCAGACACCCCAGCATTGCGTGTGGCGCCCTGCCTCGTCTGGGGTGAGGTACTACGATCCTGCTGGCGTCACTAACACCCCCAGAACTGAGCCTCTACTTCAGTCAATCCTCTTTGGTTTAGTGCGTCAGTTCAGAGATCCCCTATAATCCCTGGTCAGTTCTTCGGTCTTAAACCCCTTTTCCCCAAAGAGGATAGACCAAAGTAGAGGCTCAGTTCTGGGGGTTTGACTGACGCCAGTTTCTCCACGTTACCGACACGATTTCACCCCCGAGGAGACGGGGCGCCACGAGTCCTACTGGGGTATCTGCATATCGGCCAAGCGGGGGGGCTCCGTTCGTACTTGTTCAACTGTACAAATGATCAACTGTACACAAAATTTTCAGACGGTGAGAGTACCACTGTGAAGGGATTCAACTGTCGAGAGAAAAAGCTAGGCTGTACATGTGGACCCAGCGCCACATGTACAGCCTAGCTTTTTAGAATTTTAGAATTTTCAAACGGTGCTCTCACCGTTTGAAAATTCTGTGTACAGTTGATCATTTGTACAGTTGAACAAGTACGAACGGAGCCCCCCCGCTTGGCCGATATGCAGATACCCCAGTAGGACTCGTGGCGCCCCGTCTCCTCGGGGGTGAAATCGTGTCGGTAACGTGGAGAAACTGGCGTCAGTCAAACCCCCACAACTGAGCCTCTACTTTGGTCTATCCTCTTTGCTTTTCCCTCTGCAGACTCCTCCCGACGCCATTAGATGTCGCCATTTCCCTTATCGCACGTTAAATTTCCGGTTGAATAATGACGGCGCTGCCAAGATCCCGTGATTCCTCAGGCGAGTGCGACGCGGGGGTTCAACGAGGCACGTTCTCGTGTCCATTTTTTTTTTCCTCTGAAAATTGCCAACCCCATTTACGGAGTGTCTTCATCTCTTCTGGGTTGTAAAATCGCCCCTCAGGTCCAACAAAACCCACCATCACGACAATTAAAAATCTCGAGTTAATTATCTCGGGTGCAAAGTGAAATAAAATCGAAAATTGTAATCATGTCCGCGTGTCCGAGACTTCAGCAGGCGAATGGTGATGGTAATTTGTCATCACCTAGGAAAAAACAGAGGACAACAATTACCACAGATGAATCGAAGGTCACGGTTGTACTTGGAGCACAATGGGGCGATGAGGGAAAAGGCAAGGTTGTGGATATGCTCGCTGACGATGCTGATGTTGTCTGCCGGTGTCAGGTAAGATTTTCTTGTGCTCCGAAACGAGAACAAAATGTATTGCCCAACAAAAGTTCTTTTCTCGTATTGCTTAGCTGTAGATATCGAGTTTCTATGGTTTCGATCAAAGAGGAAGTCAATCCTCTTCGGTTTCGATTGCCAATTTGTTGATTTTCTGATGAACCCAACGAATAAGGATTTTTTTTGGGGGAAAAGAAATTTTGGGGGACTGAGATCATCATCATTTTCTCACATTGCGATGAAGCACTGATTATTGAAGTCCAAACTTATTCGAAATGTGTTCATAAAATATATTTCCAACCTTCTCTTTTTTTGGTACAATAAAATTTTCGTATCTGTTTCTTCCTCCAACACTGAAACTCAGTGTTTTTTACTTTTTCATTATTTTTCCGGCATCATAAAAGCAGTTGTGTGCTTGCAGTTGTGAAATGAAAAACTGATCATTTTTTGTTACCACTATTTTTATATTGAGACTGAATGTGAAACTTGTAGGAAATTCTCACATGTGAAGCATGCCAACTGGACATGTAATTAGATTTTTGCGATTATGTGGGAGTTTATTCGCATCAAATTACTCTTTCCTATTAATTCTTGTCCATTGTTCTATTTAGATGTATTTCGCCATGATTTTTACAACGTGTGTGTTGTAACAAATGTGAAATAGATGGGGTGGGGAGTGGAGGCAGGCCTTGAGCGTTGATTTTGAGAACAGTTATTATTTTTAGAGTTTCCAATGGCTTCAGAACCTGCCAATTGTCAGCGCCAACATGTAGAATTTGTTTACCGGTAGAAAAATCTTCACTTTGGTGCATTTGGGAAAAAATTTATTGAGGAATATGTCTTCACTCGTATCAAGAAATTCAGTTGTAGATTGGTGTATTGGCTTATGCAGAATTGGATTCTCAAACAATTTTTTATGAGTATCTGAAAATATGAGAGAGATGGCATGTTTCGTCATTATGTGTTCCTTATAGCGTTGGGCAGAAGAGTATTTTATAAATACGAAGAATTTGAATGTTTTCCACCTGTCCTACAAAGCATTTGAATACTTTCTAAGTAACGAGTTATCTGAATATCTCGTGTGTTACATGTGCGAAGTAATTAGGTATTTGAGTATTTCCTATTTACCACCAGCCAAAATCCTAAATATTTTGTTATTTAATCTTTCGTTATGCACGAAATACTAAATTTTCTAGTATTCACCATTTAGAGGCGTATCTAAATACTTTCGGACAAATCATCTTCTCCAAATTTTTTGAATATTAATAACATTATTTTTGGGAATGCCAGAGAAAAAAGTAAACGGCAGAGTTTCTGTTTACACGCGAACACAATTCGCAAATTACTCATTGAATTTAATACACCATTATCATCATCACGTGTCAGTTATGAGCAAATTATTCAATTTACCATATTTCAACAAAATGTATCAATGTACAAAATTAAAATTAAAGACTAAAAATTTACAATTTCATTAAATTTTATTCCATCTCATGAATTGTATTGAAAGGACCATCAATTCTAAGTGAACTGTTAACCACTCATTACTTTGTTGGGCCATTAGTGGCTCATAAGACCCAGTGACAATTTTTAAACAATTTTACTAACGTGTTTTCTCAATATAAATTAAAACGTACTTCTCAAAGGACAGATTTTTTCAATGTAATGCGCTCGTTATAGATCCTTGAGGCGAATAATCGTAAATGTCTCCTGCTCATTAACGTACTTGATTTATGACCGATTGTCTTGGGAAAATTACCACACTTAATGCGTCGACTTAGTAAAATCTGCAATTCAATGATAATCAATCATCGTATGACGAAGCCGTAACTGCACTTTGATTCGACGAATGAAAATTGAGTGACAAAAAATTGGCATTGGGACTCGAGGAGAAAGGATAAACTGTTAAATACAAATTCACTTTAGCTGATTAATTTCTGTTATCTGGGACTCGCGTAAATGATAACGTAGTGCGAGACATTAACGATTTTTATGAAGTGATACCGAGAAGGCACCAGTAGTCGCACGATTAAAAAATGTCAAGTCGTAAAGTGCATTTTTCTAGTAATTTATGGGACTAATAGCGAAAAAAATGAATTTGCAGGAAGTTTGAAGGTCTTGGGGATGGGAAAATACCCAGGAATTCGAGATTAAATTTATTTATTAGGGAAAACTTAAGTGGGAAAATAAAGAAGTCGATCGATCTTGATATTTTCCACGTTCGAACTAACGAATTATCGGAATAGTTTGTATTTTTCAGGTGCAAAGTAATTAAGTATTCGCCAGTCAAAATACTAAATATTTTGTTATTTAATACTCATACATTTCTGAATATCAAGGAAAAAGTATTCAGTATTTCGTATAAAACTAAATAATTTATTATTTACTTATTATCTAGTATTCAATGTTTGGTACATCACTAAATACTAAATAAAAAATTATAAATAAAAACTGAATAATAATAATTAATTAATGATGTTTAATTACTGCGATGTATGTAATAAATTATTAAGTACTTAGGAATGCACTAAACACTAAATTTTCGAATAGTTAGTAGTTAATACCAGGTATTTAGCTACAAAGTCTTCAGGTGCGACGTGAGCTCAAACTGATCGTTCTGAGAGTCAGATTGAACCACGACACTAGCTACAAAGTTATTCATTATTCAGAAGCTTTGAAGTATTAAGTACACGAATATTTAGTTATTGTCGTTTTTTAAGGAAGTAAGCATTGCGGTATCTAATATTTTCATTGTTTTTAATATCAAATATTTCAATATGGAGTTTTTTCATTGATTATAAATACTAAATGCTTCAATATTCAATACTCAAACAAGTATTTTAATAAAATTGAACTTAACCCGTCACACCCGATATTGATGAAAACTTTAAACTAATGAAAAAAAAGTGGTTTACGTGTCCTAAATACCCATAACTGCACGAGTACTGGTACTTATAGTAATATAATTTCTTTCTGTTAGGGAGGAAATAATGCTGGACATACGGTGGTCGTTGATGGAGTCCCGTTCTTCTTTCATCTGTTGCCTAGTGGAATCATCAATCCAAAATGCAAGTCTGTTCTAGGTGAGATTTTTTAATAAAATGTTTGCATGCTCTTCTATTTGCGCATAATGTTGTTTTTGTGGATAATCAATTTTGTCATTCGCTGGAAAGAAATTCATTGTTTTACTTTATCAAAATACAACAATCATTATTTTTGCTACTAAATTCTTACTCGATAGAGAAATTAACTGTGTCAAATTATCAAAATGGAATAATCTTTATTTAATACAATAATTTTTGCGGCTAAATTATGTATATGTTGAACAGTTATTCTGTGTATAATTTCCTTCATTCACTGATATTTCACCATTTTTTTCATTTTCTTTAATTGAGTAAGAATCCATTTCCAATTAAGTTGACTTTAGATATAGCTTTGACTAGTTTTTGATGAATGTCCCAGAAATTAACACTAACTGCAAATATTTTCTCATGACCTATTTTGTAGAGTCGATTGAGGATTCTAAAAGAGGCTATGACGAAATTTCTTTCATCTCGTCAAAATTCTGAGTTATTCGTCAAATTCTCGTCTATAACTAAAATCCTCTAAACTCGATTCACCGCTTTTACAATGATGAAGATAAATTTTGTTTACATGTACTTCAATAAGTTTGAATGAAGTTGCGAAAACCTTGACTTCGATCCATGAAAAATTCAAATTTTTCAATCATTATCGTAATAGTGCCATCAACCAATTTAGCTATCGTCGTCATTTTTAATTGCGACTTAATAGTGATATTAAAAAATCTAGTCAACTTCGTTTATAATAAACAAGGATAATATAATCATTCCGTTTTTCTGTGATACTCTCAAACAGTTATAAAAATAATTGTTTGCCTGATATTTTTATTCCATAACAAGATTGTCTTGCAGCGCAATAGCGCTAATTAATCGCAAACGTTATTGTTCTAGTATTAATTAATTACGGAGCTCTTCATTCCCACGATAATCAGACAGTTATCCGTTCGCAATAATTTTCCATTCCACTTGGACTTTGCAATAATATTATAATCGATAAAATACTCAGAAATCTCAAGTCAATTACGAGATATAACTGCTATAAATAAAATTCAAGAAGTCGCCTGACAAATCTCATTACTCAAGCATCGATCAAACTTAGAATAAAAATTATTACTAACGATAAATAAACTTCACTGGAATATCTCCGATTGTTTCAGGAAATGGAGTAGTCATTCATTTGCCGGGATTGTTCGAGGAACTTGAGCAAAATGAGGCGAAGGGCCTCAAGGACTGGCAGGACAGATTGATCATCTCCGATCGTGCTCACATTGTCTTCGACTTTCATCAGCAAGTTGATGGCATGCAGGAGCTGGAGAAAGGCACACAGTCACTTGGAACAACGAAGAAAGGCATTGGCCCTACCTATTCGAGTAAAGCTACCAGAAATGGACTGAGAATTGGAGATCTTCTCGGGGATTTCGATAAATTTTCGGAAAAATTCAAGACTCTGGTACTGCAGTATCAAAGAATGTTTCCATCACTTCAGGTTGATGTCAACTCGGAATTGGAGCGGTATAAGAGGTAAATTATATTATCAACGGTAATAGTAGATCATGGAATGTTCGCTGGATTACGATGTATTAAATTGCGAAATATTAAACTATTGAATTTGCTTTCCATAAGCAAAAGACGCCGTTTCAAGTTTATCTTCGATACCTCTGATAGAGATCATGTTTTTATACTGGTTCAAGTGCTCAATATTGGAGTGTTTTGTCTTTATAACCGAGGCAAAAGACTAAATATCACAATCTACAGTAAGAAAAAAATGGAAAATATTAAATACCGAAATACTTATCTACTTGATGAACACCAAATACTAAATATTCATATACTTAATGCTTGAAAGCTTCCTAAACAGTAAATATCGGTAGTATTTGCTACTTGAATTGGTTCTAAATAATAAATAACTTACCACCATACCTAGTATTTAGTAATTTCAACATGAAAACAAAGTTGATCTGTATTCTAATTAACTGATCAAAGGTGCGCTTATGGATTTTTATGATAATTTCCGATTAAAAATGAATCAATCAGTTACTACTGGACTTTTATTAAAAGAGTAATGAATCTTTAAAATTCAAGAGGTTTTTAATGATCAATTTAGAATTGATGACAGTTTCAAGGCAACTCGGGCAATTGCGTAAAATTAAATCACAATTATAAATTCTTCGATGTTAACTCTCATCATTGATACATTTTGGCCCATTAAATTTAATGAGTAAACTACGATTCGTCCCATACGTGTTCAATATGAGTAATTGTGTTCGCGTAAAAATAGAAAATCCTGCAGTTCACTTTTTTTCTGGGATTTCCAAAAATAATATTAATACTTAAAAAAGAGATGTTCCGTTAAATGAAAATATGGAAAAATCACTTAGCATTGGATTATGGATAGGGATTGTCTCAATAATGTAGAAACGATTTAACTATTGTTGGATACCGGAGTAAACGTACTCGTTTTTGATAGTCCACAAAAATAAAAGAAGTTTATTCGCTTGTCTGGGAGTACAATTTGTTGAGACAACCAGTTGTGTGCAAAGGTGTTCGAAAAGTGAGGTCTACAAAATATATTTGGGAGGTTTGAGGGATGACCATGTGATTACTATTAGAGGATTGGAGTAGGGGTAGAGAGTGGATGTATGAGCCTGAGGATCAGGAAGGGTCTTGAGTGGGACTCTTCGCAGGAAAATCTTTTAAATGAGGCTTGTTTATTGGGGAGAAAGTTAGAATAGTTTTAGGATAGGATTTTGCTTTTAACGGCTTAAGGTTTTAATTATAAGGTTGTAAGGAGAGGAAAAATATGGTTCTAAGACTGGAATTTTGGGGTGTACAACACTATTAACTTTAATTCTTTATTATCGTACACAGAAGGTATATCTTTCTGGTATGATGTCTCCAGGCAGATCAACTGAATCTTATTGACCAAAGATTTGACACTCTAGACCCATTTGACAAAAGGCCCTTGTTCATTAATTCCTGTCTGTTTTTTCTCTGGTTCTATTTATTAAAACGATCCTAAACATTTCGGGACTGTTTGGAGAAAAAGTATAAAACGATAACATACTGGACTGAAAACAGTTATACACAGACCATTCTTTTTCGTCCAGACATATCAAGCATTCTCAATACTCAGTCAAAAAATATTTAAAGACTTTTTCAAATATTAAGTATTCGAAAATTTAGTATTTAGTTTTATACGAAATGCTGAATCATTTTTTTACATGACATTTGGAGATTTATCAGGTATTAATAAGTAACAAAATATTTAGCATTTTGATCGATGATGAATCCAAAATACTCAAATACATCGAAATACCTTCTACAAAATATGTCAATATTCAGAATATTCATCGATTAGAAAGACTTATTACTGCAATATTCAGTACTTAAACGAATATCTGAATTATTAAATTATCTATTTAATTATTAACTTCAAATTAGTTTTTAAATTGAGCTGAAATCATTCCGTTATCATGTTTTCTTCTTTTATTCGAAGTTATGCTGAACGTGTGAGACCACTCGTGAAAGAAACAGTTTACTACCTCAACGGCGCTCTTAAGTCCGGCCAAAAGGTCCTCGTGGAGGGAGCCAACGCTGCCATGCTGGACATTGATTTTGGTACTTACCCCTACGTAACGAGTTCAAATTGCAGTATTGGAGGAGTTATCACTGGTCTGGGATTACCACCTAACACCATCGGAGAGACTATCGGTGTTGTCAAGGCTTATACGACAAGAGTTGGTGATGGACCTTTTCCAACAGAACTAACAGATTCTACTGGTGAAATTTTGCAGACTCGTGGAAGGGAAATTGGAGTTACAACGCGCAGGAAAAGACGGTGCGGCTGGTTAGATCTGGCTTTACTCAAGTTCACCACTATGGTTAACGGGTAAATATCTTTAAAGCTTTTTTTTTAAGTTGGTCGTTGATTTCATAAAATGCTGGTCACATAACGTAAATATGATGATAGTTATTTTTTAGTTATTTTTTAAATTTATTCCTGAATGAATAAATGATGTCACGCTGACGGAAATATCATCAATTTCCATAGGAAAACCTACACTAGAGACACCGCGAGACATTTTTTTTTGGTTTTAGTTATATGTATTTTTGTCTCATTTGCTATCTTTGGAAAATAGTTGATTGATTATTTACTATTTATTTGGAGAAGAGTACATTTGTGGGGAAAAATAACAAAAATATAAAAATCAATAAATTAATCTGTACTACGAGTTTTTTTCCCATTTTCATCCCCTCCCCCTCCTCCAATTTTTTCTCGCAATACTTACGTTTTATTACGGACTAATGATATAAATAAATATAAAAATAATTACGTTATATGCAATACATAAGTCTCCCTGAATGGTTTTTAAAAATAATTTCATGTCTCGCCTATAACTGAAATATTTCTGCTTTTACTTGTTTCAGATATACCGCACTGTGCTTAACTAAATTGGACATACTGGATACACTTCCTGAGTTGAAGATATGCACTGGTTATCGTCTCAATGGAAAAGAAATTGAACATTTTCCAAGTACAGCATCGGATCTTGCAAAGGTCGAGCCGATTTATGAAACGATTGAGGGCTGGAAATCAACAACAGAGGGTGTTCGTTCCCTCGACAAATTACCCGTGAATGCTCGCAAGTTTGTGAGAATAATTGAGGAAAATTTAAATATTCCAGGTAAGACAAATCAAATAAATCACTATTTTTTAATTTATATAAATGTTTTAAATGTTCTGGTACGATTTTTCTATTTCAGTTAAATGGGTTGGTGTTGGTGCTGGAAGAGAGAGTGTCATTGCTCTCTGACGATTTAAATTAATTAGAGAATTATCTGAGCGCACCATTTTCTGTGTATTAATAAGAATAATTAATGTATTGTTGATTGTTAGAAGCTGATGCGCACAAAATCATGAAAAGAAATAACTGTATGAAAATATTGAAAGAACAATTTCTGTAAAATGCTTGTAACCAATTATTTAGTTTGTTCAGTCTGAACTCATTAATTTAATTTGCAAATTTTACCAATCAGTTGTAATTATAAAAAAATGATCATCACATTTGTATGCTGTTGAATAATTTTTTTCCACACCTAAACATTGACTTAATCAATAAGAAATATAGAAATATAAAAATTTCTCTTGGAAGATGATGGTAAATATAAGAGAAGAACTAAAAAAAATCATAATTAATTGATTTAAACTAATAAAGTTTAATTAAAAATCAAGTTGAATTTAAAACGATTTATTTCGAGGGAACTGAATTGAAGTGAGTTGACTGCAGCATAAATACTTGGAATTATTCGTTTATTCACTCCTTATTAAATTTATTCTTGTCTTATATAAAATAATTTGATATAAACTCACAAAATTATTTGGCTGTCACTCTATTTATTTAGTGAATACTTAAATTATTCGATACCCTGTTCTCCCGTCGATCCATCGCCGGTCAATATTGACACTAAATTTCAACTCGAATCTGGGGCAGCCCCAGATTCCCCGCCGGGAATTCTGGCTCCGGAATTTCTTCTCGGTTGCCTCGAAAGTCTGCACCTCGTTTAGTGAAGCCACTAATGATCACTACAACTCCAGTTCCCCACAAACGTTCAACGTTGAATCATCACCCCGAGATAAATGCACTTTATCGTTTTTCTCACATGAATCCACCAGCATCAGCCTATGGTCCTGATGATCACCAGGCACCTACTTCTGATGATCGACCGTGACAACATAAAGATCATTATCATAATCAAATGAATCATTATCAACATGCGATAATTCCTGTCCTTTTTCAATGTCTGGCGATGATTTTGGACGATCTGAGAGGATTCTCGCAATACTGAAGTCACTTTTTCGTCTCGCGTGCGACATCGACATGTCCGCAGGACCAACTAACATCTTCAAAAATCCTTATCCATCATATATCCTGGACCACGAACTCTTTTCCCTGTTACTCTACCATTTTAGTGAATACTTAAACTACTCGATACCCTGTTCTCCCGCCGATCCCTCGCCCGTCGATTTTGAAACCAAATTTTCACTCGACTCTGGGGGAGCCCCAGGTTCCCCGCCAGCTGTAGAACATCCTTCCGCGTAAGATACGGCCCACTCTTGTATTTATTCTCGAGTACCTCCAGTTGAAAGGACGTAAAAGGTATTCTAGGATGTGTAGCTGGTCTTCTCTTGCAATTTCTGGCTCCAGAAGTTCTTCTCGGTAGCCTCGGGGGTCTGTACCTCGTGCAGTGAAGCCACTGAAGATCACTCTGCAACTTTAATTCCCCGCAAACGTTCAAATTTGAATCATCATCCCGAGATAAATGCACTTTATCGTTTTTTTCACAGGAATTCACGAGCATCAGCCGATGATCGTGCTGATCATCACGAGAAGTCTCCTTCTGGTGATCAACCGTGACAACATCAAGATCATCATCACTATCAAATGAATCACTATCAGCATTCGATAATTCCTCTCCTTTTTCAACCTGCGACGATGATTTTGGATCATCTGAGAGGATTCTCGCAATACTGAAGTCACTTTTTCGTCTCGTGTACGACTCCGACATGTTCGCAGGATCAACTGAAATCTCCAAAGGCCCTTAGCCATTATATCGTGGACCAGTAACTTTTTTTCTCCCTGTTACTGTATCTATTTAGTGAATTGAGAAATTAAACGCCTAGTTGCACACCCCCTAGATGGCTATCGCATTACACATTTGCCACTGGGCTTTACCACAAATTTTCACCCCCCCAGAGCCCCTCTCGCCCCTTTTGATACCTGTCCATTGTTGTATGCTCTTATACCAGTGTATTATATCAACGGGAATCTTTCATCCCTCGGTGCAATAACAACAATGTAATTGATACCACTGGCGGTTGTTTTTTTTTTCCTTCTAGAGTTTTGGATTGAGGGGATTCGAGTGGAGAACGTGATGGGCCAGATGTCCTGGATGCAGTCTTCCGGGAGTAATTTAAAAGCCACAGGGGTCAACTAATCCGGTAATAAGTATATCGTATGTTGGGTAAACAGATGAGGAGAGCAGTTTTCATTATTTTGGGGGGATTTAGTTATTGGATGGTGGGGGTATTAGGGAAGGAAGAATATGATCTGTGGTAATTATTTATTGATAAGAATATGGGGAGCTGGAGATTATTGATGACGTGAATATTTTTCGATTGCATTTAGTCAGAAATTCATGTTAAGAGGAGGATTTTTGTAATGTAATTGTTGATCATTTTTGGGTCTGATTGAAAGCATTGGAATCGATGAGCTTTTAATTTTGTTTGAGTTATGGAGGTTGGTCTAAAACAGCGTTGGATAGAAGAGTATTTGATAGATACGAAGTTTTTAAATAGTTTCGAACTTGATATTATTGACCTTATAAGCAACAAATCATGAATATGAATATTTTGTATTATAAATAGTGATATAATTTTAAAGTACTTGAGTACTTCAGTCTTTTGTATTTAGCACCAGTGAAAATGCTAAACATTTTGTGATTGAATACTTGATACGTCTTAAACTAGTAAATAAAAAAAAATTTAGTATTTGGTGTGAAACTCCATAGCAAATATTTTATCATTTTATATTTAGTTGTGCAATAAATACTGAATTTTCAAACACTTAACATTTGAAGACGTGTTTTTGGACGTTCTGACAAATGTTTTCTACGTTTGAATTTGATAAACCGTCTCTTTTTCTTATATTATCAATAGGATTTTTGAAAATGCCAGAAACAAATTGAACTACTGAATTTTCTGTTCGTACGTGAAGACAATGGATCACGTTGAAAGTGTATCAAACAATTGGCAAATTATTCGTTAGACTTAATTCGTCATTGTCATCATTAGCATCCGTCAGTTATTCGTAAATTCTTGAATTTACAATATTTCAACAAAATGTTTCAATTTATACAATCAAAGGCTAAAAATTTATAATTGTGATTTAATTTTACTCAATTTCACGAATAGTTATGAAACGAGCGTCAAGGCTAAGTTAAAGATGAAATACATCTTAAATATTAAAGACTCATTACTCTGTTAATAAAAGTCCATTAATCGTTCATTGATTCATTTTTAACTAGAAATTATCATAAAAATCCGTAAGTCAACATTTCATCAATTCATTTCAATGCAGATTAACTTTTGTTTTCATTTTGAAAATAATAAACATCAGGCATTTAGATATGAAGTTATTCATTATTTAGAACAATTCAAGTATTAATGAATACTTAGAGCACTTAAACCAGCATTTACATAAAATTATACCTGAGTATGCCAAACATTGGTCTGAAATGTGAGACTCCGAAATTTGGGGACCGGTTGGGGGATGATTTTTTTGTAAATTTGATAATTAAACAGAAAATCGTTCCAAAAAATCTGAAACTTTCTCCCTTTGTTGATGTAACTTGAGACTAGCTCGGTGCCAAAGTCCAGCTTGATGCATCTATTAGTGTTTCACCAATAGTCATTTGTTTTTTAACGTTTTCTCGCGAATATCTCAAATCAAGCTTTTTTTACCTCTAATGATCGAAATTCCAGATTTCAATCTTTGACTGCAACAGCAATGTTAATTTTCCCATAAACCGCTGTATGAAGTTCTCATTATTTACCTTTTGTTTCTGAAACAGAGAAAAGATAATTGAATTGATAAAAAAATTACAATTCCAAATGTGATCGAATTTTCTAGAAATTTTGTGTAGTTGTCGATAATCATTGAATTCACCAAAGGGGTAGGGCTACTTCAAGTACCTGAGGAAACCTGATATCCACAAACCGCAGTCCATTTTTAAAAAGACATCCTGATAAGTCAGGTCCCCCCTGTATCGACTATTTCATTGAGGATCCACGACCCCCCCCCCATTTAATTAGCAGGCAAATCATGTATTTTTCAACGTAACTTATTTGTATCGCTTGGGAATTATTCGTGATGATTTAAGAATGGAATTTTATTATTTGGGAACCAATTATTTATGTATAATTAATTTTTATCTTTAGGGCATATAGTTAGCAGGCAGAATGTTTAAATATTGAGTTTAAAAAACCGAATATGCCTGAACCGATGGGAAATGATTTGGGAAGTACAAACAATATCACTCTTTTCATTATTGAAAGGACACTGGTAATTTCATAAAATTTCACACCAGTAATCAGCATAAAATGCAAAGCAACTAATTTTCTCGAAGTCCTGAAGTATATACAAGTTCGACAGCTGATCGAGAGATGCTTGCAAACCTTGCAAACACCAACACCACACAGTTGAGCCGTGATCGGGGTGTTCGCAAATAAAACGCAAATAAAACATGAGAATTATGTTTGGATGGTAATTATCACTTTCCAAATTTGTCGATGATATTTTTCATACTTCTCAAATCATATCCCATCGGTTCAGGCATATTCGGTTTTTTCAACTCAATATTTAATCCTTCTGCCTGCTAACTATATACCCTAAAAATAAAAATTAATTATACATAAACAATTAATTCCCAAATAATAAAATTCCATTCCTAAATCATCACGAATAATTTCCAAGCGATACAAATAAGTTACATTGAAAAATACATAATTTGCGCGCCAACCATATTGTCGTTGAGGATCCGCCCATTAGGGCGGAAGTGCATATAGCCATGAAGATGCGCACTCGACGTCGACAGTGCTCCTTCTTCACTTCACAGTCGTCCGTGTCCTTTTCCGGTTCGCTCGTTGTAGTGGCTGTGTCTTATTTAGTTTTAGCTGTAACATAATCTATTCCCATCTTCCAAAATGAAGATCTATAAGGATATTTTCACTGGTGCGTATCATTTCACACATTTCTACGTCATTTTTTCATGTATATTTTTGGTGATTGTTGTTTCTGTCGCAATATACAGTAAATTGCAAAATCCAGATTGACAATCGCAGTGACACTTATTCACCCTCTCTCCTGTCAGAATTCACTTGGGATTTCATATTTGCTCTTTCATCCTCGATACATTTATTTTTTACGATATTTTTTGGCAGAGAAGATCTACGAAGACGTTTTTTTTATAATAGGGTAACGAACATAACCTATTAATTTAACATTCTCTATTTTGATTTCCAGGTGACGAGATGTTCTCGGACACTTACAAAATTAAATTGATTGACGACGTGTTGTACGAAGTTTATGGCAAGGTAAGTTAACATGAACTATTCAGAGATTTTTTTATTATTGATTAATTATGTTTTTGTCTGTCTGGATCACCCAGCCATTCGCATTCCTGTGCGTTGAGTTAGTTGAAAGTCGAAACATTTTAATAATCAATTAAACTAGGGAGCCATTTGCACGGGAAAATCACTATCAATTTTTGACGAATATTTGGAAATTTATTGGGGTGGCGTTGTGTATATTAGAGGTTAACCAAGTTAATTACTAATTTGCATTGTCTTAAAGATTAAAGATCGTCTCGAGGATCTTATGTATATATTTCAGTCTTATGGATATATTTCAAAATATATTCTTCAAATGATAATAATTATCCTTCAGAAGTTTACAAACAATGAACAAAGCAGATCGTTCAGGCGATAATAGCAAAGATGTGTTATCAACACTAAGTCTTCTGTCACTGGTTTTTGGAAAATGACAAAAAATAATTGGCCATTGAATCAAAATTTAAATACTCCATACATAGACTTTACTATGTCTCGGGAATATATCCTTGTGAATTTATAATCTCCCACAACACGTATTTCTTATAATATTTGGGAAAAAGGGCTTGAAACTTTGATCTGGGGCCCTGAGGACTCTGACCTTTAAGAAAGGTAAACTCTCCATAAACTCAAATCATGAGGACATTGTCACGGGATTCTTGACCATAAAATTATTTAATTATCAATTAAATTGGGTGAATGAGTCGTTTTCTTTTCGTACATAAGACGAAAAAGGTCCAATTATTTTTACATTTAATATAGTTTTAAATTTAGGAAGAAAGAAAAAAACAACATTTAATGACGATAATAATTTTAAAAATAGTATTTTTCATTTGTTTTGGAAATCCTTGTCGAGAATTCAATTTTTCCCACATCAACAATTGATTTTTCTTGTTTGGGAAATTCGAATAATTAATTTATTCTGCTAAACGAAAAATCCAAATATTTTCTAATTATTAAATTCATAATTACGTGATGGCAGTAGACTATTCTCACGAATTTCAAACCTATTATCATACCTCGTACATAGAGTCACAAGGGTCAGCAATTGATTCATTCGACTCTGAATACCTCATGATTTTTTCCTGATATACAAACGTTAGAGCGACTGAAAAAATTGATGAAAATTTTCGGCAGAATGACACATTATTTGATTGTTCTCCACCATTTCTGGATTATTCATTATGTAATTGTTTCAGTTGGTGACCCGTAAAGCTGGAGAAATTCAGATCGAGGGTTTCAATCCCTCAGCGGAGGAAGCTGATGAAGGTACAGAGGAAGGAGTTGAGTCTGGGGTCGATGTTGTGCTGAATCACAGATTGGCAGAAACTTACGCCTTTGGAGACAAGAAATCTTATACTCTTTACCTTAAAGACTTTATGAAGAAGTGAGTAACAATATTCATAAAATTAATCAATAACTGTTATTTCAATCATCGTTTTTAATATTCTGCTCTTTTAAAGGACACGTCATTTGTTTATGTGCACTTCAAGGATTGTGTTCTCCTTGAATTTTATTTTATTTTTTCACTGTAACATCTCATGGATGCAAAATTATGGAAAATTTATAGACTTGTTTGACTACGATTCGTTTTGAAGAGTCCCAGCTATTGCAGTACTTCCCCTTTGAGTCTAAAAATTTGAAGATTATTGTTAATCATTTATTTAATATTAATGTTCCCGAAATCGACTGATTCTTTAATTATTCAATTTTTCGTTCCTTCATCCTGAATTATTTTCATTATAGAAATTTCATTTTTTTGTCCTTTTCGTTTTTATAACCACTGCTTCATGTATTGTTTTGTTTTCAGATTGGTAGCTAAATTGGAGGAAAAATCACCAGATCAGGTTGATGTTTTCAAAACCAACATGAACAAAGTAATGAAGGAAATCCTCGGAAGATTTAAGGAACTTCAGTTCTTCACCGGTGAATCCATGGACATCGATGGACTCGTTGGTCTCATGGAATATCGTGAAATCGATGGTGTCTCAACTCCAGTACTCATGTTCTTCAAACACGGTCTTGAGGAAGAGAAATTCTAAATTAAACAATAATTCATTAGATATTCAACAAATTATTGGATAACGAAATAAAAATTTTGTAAGTTGATAAATTGCTTAACGTTAATTTTACATGTCTTTTAATGATAGCGTCTATCTATCGACGTTTTCATTGCCCAGACGTGTGATAAAATTTGGTAATAAAATTCCCGGACTGATTATTTTATCAGACCGTCTAGATTAACCGAACATTTCAGTAAAATTTACGAGGAAAAATTTTCTCAGATTTTTTACTGTTGAATTATTGCGGCAAATGGAGAAAGATTTTATGAGAAATTTTTCTGAATAATTTTATGAGCCACTAAACAAACATGATTCTGAATGCAGCAGACTCTGAGCTCTTTTCAAAGGAAAGAATTGAAATAAATAGATCGTCATTTTGTCTATGTTCTTAACATCATCAATTATTTTAATTCGATGATTATTCGGATAAATTCGAGCATTTTTCATTTGATTTGTGCAAATCACACTATACAAAATGCTACACAAAATCCTCTAAGAAAAGTTTTCCATTGAATAAATAATATCTAGCAGATCGAACAAAGACCCATTTAACCAGAGAATTTTTCATTCTTCACGATTTATTCTCTGAAACTTCTGACAGAAACTACAAATATTGCTTGACAAAATACTAAATAATCTCATAATACTAAATAATAAAATATTTAGTATTTAATTTTGCACTCAATAGTCAATCCTTTTTACTTGGTCTTCAAAGATGTGTCAAGAATTAAATAACAAAATATTTAATACTTTGATTGGTTGTCAATACAAAATACTCAAATACTTAATTACCTTACACGCATAAATTACAAATTTAGAATGCGAAGAATATCAAGTACGAAGCTATTTGAACACGTCGTATTTATAAAAAAAACTTTTCTGCCTAACGCTGCTCAAATTTTTTTCTCAATTTTTGGAGACAAAAAAATTTGAGTGATCCATTTGATGAAGATCCTTCATAGATACAACAACGTGAATTAGAAAAAATAGGAAAATTCGAAAAATTATCAGTTTTATACCACACTCAGTGAGTAATTTCTGTCTGTGATCAGTGCTTGTGTAAAAAAAATCTGAACATAGTCATTCATCAAAACATTGATTTCAACGATAAATATAAAAACTCAAATTTTGTTTTCTTAAAGTTTTTTCTTTTTTTTCAGATAAATCCGGAATCAAGACTGTACCTTTGCTTCCCGCGTGCTGGGAATAATCAGTGTCCAACGAATTCACGCAATTTAATTTATAGCCAATGATTATTTTTGATTTTGTACTTTTTTTTTAACCAATTTGTGAATGTACATAAAAATTCAATCAACCCATTGTCAATGATAATGAATGTAACAGAACGAATTGTCTAATACCGGAGATATTTTCGATTATTTATTAATTCAGAATAGATCGAAGGAGCAGATGGAGATAGATGTGAGCAAGATCCAGATGTTGAAGATTTGAAATGATGGAATGAAATAAAATTGTTTTCGTGAGCCCAATTAATCCATTTCAATCAATAAAAATGTTTTCATAAGTGAACCCTTTGTTATACAGGAAAATTATTTCATTTACTTATAAAATGAAGGTCTTTGAGACTCATACAGAACTAATCGGCTTTAAGTTGTCTGGGATAATCCCATTTAATTGAAAAGGCAGTGGAACAAACATTTTGTAAATGCCTATTAAAAAGTTAATTAAAGCCGCTCATTGAGGAGATCGCATCGAGAATTTCAATAGAATTATAAGGGGATCAGAAAAATCTAAGAATCATCAATGAAAGAATTGGAGTGGTTTCTTCAAACGGATCCAGTCGCGTTTTTCAACAAATAGGAATGATTTATGTGGGGTGTTTATTTAACTTGTTGGCGGGGTGTAGAGTGGGAGAAATATCAAGGGTTTCGACACAACTGCATCATTAACTGACCGTCTAACTTACCATCAGAGTAAAAATTTAAATGCGATTATTTTGTGGGGTGAAATGATTATTTTTGCAAAATACAAATTGTGAGGCTCCGTGTAACGTCATTGTTGAGGGCATAAGAATTCGTTCATTGAAAAATAAATATTTCACCCTAGAATATATAATGGGATTGATAATTTGACTCTGATGGTAAGTAATATGGCACTCAAGATAAAAAAATAAAATGATCAAAATGATATAAAGTGGGTGCATTAAAATTTTCTTAATTCCGTACCATTTTATGTAATTCATAGTTAAACAATCCGGAGATATCTTTATTACGCGCTAATATTTTAATGATTTTTTTAATAAACCGTTTTCAGGAGAGGTTTGACAATCACGAATTTTTGTTTCGACGAAGCAGGGTATCTCCCAAGTATTCAAAATTATACTACTCGTATCAGCGGGGATGAGCCGAAGTAAACAACACGCACTTGCAAAGAAGTTAAGTTGTTGGTGTGTTGTGATTATTTATAAGAAATGAGGATAGAACTACATAGAAGCTTCAGAGAATTCATTAGGAACAAGATGTAATAGGATCTTTATAAAACCGACGCGTCTAAAATGATCGACACAATGTTTGGGTTCCACGTCTAAATATCCAGTCGAAAATACCCAAACAAAAATCTCCAATGAAAAATGTCCAAAACAATAATATCCAAAACACAAATATCCAAATGCTATCAAATCCAATACAAAAATTAGACAAATCTATTTTGAACTCCAATCCACCTTCTTGGATCTACAAACAGATCCAATGTTCGCGGATATATTTGCTATTGGGTTTTTTACAATCGGATATTTTCGAATTGGGTATTTTTAACTGGATATTTTGGACTGGATATTTTCGACCGGATATTTAGACGTGCTCCCAATGTTTGATAACATAAATAACGTGCAAGCAATCAATTGTATGAGTTTGAATGGCCCGCACATACAGTGATCTCTGGACCGCAGGCACAGTAACCTCCTACGTTACCATCAGGTCGCTCTCACCGAACAAAAACCCGGGCTATCCCATATACTTTCAATTATTACACGTAATCCGTGTAGTAAAGAATTATTAAATTACAACGATATATTCCTGGAAGATATTCGATTCTATTTGTGGAGAATTTGGATGTTTATTCCATTGTCCATTATTTTTTAGTGATTTTATAAAAAATGGTGCCATAAGATTCTGTTGCTGAAGACATATCTTTAATATTTTCTCCTGAAAGATCTGCGTGGTTCATCGTTTTGGAACTTCGGAAGGATAATTATTATCATTTCGAAGAATATATCCTCCAAGTTCCAACTCTCTAGTTCATTTTCGTCTAATTCTATACGATATCTGATATCTCGTAATCTGACGGAAGTAATCAGAATCGCTGGATCATTTTCAAATTAAAAGTTATTAAAATGTGTATAGTTTGCACAGCATATTATCAGTGTTACTGAATTTTTAAATATTTTTTTATGTTATCTAAATATTATATTATATTATTGAAAATACCCTTTTTTATTCACATTATTCGAATTGATGAATGAGCATTTAATTTATCATTTTATTCTATTAAAACTATGAAAGATAAAAATATAAAATAATGACACCTGAATAATTCTGCTGGTAGTGTTTTATTTGAACGCATTATCCACAGAACACTGTATTCTTTCTAAATGATTAAAGAGGTACATTGGATATTTGTTATTTTCAAAATGATGAATTTTCACGTAAAAAAGAATTGTTATCCTTGAAAATAGGACGGTAACTGCAGTGACGATGATTCTACAATAAATTTCGCTAAATTTTTCGTATTTCTTCGATGACCAAATTAATTTTTCCTCAATCAAACTTCCATTAAAACATATTTGTACTAGTGTGTAACATTTGCAAGTCGATAATGCCAATTTGTCATTGATTGATCAAAGATTTTAATTATCCTACAACAAATCTATTCTTCAATTCACCAACCAAATGTTCATTACCTTTCGATCAGTGAATCCAGTAATTTGAGCATTAATAAAAAACATTTTCTTTTACAATACTTTACAGAGTTAAACATCACCCCTATCCATTACTCGAATGTAACATTACAGACGATAAGATTATCAATGAACATCACAAGGACAAAACATCAAAGGATAATATATATTACTGTCACAGTCGAAAAAAAATATGTCGTTTCCTTCCTCATTTATTCGACATTTTTCATTGGATAAAATCGACCTCTCCACAGGTGCCTCATAATTTTAATGTTTTGTCCTGTCATATTTCGTACTGTAACATCTAGAGGTGCGATAAAAATGAATAAAAGCAATTACTCGGCTTTCTCATTACTGTATCGTGTAATTATGCCCTTAATCTACTGCAAGTAATCGTCAGGATTTTCATTAAATTTTCCTCGCTATGCTTAAGTTAATATATATCTCGGTTTTATTCTTACATATTTTTTTTTCAACATTCAAATATAATTCATTATGAAAATTTTCACAGGTAGCATTCTCGCCCGTGCTTTCCTAGTCTGTCAAAATAATTTCTTTCCTTGTAGTTTGTTTTTATTTTCTTTTTATTAATTTTATCTTTTTTTTTTTTTGTTGGATACCAAAACTATTGACTCTCACGTACGTCGAGGTAATTTCGGTTCAGGTTTCCTTCCTCCACTTTTTATTTATCCATTTGTCAGCGACATCACGAGAAAAATATTACAAGTGTTATATATTCTATTTCATTTCCATTATAGATTTTTTTATATTCTATAATTAATTCTTTCGATTGTGATTATTGGTAATGCACTGGTAGGCATCAGGTCTCGATCAATGAAAAAATTAATAGAATCAAATGATGAAATTATAATTTTGATTTATACAAAAATAATTAAAATTAAAATATCATAATTTACAATATGATCTTGTATTCTGAATAATCGTGGGTTTTTCTCTGCGATAGGCATCAACATTAAAAAACTCTAATCAAGTGTAATAACAATAACCAACAACTAACGATCCCCTACGCATTCACGCAAAAATAGAAATATCGATTCGATAATTGTATCGTTAATAGTTAATCGTAAGTAGGTAATTTATTACTGTTTTTATCGATGACATTAATGGCGACAGCTGAGAGCAAATGAGTCTTTTCACATTCTACTGACAATTTATTTAATAAACAATACGTTGAATTTACGTAAATTACTTCAGAGACAAAATAGTGGTGAATAAATTTAATTTTATCCCCTGCTTTCAAGAAATCTCAGTCGTCAGACAGATTTACCTGAATTGTAGAATTCATTAATTATTTGTTTTACATCTCTCAGCTGCCACTCAACATTAGACGAAAAATTTGTCAATAACAAGTCTACATTCTTGTTCAGATTTAATCGTTAATTGTCTATTTTCTTTCTACGCAATTCTTAGTTTTCTACAACGAAAGTACATTTATATTTTCTCGCAGTATTTATGTGATTTAATTTCGATTAAATCGTTCAATGATTTTTTTTCGAAATGCAGGACTTTCAGTTTTACAGTCGTCAATAAATTGTTTAGCTGCATGAGACGTATGAAAAAGTCATAGAATTTCTGTAAAATATATGTCTACGGAGGATATCGTGAATTATATCAAATTCGTAAATATTTTTTACAATTTTCGTTTCCTTGGGAAAATAATACGCCAAACGCTAGAGGTATTCTTATAGCCACAACAAACTGTCTTTTCATTGATTTTTGAATAAATTTGAAACAAAATCGTGGAAACGTGAAGTTTTCTGTGGCAATTATCCCTACGAAATTACTCGAAGTTTCATAAAATCATTTCGTGGAGTTCCAAGATCTCTTAATATTCTCTGTTGTCAATATGACGTTTTCTGGTATTGGCCATTTAATATTTATCAACCATTCCTTGTGGACATCAGTCCTATAAAAATATTCTGAGAATTCATAAAATCGTTTTCTATCGGTTGCCAAAGTTTTTATGAATTTTATTTTGATATTACGACATGAATAACTTATAAATAACTTGAATTCCCTGCCATGGAATTGTGAAATGGAATTTTTACACAAAAAATCAACGTAAGGGTTCAATTATTTATAATTTTGCGGACATATTTCGGTGTTCAGACGATCATATCAGTTATAATTTCAACTGAACCGCTTAAATATTTATTAATATTGAAACATTCATGGAAATGCCTGCTTTTAGAAAATCAGGAATTTACAGAATAAAAGAAAATCATTGAAGAAGTTGATTTAAGGCTTTGGTTGGCATAGTTATCCTTAGAGGCAGTAAGCTGGTCATAATTGAAACCAATGGGATCATCCCCTTGGAATGATCTAATTAAAGGAATATAATTTTAAAACAATAAATACTTTTCTGAAGTAAATAAATATTTCTTTCGCTCAAGACGTGAAACTCCTGGTTTCACTAGAAATCCAGTAGAGTTCCAGGATTTCAAGTGACATGAGAATCAGAAGGTCTTATTTTCTTTAAATTTTCAATCTAATATGAATATGCGATGTTAAGTGACATTAAATTTTTTATGAGACCAGAAATTTCATTTTTTTGTAGATTGCTTTCAGTGTCTTTGTTCTACAAATTCAATAATTTATTAACAACAATTTTCCGGTTCTCTGTTTATTTCACAGGAAAAAATGGAACCAGAATCTTCAGTTCTTAAGATTTTTCCACGAAATTCTAATTTTCAATGCCATAATAATCTGAAGTGTCAGCGCAATTGTTAAGTAAAATTCAGACAAAAATTATTGACATTGTATCTTTACATTCAATTGTTTTTTCCAATAACTCAATCTCTGATCGTCTCATTTTTATTCATGATACGTCAAAATTTTCATGAAAACGGAAAATTGTTGATTGTTAAAATTATCTTCTCCGTTATGACCTTTTTCCTACTGATCTTAGCTTTAAGTCATGCGGGGATCGACATTGGGCCTTCCTTGAAATACTAATTATGTAATGAGGCGATAAAATTATCATTTGACTAATGTGATTATAATCCTCGCCTTCCCCCCTAAGGATTTTCGCCCACCTGACATTAAATCCATAACATCTGAACCTGAGGCCATCCCTGAAGTCTTTGGATTTTCTAGACTACGTTAGGTGATGGCCTTGGGCATGATTAGGGAAGACTTGACTTCGCCTTGGCCCTCACACCTCATGTACAGAGACAAAAATACACGACTATTCCATTTGAGTCCCCTCAAAATTTAAAGGACTATCCACTATCCTCGAAAGAAGAAAAAAAAATCACAATTAAATTCAGATGAACCACCAAAAATGTGGCACCCTAATTACCCCATTTTTCTTAGGAGTTTCCCTAGGAATTAGGTTACCACATCTGATCTTTTTGGTGACCACGAGTTGATCCCATAGGTCAGTGAACAGTACGCTAATTTACGGTAGAATTTTCTCTTTGTGTGCCACCCCCTTAACGCAGTCTGAAAAAGCCTCGCATTTCACTTAATGACATAAGACACCACTCCATCTTCTCTAAAAACTAATGTTACGAACTCTCAGAATATTCTTATAATTCTCAGTCAGCCTACCACTGTCGGCGACTACCGATTCGCCGCCTATCTTGTTACTGTCGACATCGACAGAATAAAAATATCGCCAGCACATCGACACCAGTGATGACATTAATTTGAAGGGTCCAGAGTTTCTAGAGTGCAGTAAAATCCGTTAGGATAAGCTCACTCTTGCATTTTTTTTTGTTAATTATATTTTCTTTTTCCCTTGCCACGTGTACATTTCTCAGATTTTTCCTTTTTTTTCAGTATCATAAGCCAATTTTCGTGGCAACTGTGTGGCATTGTATCCCAGGAACTGTACACCACGTACAAGGGAAACCATGGAAAACCTTGGCCGTTAAGGGATCCATCAACCAATCCTCATCGGAGTATGTTTTTTCAATTCTTCTCGACGAGTCTTGGTATCTAGACTTCCCTTCGACAGTTTCCGAAATCACTGTTGTCGGTACGTGGCTCATTCTTCTATTCTTTCTGTACTTTTCATGATAATGACTGGCTCTTAACATACAAAAATGGAACTTATAAATTGATTTCTCCGAACTTCGTGTATTCCTTAATACCCCAGTACCTCATGAACTTGGAATTTCACGAGAAAATTTAAAAAAGACCCAGTTCCTCTAGAACATCTCCCAACGTTTCTAAAAATTCCTAGAAAAATAATCCATTGACTGACATATTTTCCACAGAAATTTTCCATACGTAAAAACAATAGTCATTACACTTCACCCCCAATTTATCCCTCGTCAATCATATCTCTTAATATACACAAGAAGAAAACAAACAAGAGTTCAATAAATTACCGTAATTTACATATTCATTTTTTTTATTGGGTAATTGTACGTATATGGGTATACCCATGTATGCAACTACCTAAGAAACAATCTCCTCCTGAAAGAATCAAATAAAAAGCTGCGCTTGGAATGTAACAAAAAAAACACATAAATATTTCCAAATATACAATTGCATAGTGTATAACGTCTCGAAAAAAGAATTTCTCCCAAATAAATCATCGAATTAATTAATTTTGCAGCAGTCCCGACTCTATACTCTCCTCTATTTTTTCTTTTCATCTACTCTAATCCGTCAAAATTATTTTTTTATTTACTCATTCGACATAAATAACGAAAAAAATAGCGGATAAAATCTATTAATAAGTATCCCTGTTTGAAAAAAATACCTCATCAAATTCCCCCCTCAGGTGTGTTATTCAGAAATAATTAATTTATACTTTGAAAAGATAATTGTCTCCTGTTAATTGCAAATTACATGTCGGTGTGCCCCAATACGCGGCACACCTCCATCTCCTAAGGATCAGCTGGACTCTCCAGCACTTCCATGAGAAATGAATCGATGGGCACATCACCAATCAGTCTGAAGAAGAACAAATGTTCAAGGCATTTGAGACCAATTGAACGCAATGAAGGGAGACGAAGTAGGAGCTTGGCAAATCGTCCTGGTTCATTGGGCTTTGCAATCCTGACATACTCCTCGAGGGCTGCGTACACTTTTTCACGAAGAAGTTCAACTTCTTGGGCTGATTTCAATCCACGAACCTCGGAGTTGAACAATATTATGGCCCTGAGGCACCCCAACTCGGTCTTGTCTACCTTCATCTCACGCATTTTTGTCACAAGCTCGGAGAGAACACGATCGTAGATTTTCTCAAGGCCAACTTGCTCAGCTGAATTTCTCTGGACGGTGATACCTGTCGCCAGGACTATAACATCGGACACGTCGATTGAGCGATGAGAAAATGCCGCTATCAGCAGCTCATTCCAACCTGCACGAAGCAGGAGGACCTGATCCTCCAGGGGGAGTGATGTAAAGTGGGGAATGTGTTTGGCCCATTCCACCAACTGGAACAGCTGCTTATTCGTCGCATTGCAAATACTGGAAAGGGCGTTCTGAAACAAATATTTGTGGAATTAATTTTGGACATTTGACGAGACGGAAAAATTCGATAATCTGGAAAGTTTTTTCGAGAAATCGTGGAATGAATAATTCAGGGTCACAAAGGCAACTTGTGCATTGAAAAAAAAGTTTGCACTGTTGAGAAGATTAATTAAACTTATGAAAATTAGGATATTATATTATATTATATTATATTATTCGAAGTACCCTTGTTTATTCAAAAGAATCGAAGTGATGAATGATGAATGATCATTTAATTTGGTCTTTTACTCTATTAAAACTATCAAAGATAAAAATATAAAGTACTGACATCCGAATAAATCGACTGGGAATGTTTTACTTACATACATTGAACATTTGCTATTTTCAAAATGATGAATTTTCACGTAAGAAGAAGTATTATTCTTAAAAATAGGACGGTAACTGAAGTGACAATCATTCTTTAATGAATTTCACTAAATTTTTCGTATTACATCGATGAACTAATTAATTTTTTCCTCAATCAAAGTTTCATTAAAACATATTTGTACTAGTGTGCAACATTTGCAAGTCGATAATGGAATTATGTTCAAGATGTTAACAAGGGAAAATAAATCGTTCAACAAATAATTCATTGTGAAAACTGCGAATTCTGCAATGAAAAATATTTACATTTGTTCAGAAAAAAATTCGTGATATCACCGTTTTTTAAAATTTTGTCCAAATGAATTTTCGAATAAAGAGATTCATGGTTGAAAAATGAAAGCAGTTTATCAATCTATTAATCAATCGATTTTCGAATCGAAAAATTTATACTTGAAAACACGAAAGAAGTTGATCCATCAATTTTTACCTAGAATTGGAAAATGCAAAAATTAAATGACGTAACAAGAGGAAACTCGCGTACTCAATTGTTTTCAACTTCATAATTGCACATTCTCCAATAGAGAGTTTATGAGAGAGCCTGAGAGAACACGATTGAAAGATTCCAGTTTTTTTATGCTTAAATTTTCATCGAAGGCAGTCCCGTTATGAAACAAGTATGAATAATGCATGTCAATTACTCAGACAATATCGAGAATTTAAATTGGGTGATTGAATTTTAATTTTTTGTTAAATAACCGAGGACTTGGAATGCATTAAACTTTACCAGTTGGTTCGTCAAGAAAACTTCTGAGGGAATTTGGCAAATTTATGGTGAGATGAAATCAGAAAAAATCATTTATTCATCGATAATTTATCATTTCAAATCAACAATCAATATGTCGATGTAGTCTATGCCAAATGAGTCAACGCTCCCGTCTTGAACTCCTAGAAGTTTATCTCATCTATTTTTTCCTTGAGGGGAGAGAGAAGTGGACGAATAGAAAAATTGTTTCGTTTTTTTTTTAAATTTTGGTCCCCAAGTGGAAAAATATAATTTATTTTCAGTTTTTGTCAGTTGTCTCGACTATGTTGCTTTGGTTTCTCTAATTTGAATTTTTTATGCTGTAAAGTATTTCATTACCTTCAGTATACGAAGAACCTTCGTCTTCAACTAGTTTTTTTGCTCATAAAGAACTTTTGTCTCGTGTTCGGTTTGATTTTTATCGATTGTTTCAAAATTCTCAGGGCAAACAACTGCATAAAACTCTTTCTTCGCGCATTTTCGACAAAAAATTATTGTGTCTTTTTTTTCAGGAGATTTCATTAATTTTTTCAGAATAAAAAATAGTTTTTATATTTCATGGCCTTTGTTTTTTAAACGTGAATGTAGAATTCAATTGAATAGAGTTGATTTTCCATTTTTCTTGTTTGAATGTTCATAATACATTCAAATCCACTGTTCGTAATACGGCAATACCTATCCTGACGGATTTTACTGCACTTTTTGGCCTGATAAAATAACTTAATTGTATCAAGAGAATTTCATTTGGACTAATTATCATTAAGCTGAAAACTTTGGAATGGAGTTATTTTATTTTCTGCGATCGAGGTGATTGATACAAATAGAACTTCTCTAGAACTGATACAATTGATTCACCATATAAAATTCTCCAATTATCATTTACTTCAATCATTACTTAAATCATTAATCATGACTTCTCAATCATTATTTACTTAAGGGGTTATTCTCATGTGAGCACTTCAAAAAATCGATTTTTTTTTTTTTTTATATTTTGACAGTAAAACCTATTGAAAACATGCTGTGAAAAATTCAGACCGAAATTCATAGTATTTGATAAGTTACAGCTCATAGTCGCCGACGTGTGGTAAGCGATTGTCTACCAGGCTTTCAACTTTAAACGCGTTTTTCTCGAATCATCATTTTCTGAAACGGTCAAGGTCCTACAAGAAAAAGTATTCAACCGATTGCTTTAAAATTTACATATGTTCTTCTACTCATTTATAGTTATCGTCCCTACCACAATTGTTTATTTTCGACAATATCTTCATATTTTTTTTAAACGATTTGTAACGAAAAAGAAGGAGATTTTCGTGATTTTTTTTTTGAAGTTCGATATTTTTTTTTGTTTTTAATGAAATTGATTATATTTGGTAGGGACGATAGCCACAGATCTACTGAATAATAATCCATTCGATTTTTTTATGTCAGACAACATGAACAGCCGCTATCACCTTGACCAGTGAACTACCTTTTTTTGTTAGGGACTACTTTGACTTTAAAAAAATATATGTTAAAAATGTAAAAAACGAAAAAAAAAATTTTTTTCGTATATTTCAAAATACAAATAAAAATATATTGAAAAATCAACATGATTGAAGTTTGTTGTCGCATAAAAAAAAATTCCGAAAAAGTGGTAAAATATAGGCGTTCACATGAGAATAACCCCTTAAGACAATGTAGAGACGTGTCAAAACTACAACCACCTATTTAATCATAAGAACAATTTACATGCTTAAGTGAACCAAAGGACCTCCAGAAAAAAGAAAAATGGGCAAGGAATCGAAGACTCCTGTCATTCCCATAAATAAAGGAATCTACAATCCAAAAGAAGTTCTATCTCCTTCAATCAAATCAGTCCCACAGAAGACATAACTTTAGTCCATAGTGAAATCACTTTTGTTTGACAATCGTCAACCTATTGAGTGGATCCAACTGAAATCTTGATAAAATTAATGTTTTTTCCACCAGTGCCCCTTTAAACATCTTTTTAATACCTAGTTAAATAAAATTTGACCGTTACTCATGGTGTAACTCACATCATAATTCCCCTGATGTTCCATTTTACACTCCACTCTCTTCTCAGCCTCTAAGATTCTCTCAATAGGCATATCAGAATGCGAACTACTGGTACTCTCAACTTCGCTCTGATCTCGTTCCTTCGTACGCTGTCTCTCCTCCTGTACAGCTTCCCGTTTCATTCCCATAGCCAGACACTTCTGATAACGACAATATTGACAGCGATTCCTCTGTCTCTTATCGATAATACAGGATTTTTCCTCACGACAGGCGTAGGAGAGGTCCTTCCGCACCGTTCGTTTGAAGAAGCCCTTGCAGCCTTCACAACTGAAACAAATTGGTAATAAATTTTATTCAGTATATTATTCGGAAATTCATTCTCCAACAGACATGTTATTTAAACATCCTAAAATAACGAGTTTTATTTTTCAATTTTATTTTTGTGAATTTTTGGATGAAACCCAGAGGAAAAATTTCTTGGTAAAATGCATCAGTTGAAGATGTTGGAGATTTATTTTTGTAACCCCTGGAAGTTTAACGGTTTTGATGCTGATGTTTGGCATTCATCCACTGCTTTCACTTTCACGTCAATTTCCGGTCTCATTTTCACCGTTTTAACGTCAATTTATAAATTCGCCAAAATTAATTTCACGAGGTGATGTCTGGAGATTAAATTTATCTTGTGGTATTTAAATCTCGGTTGAGTTTCAATTCAATATCAAAGGATCTGGGGGCTGGGATGATGAAAGAGAGGGATGTACAATGTCATGACAGCCAACTCGGTTATTTGGATTGACGGAATAATGTGAATTCAGATTACTATGGGGGGAAATGAATGAAGAGTGAAGAAACAAATGTTTCAAAGTATTTCTGTCTGACTCCATTCGTTTCAATTGTTGGGGTGATAAAGTGGATCATTATCATGACAATGACAATTTCAATTACAAAATAATTTTTATTAATTGTCTAGAGAATAAATTTCTGGAATTAAGGCAAAATTCCATCATTTTATTCATTATGCATTATTTGTTGAAGTAGCTGTACTGTCAAGTCGATATTTTATTGACGAGATACGATGCTTCTAAATATTTTCAGTTGGGAAATTTTTCGGAAAACTTTTTTTATTGTTTAAACCTGGTCAAGGAACACTGCGATGATAATCAAAGTTCATGGACAACAATAGTTCAATAAAAATTACGTGGAAGTGAAAACAGGAGTCCGATTAAAATTACGAAGGGCGTCTGCAATTTTTATCGAACCTTCGTTTTCACTTGATTATTTTTCCCACCCAAATTTCAGCCAATAGAATTGCACCATTTGTTGATATTTTGTATAGCCTACCTCGAATATCAGCGATTATTTTTCCCATCTAAATCTTGGCCAATAGGATTGCACCATTCGACGTTATTTTGTATAGCCAACACGGTATTTCAGCGGAAATTCTTGGAAATTTCACTGGAAATTTTGCATGTTGCTATATATAAAAAAAAACAAATGTTGAAGTAACCCTCAATTGTATCTGACAGATTAAATGGCAATTCGTTGAAAATTATGTCTCATGGTGCAATTCTATCGGCCAAGATTTGGATGCAAAAAATAATCCCCCGAATACCACTCGAGTTTCGAAATTATCTGATATTTCCCTCAAGGTTCCCTACAAACAAATAAGCTTGTCAAGTTTTCCAGAAAAATTTTTAAACTGAAAAACTTGACACGTTCATTTGTTTGCAACGAACCTACCGGGAAATATCCGATAATTTCGGAGCTCTTGTGGTATTATATGCGATTATTTTTCCCATCCAAATCTTGGCCAATAGGATTGCACCATTCGACGTTATTTTGTATAGTCAACACGGTATTTCAGCGGATATTCTTGAAAATTACACTGGAAATTTTGCATGTTGATATATATAAAAAAAAACAAATGTTGAAGTAACCCTCAATTGTATCTGACAGATTAAATGGCAATTCGTTGAAAATTATGTCTCATGGTGCAATTCTATCGGCCAAGATTTGGATGCAAAAAATAATCCCCCGAATACCACTCGAACTTCGAAATTATCTGATATTTCCCTCAAGGTTCCCTGCAAACAAATAAGCTCGTCAAGTTTTCCAGAAAAATCACTCGCGCTTCGCGCTCGTGATTTTTAAACTGGAAAACTTGACACGTTCATTTGTTTGCAACGAACCTATCGGGAAATATCCGATAATTTCGGAGCTCTTGTGGTATTACATGCGATTATTTTTCCCATCCAAATCTTGGCCAATAGGATTGCACCATTCGACGTTATTTTGTATAGTCAACACGGTATTTCAGCGGATATTCTTGAAAATTACACTGGAAATTTTGCATGTTGATATATATAAAAAAAAACAAATGTTGAAGTAACCCTCAATTGTATCTGACAGATTAAATGGCAATTCGTTGAAAATTATGTCTCATGGTGCAATTCTATCGGCCAAGATTTGGATGCAAAAAATAATCCCCCGAATACCACTCGAACTTCGAAATTATCTGATATTTCCCTCAAGGTTCCCTGCAAACAAATAAGCTCGTCAAGTTTTCCAGAAAAATCACTCGCGCTTCGCGCTCGTGATTTTTAAACTGGAAAACTTGACACGTTCATTTGTTTGCAACGAACCTATCGGGAAATATCCGATAATTTCGGAGCTCTTGTGGTATTACATGCGATTATTTTTCCCATCCAAATCTTGGCCAATAGGATTGCACCATTCGACGTTATTTTGTATAGTCAACACGGTATTTCAGCGGATATTCTTGAAAATTACACTGGAAATTTTGCATGTTGATATATATAAAAAAAAACAAATGTTGAAGTAACCCTCAATTGTATCTGACAGATTAAATGGCAATTCGTTGAAAATTATGTCTCATGGTGCAATTCTATCGGCCAAGATTTGGATGCAAAAAATAATCCCCCGAATACCACTCGAACTTCGAAATTATCTGATATTTCCCTCAAGGTTCCCTGCAAACAAATAAGCTCGTCAAGTTTTCCAGAAAAATCACTCGCGCTTCGCGCTCGTGATTTTTAAACTGGAAAACTTGACACGTTCATTTGTTTGCAACGAACCTATCGGGAAATATCCGATAATTTCGGAGCTCTTGTGGTATTACATGCGATTATTTTTCCCATCCAAATCTTGGCCAATAGGATTGCACCATTCGACGTTATTTTGTATAGTCAACACGGTATTTCAGCGGATATTCTTGGAAATTTCACTGGAAATTTTGCATGTTGATATATATAAAAAAAAACAAATGTTTAAGTAACCCTCAATTGTATCTGACAGATTAAATGGCAATTCGTTGAAAACTATGTCTCATGGTGCAATTCTATCGGCCAAGATTTGGATGCAAAAAATAATCCCCCGAATACCACTCGAACTTCGAAATTATCTGATATTTCCCTCAAGGTTCCCTGCAAACAAATAAGCTCGTCAAGTTTTCCAGAAAAATCACTCGCGCTTCGCGCTCGTGATTTTTAAACTGGAAAACTTGACACGTTCATTTGTTTGCAACGAACCTATCGGGAAATATCCGATAATTTCGGAGCTCTTGTGGTATTACATGCGAGAATTTTTAGGAAAAAATTACCTCTTGTACAAATGAACCAAAAATAATTTGAGAATTCACGAAGAATATCCGGACGTCTTTACCACACAACTATTCTGTCGGGACTGGGAGGGGAGTAAATTAATAGCATGTAATCAGTGCTTATTCTCCGGTGACAAAATTCAAAACTGTCCTGAAGTGTATACAACTGATTATCGATTAGTTCACTGACTGTCTTCATGACAATAAAGTCCACAGACATCAGATCGATGAAAAATAGAGCAAATTTTCATCGGAGAATATTTCGTGAGAAGAGTTATCGGACCGCATTATGGAGAGGAAATTATTCCATTTTCATTTTCATTTTCATTTTCATCTTCATTTTCTCTAACAGATTTTTTCTGGGGAGTAACTTCCCAAGGGATCTCTTCCCGGCGAAAATTTAATTTTTGATTTTTGTATTTTCGGAGTCTTTTTACGTTGCCAGAAAAAATTATTTTCATGGAGATATTTTTTTCTTGAAACAAGAATCAGATCAGATTTTATGAGAAATATCAATCATTTTTCTGGGAGTTTTTATTGGGATATGGATAAAAGGGTATAAATAAATGTAGTGATTTAATTAATTTTATAATCATAAACTCTTTATTTAACTTGCACGAGGAAGGCACGACTGATCTAGAGGACTGGTGTCCAGAGACTAACTTACTTCTTATAATATGAAAAATCTATACTAGGAGAAAAACAATAGAACCTTTATGTTTCCAGAGGACAGAGTCTCCTTTGAATACCACTTGTGGTAAGGATCACAATGCTCTCAAGTCCAGAGCACAACAGATCATAAATCAGTCCCTTTTCTGGAAACTATTTTAAACATATGATAAACCTTGTCGAGTGATTTTTGAAGCAGAAGAGAAGAGCTGTGTTCTAATTTTCCAACAGTTTTATTCACTTAAATCAAATAAAATAGCTCTTGGAGCCGAACCTTATTTATTCAGGACAAGGCTGAAAAACTTGATGATTTTTAAATTAATATGTTCTCCAAGGAAGAAGCTACAAAGTTTCTATTTGAAAGCAAAAAAATTCGAATTTTCCTTAGCCCATCTTAAGTTATCGACCATTGAAGATGGTTCATTGTGGCCCAATTAATAAGATTTGGGAAAGAAGATATTGAAAATAAACTAGATTCGATAAAAATGCCTAGATATATGCAATTTACAAATTCCGATTAAATTTTGTTTTCATCATTAATAACTATGAGCACTTAGAGCAAAGAAAAAATTATGCAAAACGTTCGTTAAGATGATAAAAAATAAAATATCTAGACACGCAATAACTTGAAATGAGATAAAAAGGACTTGAGTTATTGAAATGAAAAAAAAAACATGAAAATTAATAACAGCAAAATTGAAGTGCAATTATAGTATATTTTACAGAACAGTCAGCGAATTTTTCCTGAACGTTCCATAATTTTTATCTGAATCTTCTGATAAAAATTACGATATGTTCGTATAAAATTTCTCAGTTTTTAGTGAATATTTCTCTCTGGATGTGATTCCGTCATTGTAAATGAATATGTTGTTGTTCTGGGGAAGAAATATAAACTTCTCGCGACTTCACGATATCTCATTACAATCTCCAGTTTTATTCCAGGTAATAATATTCTCTGTGATTCACCATGCGAATTTCTCCGGTCAATTATAACTTACTTAAGAAAACGTAGAAACAGGTTGATTACTATATCCACTTATTTAATCATAATAATAATTTTGATTCTAAAGTAGATCAAAGAATTTCTGGAAAGAAGAAAATTCGTGGCTGGCAGGAAATCAAATACTCTTTGCATATAAACACTGACCCACCGGAATGAAAGCCTCAAATGTACGTACGACATTGAAGTATTATCAACAATACTTTCAAGGAAGTAAAATGGAAAAAGAACTCTATTTAATTGAATTCTAAATGTAAATTTAATAAACAAAATCCATGAAATGTGAAGACTTTTTTTTCAATTTTGGAAAATCTCTGATATCTGGCGAAGAAAAAACAAAAATAATTATTTATAAAAAATGCGCCACGAAAAAGTTTTGCGTAATGGTTTGCTCTGAAAATTTGTGACAAATAAACAAAAATAATAAAAAGCGCCCAACAAAAGTTTTCAACGATGAAAAAAAATTGTCGAAGGAAATAGTTTCCACCGATTGGAAAATAGACAATTAGATTGATGCTATTAAATTCGACAAGAACAGTGAGTTTTTCTCATTTGCATTCATTTTTCAAAAATTGTCACAGCAAAGCACCAGACAAAAATTTTTCTTGACCAATTTTTTTCCTCAATTTTCATATTTAAAAAGAAATCGCCCCCAACGCACTAAAGCGTTAATTCAAGATCTTTGACATTATTTCCCCGCCGACATTTCTATCCCCTTTTCCATTCCCTAAACAAATTATCGAAATCATTTTAAAACAGAGGAATGCCCTAGTACTACAAACATGATTCTAGCACAAGCAACGAACCATAAGAAAAAAAAGTGCTAATTACGTTGAATTATACTATAAACAATCTCCACACACTTGGTACAAGCAATGTAAATTATCCAGAGAATCTGTTGTCAATGTCAATCATATTAGACCAACCATTACCATCTAGACGGATTATTACACCTGATTGAAATTATAAACAATTCGGGCTGCTGATGCGGAGCAGAATCTCAAGATTTCGACCACATCCTGTGATACTCCCCAAATTTCCAAATGCACAGAAACAAATTGTTAACCAACCCGAGGAGGTCTGCCCACACTTCTCCTTAACAGTGAGCAAATAACAATTTTGCAAATGAACTAGACCTTAAGTATATAAAAATAATTTCTCAATATTTTAAGAAATGTAAGTTAAGAATTTAATATTAGATCGACCCTGTAAATCTTATGTACAGATTTCAACTCTTTGAATAATGATAATAAAAAAAAATATTTCTTCCTTCATCGTCTCCTGCATCACAAGAAGATGAAAGTAAAATTGTCGGACAACTTGTGAGTGCGGTAATGCGATAATGCAGTCAAAAGTTTGCACTCCCCCATTCCTTTGAAGTTTTTAAATTCTGCGGCAATGAAATACCTCGCAAACACATGAATTATATCTCCAAGGTCCTCATAAACCGATATAGATTCAACTGTGACTAGAAGTGGATGATTAATTCCCATGTACTCATTTCTCCGGTCGTATAAATAGAGAATAATATTTTAATATAAAAATTTACGCTGACTGATTATAGAATAAAAAAAGGATCATTGGGATTCTCGGTAAACGGGCGTGGATTGCTCAATTAGATGGCATTGGAGCGGAGTAACTCAGGAGGCCAACACTGGCTTCTCATGTTTGTAGGAACTACGGGTGGGTAGACTCATAAACATGACTCTCAGCAAGTCCAAGGTTATTCTATGCCTTCGATATAAAATCTGCAATTCGAGGGAAAGGTGGAGGAACTTTTTATTACCAGGCAGGATCTCGTGTTTTCTCATGACACAAAATGTGCAGTCGTAGTCATTACACGCGTGAAAATTACGAGTTATTATGGCACATCATATTGTCGTGTGAAATAATTTTTTCATCCAGTGTTTTATTTTTTATTTTTATGAGTTTCAATGTTTGAGCATTGAATGAGGTAATTAATTACTCTCTATTGTGAAAACTGTTCTGAAACAATAGAATTGTATAATGAGTCTTGTTTTTGGAGGCCAAAGAAAATAGTATTAAAGTCGTTACTCTCCGTGGCATTGGTAGAGTTTTTGTGAATATTCGTAAATTGTTCAGAATAATTGAGGGAAATCCTTGACTTTTTTTTGCTTCTGAGTGGAAGCATTGGGATCGTTCCATGTCGATCGCAAAAAAAATCTTCTAATTTTTGTTGGAAAGGATGTAATGTTATAAAAAAAAAACAAAAAACCTTTTGTTTTGAAAAACTCCGCCACGTCAATTTATCGATTGTTCTCTTCCTACAGAATAGAAATCTCGAGGAAAGGAAATTTGTTCGCAAACAATCATGTAATTTTGGTTGGAAAGGATGTAAAATGGTTTGAAATGAAAAAATACAAATTTTTTTGAAAAGATATAGATGGGTAGAAAAATGGGTCCAAAAAATTTGAAATTTTGGCAGACAGTGAGTAAGAATTGCGAGTAACTTTGCATTGAGATTCGGTTCGACCGGTTAAGCCCTTTTTGTGGAATTGCGATTAGTTTATAAATGATTTCTTTGGAATATCTCAAAAACTAAAGAAAGTATTCTGTTTTTTTCGTTGCCATCTTTTTCGTCCTGATTGGATCCATTGGAATCAATCAAAAATTGGAAAGTGGATCCTGGAGGGAATCATAGTTATTGGCACTTTTTGGTTTTTGAAAAAAAAATGTTGGCCGTCTTATCTAAGGAAAAATATGGACGAGATTTTGGCACATGGTCTTGAAAATGAACGTAATTGAACGATTAGTTTCATAGATCTTCAGATTTTTGTGTAAAATGATTATGCGGAATATCTCAAAATTCACTGGATCCAACTAGTTTTTTAATCTGAAAATTTTAGTCTTGATCTCCTCTATCATAATGAATTCAAACTCTACGATAATCAATTGAATAAAATAGGGGAAAATGATAGAAATGAACAAAGAAAATTCGTTGCATCAGCTAATTAAATATTTTGTTCATTTCCCCATTTAGATCTATACATATTCTTAATAAATATAAATTAATAGGGAAAATATATTGTAAAAACCGTTCGAAAGCTCGCCATCCATTAATTGATAGCAAAGAAAAGATACTCATACATTTCAATAACTCATCTACAGTCACATAATAGCGTTCCCCTGTTTATCTCGAAATTTTGGTAAAGTTTTGTAAATTTCTGCCAATGTTTTCCTGAGAAAGTAGGAAAATTATTTCACGATGATTTCACGATAAACTTCGTGAACCATTTAGTAATTAGAATAATTAGAAAACTTAATAAACGGTAGATTGTTCTACGTTAATTTTATCAACTCTTTTTGAGAAATTTGGAAACTTGCTGTTTCTGTGCACAAAGTTAGTCGCCATTGATTGAAGAGTCATCGTTGAATTTAGTGGTAAAACAAAAAAAAGTGCACAATAATTATTAGGGAAAATTCCAGCACTGATACTGATAATTTTATTGGGTAAAATGTGAATTTTTCCTTGTATTGCTGTGAAAATTACAAAAAACATCATCAGGAATCCCAAGAAGTTTTACGTAACAGTATTAGATTTTCCCACAGCTGGTGAGCTTTAATTGTTCCAATTTTTTCTAATATTTGGATTAGGGTTGTCCGGGAGAAATACCCAGTTTGTATTTTTGCTGTCATTCAGGGAATAAACACTAAATAAAATTTACTGCAATTTACTAAACATATTCAAAGTAGCTCTACCCTCAGGTCGATCGGTATGTTACCGCCGGGATAGGTTGTTTTGAATATTTTCAATTGCCAAAATTCCCAACTAATTGCATGAGTAAAATTCGAATAAATTCATAAACCCAGTATTATCGAAATTGAATTTCAGAAAGTATTAATATTTTTAAAAACCCTTCTTCCCCATAAACAAATAATGTAACTTATTTTTCCAAGGGTGGATTATTTTTACGAAATTTCAAATAATTCCTTAATTATTTAAGTCTAATGATCGAAAATTCTAGTTCTAGTCTTTAACTGCAACAAAAATATGGTTTTTCCCATGAACCACTGCATTAGCTTCTGATTTCTTAATTTTTTTCTTAAAAAACAGAAATGATAATTAAATTTATGTCAAAATTATGATTCCAAAGGAGATCGAGTTTTCTGAAAACGTGAAGTATTTTTCGATCAACTTTGAAATTATCGAAATATTTAGAAGCAGAATTACCTTAAGGTGCACTTTAATGACAAATCAGCCTTATCATAATTAGATTAAAACTCTACAGACGAAGGACTAATAGATTCTGAATATAAATACGTAATTGATTGCCTCAGAAAACTTTATTCGTAAAGCATGAGGAGTGGATGAATGAGAGGAAAAAAAATCTAAAAAGGAGGAAACAGACGTTTGCGCGACTGTCTACTGAGTTGAAAAAATGACAAGGGGCGCCCACGCGATTTCCCATCACTTCGGCCGAACAAAGACGTACAAAAAAACCTCCCTTTTACGGTGGTCTGAACCCCTCTCCAGAATTACGCACTGACAATGATAAAATTTTTGAAGAAATGGGAATGAGTCAGGTATAGGTGTAGACGGGGAAAGACTTAATGAGAAAAATTTTCGACATTGCCAGAGGGCTATATAAAAGTAACTTGACGCATTATTCAGTGACAACAGTAAATGCTCGCTGGGGATATCAAACCGAGCTGTGAATTGTGTCCTTGAACAATCAGACAGTTTGTTAAAAACTGAAAAGGTGAAAAATTGACGAAATAATAGAGAGAAAAAAACTTGAAAAGCTTCAACGAGCTTTCAATGAAATGGAATTTCGATTGTCATGACAAGTCTTTAAGAGTGTTGTCATGACAGCAATATTATATTATTTATTCCACGAGACATAGCCGCGCGCCACCGCTCGCGATTTGGTTAATCTTCATTGTTGTGATATTTTTTATTTAAGTCACATTTGCGGTGAGCGCACCTTATTTTAGCTACTGTATGAGTAGAGCAGTTGAATTATATGGATATGAAAAGTCAATGTAATATTTAACCTCAAAATAATTATACCAAAATGATCCTGAAGTAATCGCGTATGACGTTGAACACGTCATCATTTCGTAAACATGGATCTTCAAAAATTGCTGATATATTCACAGCTGATCTATTTCCCACTTGTAGGCAACATGCAAAATTTTAAATGTCTTGAAGCTGTAACACGACTTGGAAAATACAGGAGTTTCGATAAGATATAGATATTTACATTTGATGAGTAACTTGTTTCATTTCCATTTTCTAACTAAGTTTTTATTTTCTACTAATTAACTCATCCTTTGACTTGATTTACTTGATACTTGTGTACTTGTGAAATTCAAATTTTTCCGCTGTGAATGTATCTACCAGTCACGAATAAGTGTTACGGAATTTCGATATGTTCGATTCGATTCGAGATTTGAGGTGTATGTCCTTTTTACAAAAGGATGCATACCCTACTCGGGGCTTTACATTGTGTTGTGGTATCATGGGTCGACTTACTCTCCAACTGTGTGGTATTTACCCCGGGAGCTGTACGCCACCTACAGACTCTCCTGGTGACCAATCAAGACCATGGAAAACCCTGACCGGCACGACGTCCGTCAACCAAGCGTCATCGGAAATAGTATTTCTTGATGGGAGGCAGGTTGGACAAGGTGGAGGTGCGGGACTGCGGTGATACGGAGAACGACGGGTATGAACAAGGGCAACTGTAGGGCCTGTGGGAGAGAAGGAGAGATAATGGAGGATATCGTGAGGTGCAACGTGCTGAGGAGAAGGCTAAAGATGGAGGATGAGAGCCGGTGGACGAAATGATGCAGGTCCAGTAGCAGAAAGTATTGGAGGGAGAGGATGGTGGAGATGTTAAGGGCACCACCAGACAGAAAAATGCGTGACAGAGTGAGGAGAGTGGAGAAGACCTTCAGGGGGGCAGAAGAGGAATGCGGAAGTGATGGGGAAAAGGAAGGAGAGTAGTGTAAATAAATGATAATAATGAGTGACATAAGCAGCGCAACAAAAACCTACCCGAGTGGAAATTATGTAAAACGAGCCTGAGGTTTGATCAGAACTTGATCTGGTGGTGGCCAGGTTCAACTGATCAGGCGAGACTTGATGAAGAACTGATCAGTTTTTAATTTACTCCATCTGATCGGAATTACTCTGACCAGGTTCTGATATGGTGAGCTTGATCCGAACCTGAGGTCCTTCCAGCTGTAATCACCTTGATCAAGTTCGGATGAGATGGGCCTGATCTTATACTGAAGTCCGTCTGCTTGCGATTATTCAGATCAAATTCTGATCAGTTCAAATTGAGCGGAAATCGAAGGTTGTGCTTACAATTGGGCTACAATGACTTATACGTAGAAAAGAGAAAAAATTCTCCAGAGGATATTGAGTCCGTTGTCGTGAATGATAGAGGCAAGATCTACCGGAGCATCTCGTTTGCAATGATCAGGCCCATCGTTCCGATGAGACCCAATATCGTCGTCTTCGACTGGGATGACAAAATCATCGATGTGATTGGGTTCTTAGCTCATATCCAGACGAATATAGTCATAAAGAAATAGGAAAGACAGCCCCTGTATCAGCCACATCAGCGGGGCCAGGGGTTCAGACTCGCGCCGATTGTTCTGGTTACAGGTTCGGTCGATGGCGAGAAACAGTATTTTATATCTACTTTTGAAGTCATCTGAGAATGTCGGCGAAATGTCTTAATATTGGCTGGCTATCATAAGACATAAGACTTTTACTCTTCAATCCTTTAGACTAAATAGGGGGCGCAATCCCGGACTACAATAAGACTCACTTAGTCAGTTGGTGAATCAAAAAAATATTTTCTCGGGATAATGGTGAAGAGTTTTTTTAAAAAGGAATTAATTATTTTTCATTTTGATGACATTTGTGGTGTTTTAAGGCAATTAATTTTTCGCAATGGTAACAACAAATCGAAGCCAACGAATTTGCATGGATTTTAGGAAAGTATTGTTTTGATACTATTGGAGGAATTCCTTGATTTTCACTCATTATTCCTCTCAGTGCAAGATAATTTGTGTTGCTTAGGGTACACTGAGAAAAAAAATTTCTCTCTGCCAAATATTCAGTTATTTAAGAAAAGTATTTAATTTTCCAAAAAAATATTTCTTGGATTGAGTAATTACTAGAGGAACCTAATCAACTTTAATTAATGGGAATCTTATTGCTTCTACAGATGATTATGTTACACAAAACATTAAATGAAAATTTCTAGTGGGAAGAATTTCTATGAATTTGTCAATCATTCATAACCATTAAAATAGTTCACTCGAGATTATTATTAACACCATCACGTTGTCGATGAATCTAATTAACATAATGGCAATATAATCACAATTTTTTAGTAATGACTAGAGTGGAGAAATACGATATTGAAAAAATAAATACTTCTCTGAAGTAAATGTATATTTGGCAAAAACTTTTTTTTTCAGTGTATAAGAAAGGGGGAATCTTTAAGCAGGAATCTAAGGCCTCGAAAGCAATTCAATGATCTCATTAGCCAGGAAAAAAATTATAATTGATAGAATAATTATAACACTCCATGAAATTCTTCATTTCGGTTAGTAATTTCTTGCACAATCGTAGTTCTTGAGTGTTCCTTGTATATATATTCCACCGGGTCACTCTCGTTATTTTACGACCAGCAAAATTCATCAGACCCATAAAAAACAGCCACACAAAGAAATATCGCTAATTAAATTTTTTTTTCTTGAATAATAAAAAACAGTGAATAGAATATCGAAGAAACGGAGGTTGAATAATTTCATATGAACGATATTCCGTGACCGGATGGGTTAATACGAACCTGTAGACACCATAATGTTTTCCACTGGCCCGATCACCGCAGATCGAGCACAGATGTTTGCTGCCGGATAGTGGATGATTCGGTGGATACGGGGAACCAGCACCGGTCTTACTTTGGCCGCCTGGTGATGTGCTCAGAAGGCTACTGTGGCATCCCATGGTAAATGACCTGGAAACGTGTAGGAATTTATTGATCCATCAAGGATGATTTGTGGCATCCATTCAACCGCATCTCGGCGGAAGGAGCCATGGATAAACATTATGGGCATTATGGGCATTATGGGTTGTCTCATAAAAAAAAGTGTCACCCTCCCATGAACTGGCTAGGTGGCCATTCGATATGCATTGATACACTGAGTAATTCCTATTGCGAATAGCGTAGTTCCCGATGTATTCCAAGTGAAACTTCTTAGGCGACTTCGGCAAAGGTTGCGCTGAGCGTTTAACGCGGCAGTGGAGGGAGTGGCGTTGAACGTTCAACGCTGCTCGGAGGGAGAAGAGCAAGAGAGAAGGATAGAGTGGGAGTGAGGGAACGGGAAGAATGAATAGGCACCTGACTATGCGATATTCGCGAGAAATTTAGATAAAATGGACGAAAGACTTTTTACATCGAAGTTTAGTCATCACAATCCAATTGTAAATTGAAAATTTCGACTTTGTTTAGTGATGAATTTATAAAACGTGAATTGAGAAAAATGTTGCGCGATAGATCATATTATTGTCTTTTTCCTCTCGCTATTTTTCTCTTGTACGAGATGATACGCATTCTTTGGAATATCACCAAGAAGTTTCATTTCTTCTGCACGCAAAGACTCCGCACGACCAATTTTTCAATGTCATTGCATCAGAAAATAGGATATCTAGGATATAATCAAGTTGGATATAATGTTTTCATTTGAGTTAAGACAAGGAAATGTACGAATATTGGATTTTACACGTTTATGGAGGGAAAGTTATTGAAGAATTGTTGTTAATATTGTTACGTGTCCCCGTTCGAATATCATTCATTTGTCTATGACCTGAACTTGGTCAGAAGAACGACTGTCTTTTGGATTAACATTAGTCTTGGTGTGTCTTTCTTCGGAGCTCTTACATGACACATCGTCACACTTCTTGTAATTAATAAACCGCCCCAAACATTTACCAACCTGTGTCGTCTTTATTCTTCGCTGGATATAACAATATAATGAAATGTATACGAAGAGAAAAGTTCTTTAAAAATTACGTGCCTGTTCCGTAATTTGCTAGTCACAACAGGATTTCGAAAACATCACGAAATAGTTACGCATTTTTTCACTGAACGTTCCATACTTTTTCTAAAACGTTTTGGACTTTTTCATGATAGTTCACTGAAAAAGTGCGCAGCTCTTCCGTCATTTTTACCGAATATTGTTTTCACTGGTAGGTTACGGAACAGGCCCTCAGTTTCTACACAATTTTTCTCTTCGTGTAGGAGAGAAAATGGCATCTATGGTCTTCTAGCAGAAAACTAAGTTTCATAATATTGGCATTTCTTCATTTTTCCCTACGAACGTGGGTTAAAACGGATGTTTTCAATAATTTACTGCGTTCGATAGACGTTCCTCAGAAATTCGAAACTCAGCACAAGGCTTCGGGTATATCTAAAAATGTCAAAAAAAAATCTTAAAAATTTGGCTCCATTTTTTAATTTCGCCTGAACATCCTTAGTACGAATGAATCCAAATATAGATAGAAATGTCGGACTAACTATCTGTTCACCTCAATTAGATGACCGTAATCATTCACCTTCAATTAATTAGGTAAATTTCCGGTGATTTTGGATAACAAATGTCTGATTCCCGTTCTCGTGTAATTATAGCACATTTTTTCCCGACAAATATGAAATTCATGACCACAATATCAACTTTTAAAACATTCTTATTGACATATGGGATTGAAATAAACAACACTTCCGTTATATTTTATTCACTTTATAATTTATTCGTTATTCGTGACTCTACTTTCGTCAGGAGGTATGTTCCTCTACAGATTCTCACGACAGACTAAACTCAAAGATAGTATTTTTGGGCCTCATGGACCAGAACATTTCCATCCCCAAAAGGGGTTTTTATTTATAATCCCATGTCCACTTCTGGTGGTCAAATGTTGCTCAGCAAAACGGGTAATAAAAGTTTTCCACCTTTTTATATATTGGGCCATATCGCAATAAAGCTCTAGAACATATTTCCAGAGGAGAAAGAGTGAATTTTGTACTTGGGGAAATCCCCAAAAATTCTCAAAATTGTCCAATGAATTCGCAGTCAATAATCACTTCAATGCCTTAAACATAAATTAAGTTGTCGTAGTCGTGTCCTAAGCAAACCCGATTAGCTATTTCGCATCAACAATTTCAATTTCGTCCCGAAAACATTAATTTACACCGTTCAATACCTGACAGAATAATTGCAATATAATTATCCGAAATCCAATAATAAAAAATAATCCTAACGTTGTATGTCATACAACTGATGACAAGTCTGGGCAAGTGACCGCAATTTGCGTGACCTCTCAAAATTACATCAGGGCTACCGGATACAGCGATATAGACAACATACAATGCGCGAATGCAAAAGTGGCGTGACGGCCACGCCAGACTCATCCCCGGTAATGCGTTTTTAAGGCTGGGATCAGACAGACCTGCAGATTGTGGTCACGTCAGTCACGAATGCTCCGGAGTCACTGATTTCTTTTCATTTCGGTCCTCTAAATTTTTACAGATTTTTCAAACTTTATCTTGTAGTTGAGAACTAATTCGTAAATGATGGTATTTGAATTTGGAGAATTACGCGGACTAGACACGAAGATAGTTTCCACCTGCAGCTTATTTACTCAGAATTATTTTAAGTGGAGAAATATCTTAATTTTGTCGGGTGTGACTATTCACGCTGCATCACGTACAGCGTGCAGCGTGCTGCACGCAGGAATTCCTGTGTGAGCCGGATGACACGGGCATATCGTAGTACGTCTCACACGGAAATCCATACATTTGTTTGAGTACAATATAACGTTGCGATAATGGCCGACTAATATGTGATATGTTAAGGGTCATCTGAGGCGTGTTATAGGACTAGTCGATTGACGTCTATATAATTTTTTCATGGCACACGCAGCGTGCAGATGCAGCAGCTCATATCGATGTTAGTAAGGGTGAAAATGACGTATTCTCGAATAATCGAATTGGGAGATTCGAGAATCGACTGTTTGTCAATCGATTTATAAAAATAATCGATGTCTGTTTCCTATTTATTAAAGGAGAAGCACATAAATTAAGTTAGCTACGTAAGACATTGGCTAACTTCATGCGTAAGACTTTTTCCTTATTCGTTCGGGTTCATAGTGGACGAGACCGCCAGCGCGCCGAATTTGAATTTATTCCGAAGTAGAACATGTAATATTTTCGATGGTGACTTAAACAATCAATTAGTAGAATTACTGGAATTGTTTATGTTGCCCGAAAATGAGTTAGTTTCGTTTCATCGTTATGATAAGTCACCATCGAAAATATTACATGTTCTACTCCGGAATAAATTCAAAACCGGCGCGCGAAGCGCGCTGGCGGTCTCATCCTATTTATAAAAGCAGAAGCACATAAATGAAGTTCGTCCGAGTCGAAATGGCGTAAGGTCTTTCCCATTGGCCGATTAAATGAATGGAGTTTCGCGTTGGTCGAAAAGGCGAAAACGTTCGTGTTCCTAAAAGCATCCATTGTGAATCAAGTTACCTCTCTCATCATATTTATACCAACGACTTTCACATTCGTTCTTTTACGGATATTTTTCGGATATTTTCCTGTTTGTTGCTAAGCAAGGAAAATATCCGATAAACAATTTGTACGTGTTTCAAACCCCAAAACTGTCATTAGAAAAAATCAAGTTCAAAGACTTTACCTCGACATGAGCACATTTGGAGAAGAATCCTTGGAGATTATTGATCAAAAAATTAAAAATAATGTTCCTAATAATACGGTGAAGACAAAAGCAACAATTTGGAAACAATTCTCTGGATTTTCTGCAGACAGAAAATATACGTTGGAGAAGCCACAACTACGAGTGAAAAACCATACCATATGACGTGAAATGCCACACATTTAATTGTTTGCAATTGGAATGAAAAAAATAATCCAGCCAAATACCCCTCGACCTTGAAAATTAGTCGGATATTTCCCTCCAGTTTCCCCGCGTAGCACCGATCGGGATAAGTTTCGCAGAAAAACCCTCGCACTTCATGCTCGGGATTTTCAACTTGCAAAAGTTATCCCTCTCGTTGCTACGCAACGAAACTCTCGGGAAATATCCGATAATTTTGAAGGTCTTGGGGTATTACTACTGATAACATTTTTCGTGGAGCGAATTGAGTATTACAAAAAATCTTATAACAAAAATTTCACTACCTCTCTCCGATTTAGAGATGAGTCAACTTGTCTCACTTTACCACTTCGTTATGGAAATGGTAATTTTAATCATTTTCTTTCTCTTTACTAAATATTCCGAATATTTTCTCAAAACTCACCCCGGGCTATTAGGTCCAGAAGGGCTGAAATTCCCGGAGTTCATGAGGCTCGCAGTATCTGGTTTCATATCCAGAGGACTCTGGGGCCCCACCGAGGACATCGACATGTTACTGCTGTCGAGGCTCAGCCCTGAAAAACAACAAATACGAATTGAGCAATTTTATATTAGATAAAAATTAGACAGTTAATCAGCCAATGAATTTCAGTTTCACGTGTGAAATTCCTCAACAAACGCGTGTATTTATTGTTCAATTCACTCGTGGATATTTACGAACGATATCGTGATACGTAATTGAACAGATGGTGGTACAGGGTCAACCGGAGTGAGATGTCAGGGTGACAGCAAATACCATGAACATCAATTATGTAACCAGTTGCGGGACTAGTCATTTTTATGATGAATGAAAAAGAATTTTCTAGGTACATTATTACCTGGAGAATATTATAAAAATATTTTTTTGAGAATTCCTTGGGACATTATAAATTTTATGGAGTTGAGTCCAATATAAGGATTACGTGTTCCATCAGTGAAATTCTATATTCTCAATATATTCATAATTTCAGGCAGGTTTTTAAAAAAATCAAAAGGTCTTCGTGGCTCTCTTCGAAATAATATAAAATATAAATATTCATCTTAGACGGATTTTATGAGCGACAGAAAATCGCATTTGCAAATTTCTTTTTTTTTAATTACTCCTCATAGAAGACTGTTCTCAGTGAGGAAATGCCTCCAAATAAATAAATTAATTGCTCCGATTGAAAATGCATTTTACTTATTGCTTCCTATTGCAGTCGACATTTCGAACTGTTTATCAAAAATTAATTTTCAGTTTAATTGAATAAGTCTTCATACGATTTTATTTTTTTTTATTCTCGTGTTTTCCCTTCAATTCGAAGAACATTTTCATGCGCGGAAATTGAAGTTTAAAGTGACAAGTTTGGGGTATGATGTGTATGCTCTGTTTTCACAGATCTAAAGAGTTGCATGAGTAGGACCTTCGTTGATACGAGTCATTATGTCCAGGCTATTGTATCCCTTTTGTCATTATAGTTAGTTTCTATAAGAAAACGAACCAGAGCTGATGTGTCGCCCGAGCGTACAAATGAAACGATTTAATATATTTATTTGAAATTTTGACTTATTAAAATTATGCCATTAAGGTTGTTTCGTCTAAAATCTCATGTACAATTTCGGTTAAAATTATTATGGTGAATAACTTAAAAAAACCGCTGCAAAATAATTATTTTCTGTTTTAGATAGTGGATTTTAAACTTGAGATCATGATTTTTGAAATTTGTGTAACTTTTTTCGCGTTTAAATAGAGCATAAAGGATTATAATTTTTAAAAAATCATCGACTTGATACCTTTTCAACTAAAAATTATTCAGGATAGAAGCTGCATCAGTACCAAGAATCCAATACAACAATAAAAAATTAAATCGCCTGACCGTTTGGTTATCGTTAAATAATTACAGGTAGTCCGTAAATTTACATAATAAATAACAGTTACAATGAAAAATATCGTTATATTTTAGCTGTCCACATCCAATACAATCAATCAAATGAGCTTCCACACTGTCAAAAGATTGTGCTTTAATCTGAGTAACTTTACCGCGCATAAACTTTTAACCGAGATTGTCGCACGACAGCAACCTTAAGTTTATCAGTAATTCCAATTGAACATCATTGTCACCCACAATTGTGATTTACGATCAGCATATACACGCATTTGACAAATTACCCGATCACTGAATATTAAATCATTTTCCTCGAACGGCTGAATTAATTTTTTCACACTCCCCCAAGGTCTTTCTCTCTTCTCTCTCCTCGCTCTCTTTTGTCTCTCTCATGAGAAAAAAAAAAACGAGACAGACCGCCCGGGCACCTTGACCAAGCAAATACGTCGGTACAACGCTCGAGAGCTCAGGCTATTCATCGTAGCAAATATATTTATACCCGCGTGTTTACATGATAAACGCAGCCACACTGGATACATGTACGAAAGCAGCATTGACTTCTTTTTCTTTTCTTCTCGCGTATTAATTTTTTTTCCCCCTGGGGTGTACAGTCGGATATTATTTTGAAACGTTTCCGAACGGGTTACGACCTACGCTAAGGCGGTTTCGCTTGTCTCGATGAGTTTGTAGGTATACGTAGTTACAAAAATCATTTGAGTTGCTAATAACGATTCCAATAGATGATCTGTCCCTTAGAGCTTTTACCATGAATTTAACAATAATAATAATAATAATAATAATAATAATAATAATAATAAGGTAGGTGTGTGAATAAGTCTTTCCCGTTTTTAGTAAGAGATGCCGCCACCAATACTGTACGAGTATTCAATGGTTACATATGTCATAATCAAAGCTTATTCATCTGTCAACAATTCCACACTAACACATTAGTTGAAATTTTTTCGCATCATAAATTTTTGATATCGTGAAAATGTCGAAATTTGAGCCGAGTCGACGTCATTTGCGGGAAGTTTCACTTTATTGGTTCAATTTGAAGAAATCTGCTGCCGAGGCGCATCGATTGCTTCAGGAAGCTTATGGAGAAGGTTGTGTCGATGATTCAAGTGTTCGCGGATGGTTTCGACGCTTCAAAAGTGGTGATTTCGACGTGGAAGACAAGGAGCCTTCCGGGCGGCCGCAAATCTTTGAAGATCAAGAATTGGCGACTTTGCTTGATGAAGATTCGTGTCAAACGCAAGAAGACGATGGCCAATACTTTCAATAACTCATTTGTAACCATTTTTTCACAATAAAGGCTCAAAATTTGAAAAAAACGGGAAAGACTTATTCACACTCCTAATAATTGCTACCGTGGATACATGGTAAATTGTGACGTGGATTTAAGGTCATTTCTAGCGTGAATTTAAGGCGGCGTATTGGCCTCCTTTTTTACCGTAGACGGGACCGAATGCGCTGTAATTATGAGAATCATTAATGACAATTTGAAAATTAAATGAGTTCTGAATTGAAATGTGCTGCCTTAGAGAGGTGTACACCTACGAGAAATCAGTGTGACACACTTTTGAGGTATCAATAGTATAGATGTCCTGTTGTAAAAAGAGTAAATATCGATAGTATTGATCGATAACAAGCAGACATCGATTGTATCGATCGATAGAAAGGACCTGTTATTATATATTCCATTGTAAAAAGCAAATATCGATAGTATTAACAGTTAAAAAGGACATCGATACTAGTGAATCCTCGAGAGTCTATATCCTCGAATATCATCGATTTTCCTATATAAAAAGGTCAATAATCGAACATGGCGAATTTTATGGAGATAATCGATGATGTCATAGCTCTAATCGATAGTCGATTAGTGAAGAACCAAAGGCCAAATCGGTATCAATGTCACAGCCCCGGGGTGCTATTATTTTTTTATTGTAAAAACAACAAACATCGATACTATCGATAGCTCGAAAGTCTTTCACGTCGATGTCTTATCGGTTCACAGCTGTCTGAGGCGCTTAATTTTAATTGAGAGCCCATTTAATTTTGAATATTTTCACAGTCACAGCGCACGTTCGGTCTCGTTTGTTCTTTCTAGAGTAGGATAAGACTGAACACGGATAACGAGATGCAGATGCAAAGAAAATTAAAAATGAGAAGTCGTTAATTGCCAAGAAGATCAAACAAGAGGTTCTACGTGAATGCTAAACCGCCTTGTTTTCCTGATCAGAAAATGTCTCACTTGGTGGTCAGAAACTCATCCGCCTGTAAAACTGCAACCAAAACGTCTCAAAGATTGAATTCTTTAAAACTGATTTTAATTAATTAGTTAAAGTCCCACTCGAAAAAATGATTGACAATTATTAATGGATATCTGCGTCTCAAGTTAAGAGAAGTTTTAATTGGATTTGTTTGAGTTTTTTATTTTTATTCCCCGTCCATTTGGACCACTGGGCTTATCTGATCAAAAACTGTCGCATTTATCTCATATCTACGGGAAAAAAGAGGATTAAGGCGCTGTCTTATATCCACGCCATGGATTTAAGGTAAAATTTACCGTAGCGCGTGCGAATAGACACTCCCATTGACAATGACAATCCAGCAAAACGTGATGTCACTACTATTTATATTCATTTGTGCAATGAGAATGGAAAAATTTCGAACATAATCCAAGAATTGAAATATGACAGCAGAAAATTCCAAGAAATTGTTAAATGAATCATCTTTGGTTGTCAATGGCCCGAAATCGACAACTTACTTATATTTAACAATTGTTTTCGTTCCAAAGATATCTTTTTCAGTTTTGAAAGGTTAATCTGAAATTTTGTAAAATTTCACCATCTTATCCGGATATATAAATTCACAAAAAAGATTAAGTTTATTGTTTAAAAAATACTTCATCACCTTTCATGTTAGGTAATACAAAATGTATAGAATTGCGTTTTGAATATAAATAATAGTAAAGAGATTACAATGACTCATTGTACATATCCATATGCTAATTTTAGCAATATCCACTCATCGATGACAAAAGATCGCCTCAACAATTGCCTCAAACGTGATGAAATCCTAGGTATTTCACACCTTCACGCACGTAAGTTGTTGAACTTTAAAATGAGCATTAATTTCGAACTAGACCAAACGAAAATACGTTCAATGTCGATGGTTTGAAGACGAAGGCGAGGGTTCAAGCATGCCAGTTGGCTAGCTCAGGTGTGAATAGGTAAATGAACGAATACATTCATTGTATATATGAAGAGCAGTCCGAAGACAAGTATAATGACGGGAACATATAAATATGAAATATCGGAGACGGGTATTATTGGCTGGGGAGTTCAAATCGATAGAGTAAATGATTCGCACAAAAATTTGAAAAGAGCCTAGAGCTATGAGTGGTGTATTTTTAATAATATTGTTAATATTGTTAATATAGTCAATATAGTTAATATAATGAATATAATTAATAAATAGTCTATATCCTTGAGAGCCCCTACACGACCTCAAAATTTAGTAAAATCGTTGTAATTAGACAAAAGTTTTTTCTACTAATTTTTAAGTTATATATATCGTAAATATTGACTGTTTTTATGAATAAAAACGTGGAAACAAAATAGAGCGAATGATAACATATTAAGTTATTGAAAGCAGCAACTTTTGAATTGTCTTTATCAATATTACTGAAATTTTGAAAGTCATCGCTCTAGCCCAGTGGTGAAAGAATTACTGGGAAACTTTTCACAGGGCTTTTGAGGAATATTGAAAACTTCTGGGGAATCATGCGAATTGTTACCCTACACTGAGGGACAAATTGATTTTAATTAAAGATTCATATTCTTGACAAGAGAAAATATTTGTTTAGAAGGTATTTGCCCAAGCTAGACATTTTCAGTTTAAAATTTAGTTGAAGTTCAGTTCCAAATATTAGAGTTACGTTGGAAGAAATAATTATCGTACCGTATAGACTTCGAAAAAAAATCGAAAATTCGAAATAAGTCGGAATAATTTGACATGTTAATAATCGTTGCCCAACATTATTTCTAGAATAATTTTTTAAGTTGGTCTGGCGATAACATCTAATTCATTGATTTACTAATTCTAATTCATTTCTAATTCTAAATAAAATTTTTTAAATAAAATTCTTAATTCTGGTGAAATATTATCCTCAAATGAATAATAATATATCTTAAGGATACTTAGATATCGTTATTACATTGAATGCTTGAGACTTGTTGAGCTTTCATACATCATCAGACTGATGGTATGCTTTTGATGCAGACAACAATGGCTGTTTGGGTTTCGATCTTGAAAAACATCATAATAACGCGGTAATGAATTAGTTATGTTCAACTATATTTTGTAATTAATTAAAGCAGTTACGCTATGATCAACAAAAGATTCGCAATCAAAATATACGCCATTTAAGGATTCTTTATATTCCATCCGAGTATATTCTATATTCAATGGGTATGTTTTAAATAATTATACCGTACCGTCATCATTATCAGTTTCTTCCATTACAATATTTCAATCAATTGTATAACTATGCACTTCACTTTGCTCAAAAACAACATGTGAGACATGTAAACCAACTCAAGACATTTACTGAGAGGTTAACATCCGCCAGGACATTAGCAAGAGAGACGCCTTAACACGAGTTCGATAGTGGAGCCCTCCGTTCTGATTGGCCGTACCAGTCGTGATTCCTTCCCGCCAATTTATGAACTACATTATTTTTAAATAATGGTAAATTATTCAGAAAAATTTTTCTTCGTCCAGAACTGCTTGTGGGGACGGGAATACTATTAATGAGACATTTGTGGTCAAAGTAAATATCATTGGACCCCGAATTTTCCCGCCATTGACCCTGAGCTAACGGTTTTCAGGCGAGAAGTCGGGGAGGTTTATTAATGCCAGATGAGAGAAAATACAGGAGATCTGCCTTCAGTCAAGTCTCCAGAAAAAGAATCAATAAATATAGTTAAACCAAAATTTTTTTCCTCAAAAAAAAATTGTTTTTCTTTGTTTTCATTAGATTATTTTTCCCACCCAAATTTCAGCCAATAGAATTGTACCATTTGTTGATATTTTGTATAGCCTACCTCGAATTTCAGCGATTATTTTTCCCATCCAAATCTTGGCCAATAGGATCGCACCATTCGACGTTATTTTGTATAGTCAACACGGTATTTCAGCGGAAATTCTTGGAAATTTCACTGGAAATTTTGCATGTTGCTATATATAAAAAAAACAAATGTTGAAGTAACCCTCAATTGTATCTGACAGATTAAATGGCAATTCGTTGAAAATTATGTCTCATGGTGCAATTCTATCGGCCAACATTTGGATGCAAAAAATAATCCCCCGAATACCACTCGAACTTCGAAATTATCTGATATTTCCCTCAAGGTTCTCTACAAACAAATAAGCTTGTCAAGTTTTCCAGAAAAATCACTCGCGCTTCGCGCTCGTGATTTTTAAACTGGAAAACTTGACACGTTCATTTGTTTGCAACAAACCTATCGGGTAATATCCGATAATTTCAGAGCTCTTATGGTATTATATGCGATAATTTTTTGATAATTTTGATAAACAAACGACACTTAACCAAATAAACCTCTTTTCATGTCATGGCACAATTCTCTTGGCCGAAATTTGGATAGGAAAAATAATCCCCTGAATACCACTCGAGCTTCAAAATTATAGAATATTTCCCTCTAGGTTCCCTGCATACAAATGAAGTCGTCAAGTTTTTCAGGAAAAATCACTCGTGCTTTGCACTCGTGATTTTTTAGCCTGAAAAACTTGACTCCTTCATTTGTTTCTAACGAATCTATCGGGAAATATTCGATAATTTTGAAGCACTTGTGGTATTATATGTGAAAATCCCTAAATTAACAATGGGAACCATAAAAACTCGGTATCTGAAGGTAAGTGCATACGAGAAAAACACTTTTGGTTCGAGTATATCGATGTTAGCCGGAAGACAATCGACTTCTTTGACGTTCTTCGACGGAAACATTTTAGTGCTTGAAAGGGAATATGGAATAGCAAATTATTATATTTATTTTAAGTATTAGGTATATACTTCCTTTAATTATAACGTATCCACTTTATACGAGTTTTTTCCTCGTGAATCATTTCCTCATGGGCTTTAAAGATCGAATTTAGAAATCGGTCATAACACCCGTTCGGCCAATACCTCGGGTGTGAAACCGCACATTTCATTATTTATTATGTCCCGAGTTGTGTAGTAAATCCACTTGGAAATTTTCCAAAAACTCGGGACTACTATAATCATTATTTATGAAAAACGTATTTTCTATGAATATACCTTAAGGCTATGACCTCTAATCGGTGAAAAATGTAAGCACAATATAAAAACAGTCTGTGTTCCGTAGATTTTTTATTTAAAAAAAATGTGAAAGTATCACACTGAATGGAATTATTGCTAAACAAAAAATTGAAAAAGAAATTGACATCAGTAAACACCGAGAAAGAAAATTATTTCTGACGAATATCCGTTTACTTCCGAGAAGTGTTTATTTTTTCAATATCATATTTCTGTAGTCACGTCATCATTAGGCGATTCTTATTATGTTTGAATTATGTCATTTGTAGTTTTCTAAAACATGATTATGGTAATTATAACATTCAGCGAACCCCTTCAGTAATTACGGAAATTTAAAAAATTATCAAAACTCCTCTCGCTAGAGAATTACAAAATTTATAAAAAAATTGAAATTAGAAATTTAGATAAAAATCGAAATTATTAACGCGTTAAGTGCAGTTCATTTGAGGTTGCGTGCAACAGAGTCATCTTCAAGAACTATAAGATTATCATAATTGAAACCTAATTAGGTCCTCCTGAGAATGACTAAATCGAAGAAATATAATTTTGTAAAATAATTAGTCCTCGTAATTAAATGAATATCTGGCGTAACTACTTTTTGTTCTTTTCGAAAAGGACCGGCCTGAAGATCATATCAGTGGTCATAAAAATGTACAGATTTTTCCAACAACTTGTCGACAGGGAAAGACAAATCTGTAAATTTGTACAGTGATTCCGATACTAATTACTGTGCTGCCTTACAATCGCGGCGTAAACTGCAGGTCTGCGAAAAATTACGATACCAGCTAGTAAAATTTCTTTATCGGCTTAGGAAAACTTCTATATCGGCCTCGTAAAAATGCAAAGTCCAATGGGCGACGAAAAGACCTCCCAAGACGAAGTCCAACGTCGGGAATAATCGGTTATATTCGGCGCTCATCGTTAACCAATCATAATCAGTTAATGAAAAATTGCTATGCGGCACAATCAAAAGTAAAGGAAGGCGCAATAAAATCAACTGATCTAGACAGGAACCTTTAAAGGAGGTGTATCCATTTTTTATTTTAATTTAAAAAAAAAATTTTTTTTTAATAAAAAATGATAGACCTGCAAATTTTATCGTGTGCTTTTGTTAATTTTACGAAGCCGCATCTCATTAATTACAAAATTTATAGCAGCCATAGGACTTTTTACGTGTGAATAAAACATGTTCCAGTCTTCTAGCATTTTGATTTTTCTCTCCCTGCACTACAAGGAAGACCGGCAATATTTCTATTGAGAGTGCTTGATATGGGTGGACAAAAATGAATCGTCTGTCTATAGCTGTTTTCAGTCCATCGCAGTATGTTATAGTTTTTATAGTTTTTCTCCAAACAGTACCGAATTGTTTAGAATAGTTTTAATAAATAGAAACAGAAAGGAATGAATGAACAAGGGCCTTTTGTCAAATGGGTCTAGAGTGTCAAATCTTTGGTCACTAAGAGTCAGTTGATCTGTCTGGAGACATCACACCAGAAAGATATACCTTCTGCGTTCGATAATAAATAATTAAGTTGATAGTTGAATCGTTTTTATATTATTGAGACAATCCCTATCCATAATCCAATATTTTTTTTCTTCAAAAGTAAAATGCATGATGTGCATGCATTAAAGTTTTTTAAAATTTCCCCTGCAGTCTTGCCTTGTCGATTCACCATGAAATTTATCGGGGACTTGCAGGCCAGTTGCTTGCCTTATAAGTACAGGTTTGAAAAACCCTGGGGAAAATAAAAGATATCGCAAGGTTGAAGCGCACTTTCTCGTGAATAAATTTTTTACCCTCGAATGTGATGATCAATTTATTTGCATTTAATTCTACAAAGATGACCCAATTGATAGACGACGTTATTTATCTTGAGTTAATTACCCCAATCAATCTCCTAATTATTTCTCATAAATTAACTCACAATAGCTCTTGAATGAGAGAATCTGTTTGTCTCTTCATGTGAATCTTATCAAATTTCCGTGCATTTAGCGAAATAGTATCCGATCTTCGTCATCCAATGAAAGATAAATGAAAATAAAAAATAATTTTAAATTGCAACTTCCATATTTTTTCCACTAAAAGTATAACGGACTGAGCAACATTCCCGAAAGAGGCGAAAGTGTATGCACAAGAAACACTCAGTAAAAAACTGGTTTTCAGTTTCGGAAGAGCATTTAAATCGTCAGACGATGACGTCATCACGTCGAATCGCTCTGAAAAAGTCTATCATCACTTGTGATATTCATGCAGAATTTTTCCAGTGGGGGAGGTTTCTTTGCCACCGTGAAAGATAAATGAGATAAAAATTCATGAACATTTTTTCTGTGATGTGATTCAAATTGAAATATAACGACTGGGCGCTTCTTTTCATAGTCCAATTTCCACGTAAATTGTTAATATATATTATTATTGAAGATCGCTCGAGCATTATCTGTTGTTCGATTCACGCCACACTATAGGGACAACAAAAAGAAACGTCTGAATTTCATGTACCCTTTTTGTACAGATGCTTTGACCCCTATTCGTCCGACCGTCGGGTCCTAATAAAAAAAAAGTTGGGGCTCAAAGGCCTAAATGAAACTCCAAAAATTTAGAGAGAATGTTGTGAATTTCGTAAGTGACGAGTGGACAATCGTGATTTGAAATTTAATTTGAAAATTTATCGGAAGTTTTCGGAATTCCTTTGAAGAAAACGTCGGAGAGTTTTGAAAAAATTGAGAATTTTTTCAATGTTTGTTGACAAACAAAAATATTTTCTCTGGATCTCTTTCGAGATTCAGATTCGGACGTGTGAAGTTTGAATACTAAAATCATAGTGAGATGTCCAAAAACATATCGTTGAATGAGGTTCAAATAACAGCTCGAATATTTAAGTGAAAAAGTAGAAAACCATTTCACTGGAGAATAAGCCGCCAAAGGACAGAAATTATAAACTATTGATTTATTTCACTCGAAATATCCACTCAGAGGAAAATATCGAAGATTTTACAGAATATATTTGATTGAAATTTCCATTTAAAATAGAATTCCTTTTTTCAACATTTTAAATCTTCATATTAATAGGGGACTCCCTACAGAGCGTAAATAATGACACATATTCGTTTGAAAATGTGTCATTATTCTATTGAAAATCTTAGATCGCATGCGATTCCGTTGATGTCACCAAGAATAAGTTTTCTGATTGACGGAATGCGATACATTCAAATAACTATTTAAATGTGATAAAATATTCAGGGAGTCCAAAGGAATATGCGATAGATTTGACCCCCCCGGTGATCGAATCATGAGGTTTCTGTTTGGAGCCCTCAGAATCAACGATCATTGAAGCATACAATTTAATCACGCGACCATCAAAAGTCCCCAGATATTTCGTATCGTCAAGGACTTATTCCATTCACACTATTGAAAAACACTGTATGTTTAAATAAAAAAATAATCCGTCCGCTTTACTTCATATTTCATTCAGTCTAATGATGATAACATAATTAAACAAAAATATCATCACTTGTTCTAATTTATTGCTGATTTTAATCCACTTCTATTAAAGAAGCTCAGCTCTCTTAGTAAATTCGAAAATTACAGAAAATGACACAAAATTTTGAGAAAACTTGATCGCATTTTGAATCGTAATTTTTTCTCTAATTTAATCGTCATTTTTGGTTTTCAAAAGTAAAGTTCAAAATCAGAGTTTAACACTGTGTTTTATAGGGAAATCAATATTTCTGTTGTAATCAAAGATTGAAATCTAAATGTTTTATCATTAAACGTAAAAAAAAATCAAAAACTTTTTTGCCATTTCGTAAAAGACAATCCACCTTTTTTGGAACCAAGTTACATTATTTGTTTATAGAAAAAAAACGTATGGAATTATTTTTAAACAAACAACTAAAAACTTTGTGTTCAATGAAATTACACCTCCAAAAAACGAGTGCATGTCTCATAAAATATATATTTTTAATTATAAGCAAAATAAATTTGATTGAATGATACGTTTAATGTATAATATATATATTATATATAGCGTATATATAATAAATGGTATATGGATTTAATTCAATTCAATTCATTTGAATTTAATGATACATTTAACGTACATTTCTGTTATATACATCCTATAGATTATCTAAATATTATACATATATTATATCATGAAAGCAATTAGTCGGAAAATTTGAGAACTGAAAATATTCAAAATCAGCGTGTTCGGTCGGTAAGATACCGACTTGATGGACTAGCTCCTCTAATTATAAAATATTTACAATTCAGTTCCTTTTCCATTTCTCACCATTACTTTGTGCACGAATATCCTAACAATATCTAATTGATTTTGTATATTGATAGAGCAATTGACCGAGGCCATGAAACTACCCGAGAACGCACCTACTCACAGCCCAGTGACGTATTCTATATGCAGTTGCACTTAATATAGATCAACGTGTCATGCGCAGCTATTCTCTCGTACCTGGGTCAATCGTAGAAGGTTATGAGGTCGATTCGTGGTCGTATCGTCAATAAAAAAAAAAAAGTGAACAGTGAATTACGAACTAGAACTCTGCACTATTGGAAAAAACAGCCCACGTGAAATCCTTTGAATGAACCTGTATGCACGTGTGGGAAAACTAAAGGTCTTGCACTTTTTCCGTCATGTGACCTTTCAAGGCCTTTACGCGGCAGAAAGTAATGATCTGAGGGGCTAAGGCCAGGATCACGTGATTGCAGAATTATTCAGAATAAAAAAAAAATGATAGCTTTACTATTTCACGTTCAGTAATCGACGGAACGGCGTTTCTCAAGGACAACGACGTGACCGATTGTTCACTGTTTACGTCAATGGCCGGATTTTAAAAAACTGTTGAAACGCTTTTAAAGGTCTATAGACATAGGTAGGAGGAGGACATGCCTAGAGTCCTTTCTCATACTTATTTTATAGAAAAAACAATTTATGAGTAAAATATCTGCTATTGACGAGAAAAGCGTTGTTCTTATTTACACGTTTTTTTTTGTTACGTTTTAATTAATCTCAATTACGTCTTAAATTATGTTCAGACATAATATTTTTTTTTTTGTTTTTTTGGTGCTTTAAATTAAGTTTACTAACTTGATCCCAACATAGGCTACTTTTACCCCAATAAAATGCTATGGGAACATAATAATTAATAAATGTAAAACTAATCTCGGGAGCCACAAAACTAGCCAATGTTTGCAAGAAAAAAAAAACCCATATTTTACATCAAAATTGTTTTTATATCTGTTTTTTTGGTTTGTAAATAGCTGTAAGTACTTGTAAGTATTGATTGTACTGTTAGATAAAACATGGTTAAATAAAAAATTGTAAAAAGTGAATAAGACTTTGCTCCGACGGACGTCGAAGCTAAGGAACGTTTCGTTGGGTTAGTACTTGGATAGGTGACCGCTCGCTCAAAAAATTGCTGAGCAGAATGTACGAATATAAGAGATTCAGTGTATCTTTCTAGTTAGTGTGATGGAAGGGTACACTAGGACCCTGCACCATCGGCCGACTGTACGGCCGGGGTCTCCTATGGTTTGCCTCAGCCCCAGTCCAAAGGTGGTACAGTTGGGGGAAAAGTCAGTCCCATGGCACCGCAAGGGTTGGAATAAAATGTAAAGGCTCGGGAGGGTGGACACGTAGAACTCGAAAAAATAAAAAAATAAAATTTTTAGTATAGGAAGACATGAGTTTCTTTCAAATAAATCACTTCCTAAATTGCAAAGAGGATGAGGGGAGAATTATTATTATATTTCATAAAATGTAGTTATTGTGTTTGCTCGAAAAATTATGCTACACCTAATCTTCTGGCATCATGTGTAAAGCATTATGTGTTTTACTGTTGAGAATTAAATGTGCAAAATACTTGAGCACTAGAATATCCCTGGGCCTCCAAAATAAACTGACAGAAATATTAAATAATAAAAAATGTACCTAAAGTACGAAGTTTTTAAAAACAACGAATCTACGCCTATCTTATTTAAAACATGTCAAACACATGTACCAATGTTAATGAAGTCATTAAGGACTGCGTCGTCGATGTGAGTTAATTCTTAATTTGAAAAACTCACGTCACCGTTTTTTGCTGAGGTATCATATACTATACCTCTTCAAAAAAAATTAAATATCATAATATATTAGATATGTATATATGTATATATATAATATAAATATTAAACAGCAAACTTATCATTCAATAAAATTGATTTCCATTATAATTGAAAATTTATGTATTCATCAAATAAATTGAATATGTATTGTATATTTAATTCAATTTAATTCCATAGTTAAATTTTTAGCATAGTAACAAATTTTTTTTAATGTTTAATTTAAAGCATAATATATATAAATAAATATTATGCTTTGAATTCATGATTTATTTATTTTTTTCTCCCACCATGACGCACAAAAAATATGGGTTGAAAGCCAGAGGTAAATATTAATGATTTTTGGAAATAATCACGGTTCAACTCACATTATACTTGAATTGCTATTTACGTTGCTTTCAATTGGCTTGTTTATAATTGTTATTATAAAACTTGGTTTCTACAATATTACGATTGTAAGATGTTTGTAAATTTAACAGAAGAATTGAAAACTATAGAATACGTTTTTTTTAAGGCGACACATGCACACTTTTTTTGGTTGTGCAATTTCATTGAACAAAAATTCTTCAATTATTTGTCTATAAACAATTCCATACTCCTTTTTCTTTCACCATGTGCCATAAAGTACACATGCGATTATACCTAGCAAATTAAAAAAAAAATTCAATCTGAAGTAGGAGAATGGAATTGTTTTTAGACAAATAATTAAAATTTTTTATTTCGGTCCACTTCCCAGAAAATTTTCACAATATATATATCATAAAATATATAATTTAATATATATTATGTAATAGATAATTCCAAAAAAATGAGTTTTAATTCTCTTCTCTCTTGGATTGTTCATCAGAATTTTTTTAATACGCAACAGTAAGGCCTGCAAAGTGCCTCATCTAATCATTATACATACATATACCGTGTATACATATATATTACAGTTACAAAACATATACATAAACTAAACATGACATCACACTACTTGATTATCGAAATAGAGAGTTCAAAAACGGTTAGAAGATTTTTTTTTCCAACGAAAGAATTTAAAGCTTCCGGGAAAAAAAAAATTGTATGCACACAATCCAGGTGTGCAAAATGACTAAGGAATGAAGATTGAAAGAACCTTTCGAGCCTCGTGAACTAACGATAACGAAATAACGAGCATGACCTTCCATTCAATAATCATCCACGTGTGCATGTGTTTGTGTAGTTTAGAAGTTAAGTTTTCCAGGGACATTGGCAAATGGGCTCACCGACTGATAACACTGACACTTCAGTGATGATGTCGGCGGCAAATTCATCGCTCCAACTCAATAGCCGACCTTCACCCCAACGCCCGAGTGTTTACCACCGAACCTCACTGGTGCATGACTTTTCATTGTAATTTTTCCACCTATTCAACATCTACATGCATGATGAAACGACTCACAACGTGACACAACATTGCTCCGCATGAGTTACAGATTATCATCAGATAATAACACATTTCGACGGTAATGAAAGGGCGAAAATTAAACATGCTAATTCGTGGAGACTAATTGACCGATGCTAATTGTGAACCTAGCGTTATCCGTGAGCAATTATTTTTTTTTGTAGACTTGACTTCAAGGAGAATTGTATCAAGTGCACCAAAATGTTGACGTTTTAGTGAAGTGAAAGGACGTATTTATAAAAATTGCACATTTTTAATTTTTCATTTGTTGAAAGTGTTGGGATTGGGATATTTACACATTTCTGTTTGGTAAGTGTGAATTTTTAGAAGTTTTTTTTTTGTGGATGAAGATCAAATTTTTTATTGAGTCAACTTTTTATTTATTTAATAGTTTTTTCTTCCAAATCTATTGTTCTGGTGAAAGGTATCACTTATATCAAATTTTGAGGTCTCAGTGTAAAAATTTTTGTGTACACGAGAGGATTCTTTAATCAAAATTTTGATTTGAGTAGAGGAGAAAATTTTAAGCCTTCGCATGTGACAACAATTTTATGTTAAGATACTTCTACCCCATTAATAAATTCAAAGATTAAGGAAAACTACCCAAGATTATTAGAAAACTCGATAACGTTTAGAGTTGTAATTTTTTCCTCAATTTAATTATCTTTTCTATTTTTTAATGAATTAAGTTGAAAAGTTAGAACTGAATACTGAATCTCATGGGAAAATCAGCATTTCTATTGTAATCAAAGATAAAAATCTGGATTATTGTTCATTAGAGGTAAAGAAATCAAGAACTTTTGACACTTCGTAAAAGATAATCCACCGCTTGGGAAACAAGTTTTATTATTTTATATAAGAAGGAAATGGTTAAAAAAATCAATACATTTGAAAATTTAATTGAGATAATCCTGACGATGTACGATTTTTTTCGAATATTTCTCATGCAATTAGTTGGGAAATTTGGCAACGGAAAAAATTCAAAAGCCTCTGGTCGCAATTTTCTCACGATTCCGCAGGGGACAAATGGAGTATAATCGCTTATATATCGTTATATAAGGTCGCTTATACATAGTGTTGCAGTTATGTATATGGATAGAAATTTTCGAACTAAAGGGAATCAATTGTTATTAATATACAAAAGTAGCGTATCGGGCCGGTAAAAAATCCTAGGGCAGAGCGACTTTAAATAAACTAGTAATGTCTGTTAATTTCTGATAATAAACAATTTGTTTAAAATTTAAATGATTGAAATCTTCAGCAAACAATCAATGTTATGAATACTCACATGTTAATAATGCAAAAGTCGTGGGTTAAACCCCCTCTGGAACCATTTTTTCCAAAATGAAATATGATAATAATATATCTAATGTAATAAATAATGTATAATATATCGCATATATTATAAGTATTTCCAACAATTCTATGGGAGTTATGAATTCCTTCTCACAATTCCATGAATTTCTTGTCGCAATTCTATATAACAATTTTATTATTTCAAGGGATTTCACGAGTAATTCCTAAGTTACTTAATTTTATATATTATACTAGGAGAAGAAATATTTATATACAAATTATCCATAAATTTCGAAATTCATGCCTCCCACACTTAATTAGCATTTCGTTATATTTTAGCTGCTCGTTATAACCAACAGGAAGCAGAGGAAATGAGCGAAACACGTGTGTCGATGTTTATGTGAGGCATCTTCATCTTCCGAGCATATGCGACAGTGCGTCACTGGTAAATATTATTTTCCGAGACGGTAATTAGTTCAGTGTACAGCAATTACAATTCTCTTTATAATCTCAAAGGAAGACAGTCCACATTAAAAAATGTTTTTCTTTAATAAAAAAAATTCTTTTAATTTAAAATACGGTACCAAACCGCTGGGTTAGGACTTTCATTCGAATTTTTACACAATTTTTATTCCCGTTTTTATTCACCTGAAATTTAAACCTTCGAACTGTAAATGGGTGAATTGCAATCTAAGTTTTTGATTATTAAAAAATATTTCAGACATTAAAAAGAAAAATGAATTGCATTGCCGGAAATTCGGAAAAGTTACTTTCAAAGGAAGATCTTTGGAAAATATTTAAAGAATGTGGAATTATTGATAATTATTAACATTACAGTATTTGCTGTAGTGTTAATAATTTAAAAACACTCAATCTATTTTTTACAATGAGGTTTTTGAAGAATTTGTCAAAATCCTATTTTTTTTATAAATAAATCGCCCCAACAATTAATTCGCTTCACCAATAATCTTTTTTCTTACCCATTTGCAATTAGATACCCCAGCAATTAGTGAGATTAATGATAATTAGTAATCATTATCATTATACTTCAGGACGTGTCAAATAATGTTTGATAAGATGGAATGATAAGAGAAAATATGATACTTTCGAGAGAAATTTATGTTCCGGTGGATTTTTTGTTTGTCAATTTTTTGTTGCCTTAAAATATTAGTGTGTGCATATAATTAATGATTTTTATTACACGTACAGGTGTTACCACGTGCCCAGTGTTGCGCCTGGGCGCCCTGGATTATTGCCGTCACCGACATCATCGGTTTCTCCTTCTTTATCATCTTGTGCAACCGGTTTTTTTTTCCCGATCTTCTTAACTAAACCACTTCTTATTTCCGCAAAATTGTTTCCACTGGGTGTTTTTGATTCTCTATTACATTTGTACACTCATTTCACAATCCATATGGCACGAAACTACAATCCCCAGAGCTTCCGGAAGATTTTTAAAGTTGGGGAATTTCGGTTTAGCTGATGCCGACACTAATCATTTTTTTAGGTAATTTTGGTTTAGGTTTTGGCTTCGTTCACTCAAATCACTTGTCCAAGGGTCTTTGGCGTTGTTACTCCGGTCTATAAACGATTTTTATATTTTCAGTTGAGGATTTTGAGGAATTAATGATGGGGCGGGAATTTGGGCCGTTCAATTTTTGGATTTTGGCAAGTTGAGGATTATAATAATTCGCACTGAATTTAGGGAGAAACTTTGGCAATTTTTTCCGATACAAATTGTTGTGGAAAAAAGCTCTGAAGATAGAAGAGCTCATAAGAACTAATTCTTCATTAATTCTAGTTCAAGAGGACCAATTCCTCTAGTTCATCAGAATTAATTGTTAATGAATTTTCATGAATTGCAAATTAGGAATTCATTCTTATGAACTTTAAGAAAATTAATTGAGAATTGATAGGTATGTTAATCAGAAAGTTTTTTTGTCTATAAATATTTGTCATAAAAAAAATTTCAGAAATCATTTATTTAAGAAAAACAATGTATTCATTCATCGTTTACTCAATTATTGACGGAACCATATTTTTAATTTTTTTTTTCGTCGCTGTAAAAAACAGTGAAATTCTATTTCCATTATATTGTCATTAACAACGAAGTTGTAATATGCCGTGATTTTATTCAGCAATGCCTGACGATATTTTAAAAAACCGACTAAAGAATTATTTCATTGAAAATTCAAATTCCGAACTTTAAATGTCGTTTACGACAATAGCCACTTTTTTTGTTTTTATAGCTGATTTTGTGAACCTGGTGATATCAGAATTGTGATTACTTTTCCACCAAAAATCAAGTGCCATTTTAAAAAATCGCCAATTTAATAGCCTGCGAAAAAACATCTTCCACCATTTACTATTAAAATCCTTCAACCCAAGGAAAGAAATAGCGTAATTCCCCCTATACTTTTTCTTAAGCGAAAGGATGTTATGTTGCAAATTTCTACTTTCGAATATCGTATTTATTTTTGGAAATTCGCTAACCACGTAAAAAAATCATATCTCAGGGACTTGGGATGTGTGAATGAACGCGCTGTTCCGACACATTTATCACAAGAAACACGACGAGATCGAGTGGTGAGAGCCGACTGTTTTTATACCATATCTCATTTTTTTTAATCTATTTGCTTTTGTACGAAAGACAAACGTATATGGGTTTTCACGGGTATCCGCGGGGGACTACGAGTTAGCGACGAGAATTTCAAGGCCAATGTCGGCGGCTCGTCTGGCCCTCCAGCGGGTGCATAGAGCGATATAGACACGCCTGTAGAATCGATATGTGCCCCACAGTTTCACTTATATTCTGCTCCAATCTACTAAACTCTTATTTTAACTGTATTCTGGGACAACATGAAACCACGTGACAGTTATTGCAAAAATATTTTTTACCTCCAAAAATAAATAAATCAATTCGACAATAAATAAATAAATAAATTATTAAACGAATAAAACACGTTTTCCTGTTGATGTCATGATTTCAAAGTGAACTTGTAATTAAATATTTCAAGGTGATCGTTATCACTAAAAATAAATTGTCGACGAGTCTGAATATTCGACCGCTCGATATGAGAAAAATCGCGTTATCTTGGCAATTCGTCGGCGCAATAAAGGATTTAAAGAACATTAACATTAGCAACCCCGGCCTAACCGATGACTCAAATTTAAACGTCTGCAAGTCCAAGGTCAAGATTATTTTCAACCGTATCACTCGCCGAACGATGTTTTGTTTACTTTTTGTTTATTTTTTTTCACGTTCTGTCAAGTGGTTAAGTTCGCAAACATCTATCGAACCGAATATTTCACTAATTTATTTTTAAATTAACGTTTTAACGGGGTAAATATAGAATGGTATTGAATCGTGAATTACATCGTCGCATCAACGATCTGAATTTTGCGAAAGCCAGAGGCTGATTCGAAAAGTGTGCATTGGCCTCGGTTATGTGCATCATCGTATACACTAGCCGTAACTGCGCAAAAGTCCGCGAAATGTGTGCGATAAAATTTTGGCAACTGGCTCAGAGTGTTTGGGAGTCCGTTAAAGTTTTATCGATCACTCGGAAACAATTTTTCGGTGTTAATGACACTTATAGTTTATTTTCCATGTATAGTCTCTCGGGTTTTTACATTTTCTTTCCATCCCTCACCCCCATAGTTATCAATCACAGCATAGTACTACACCAGACTCAAAGTCAGTCTGAATGAGCTCATTTAAGTATTCGTTAATGACACTTATATTTTCACTGAAATAGTAATTCAGTTAACTTTTCAAAATTAATCAAAAAGGCGAATAATGATCCCGAGATAAAACGAAGAAATTTTCTCGTTTCTTTACTTAAAAATTTTAATTCATTTTTGTTTTATTAACAAAACTATTTTTCGCAAAAAAATTTTAACTCGCAATCGCTTTTTTCACTGCATTTCACAAATTTCAAACTCCATTCTTCTGCTAATGAGGTGAAAATAAATGATTTCTTTTTTTTATATAGATAGGAAACTGCTGATATTCACTATTCTCCAGAAATTGTTGATTTAATATCTTTAATTATGAAATGGAAAAAAATTCCATTTTTTGATTACACAATTCACTGGTATGAATTAAACCATGAACTTGAAGATTTGTATTTGATTGAGATATTGGTAATTAAATTATACCGGCGGAGGTATACGCAACGGATCGGGCATTATAGTCGCGAACCGGCGAACGACTGAGAGCACCAGTCCAGGACCGAGTCGTATGTGCGTGGTTTGCTACTAGTGGTCTCTACCGCGCTGACTCCTCTGTGCAACTAACGACGGTCCTCGTTACACAGTGCATAAAAAAAATTACTCCAAAATATGCGAAGTCTCCACTATCAACGGGTACATTTTTCATTCAATGAACATAAACAACAAGGTAACTAATATAATTACCACCCTCATTGATTAATTATTATTAGTTATTAAGATAGATAATGTGCGTGCACCAAAAGTTCTTCCCAAATAGGTCATATGTATATTGTGAAATTCATTATATTATTATAAACAAGTAAAAAAAATTGAAAATTCAGATTTTTGGCTACAAATTTTGCCGTTTTTTTGTCACTTTCTACAATACAATCTTCAAAGTTGTGGATTTTTCAGCACATACACACGCACATGATATAAAAAACATCGTTTTTTCGTGTGTCATAGCATTCTAGATAACTAGCAATTAAAATTAGAAAATCCAAAAATCGTTCAAATACAATACTTCCATTCGGAATCAAAAAGCAAATGTCAAGGTAAATGTCAGGTCTATAAAACCCCATTAATTAAAATTTTCCAGAGACAAATTCCAGACAATTAAAATTTCACCCATTGATTCAACAATTGACACACCCTTCAAAGAACATAATTTGAACATTTAATTTGTTAAACTGAATCGTTATGTCAGATTGCTATTATTATTATTTATGGAATAACACTCCACATCCCTATGTACACAGTTAATAACCCTTGTAAATAGGTTTCTAATTGCTTAATAAAAAAAAAGAGTCAACAATTGTATGACGATCGTCTTGAAAAAATTTTCCCTAATTTCCCCACTGCCCCTGATGATGCCATAAATGTCCAGGTGATGAGACAATTCGTGAGTGTTATCAACAAATTCGTAGTGAGATAAGTGAAATGTGCGAGGAGCTTGGAAAAAGGGGCTCTTGGAGCTTGCGCGAGTCAAGTTCTAGTGCAACATTCAAGTGGCATCCCCTCTCCAGTTATTCCCCACCACTCAAGTTTACATGAAAGCGAGCCCGCGCTCTCCTGATGGCCTTCCTCGATCACTCGCTCAAGGTTAGCCGGAGATAACACGGAAAACGAGGTACTAAAGTTACAATACTTCTACCTTTTTAGCTCGATTTTTGCGGGGTTAGTAATGAGAATCTATACTTACAAGTTAAAATTTTTTTTTTTCAATTTTGACGTGCAATATGAATGTGTTATGCTGTCAGCCATTTTGATTTTGTTGGAATCAAAATGGTAGGCTGATGAAACACTAGGAGGAGATTGAAAATAAAGGGAAATTGTTCTGTGAGGAATTTCATATTTTGTTCGGACGTTGGAAGGAATTCTGATCAGATAATTCTGGAATGAGATTATTTTCAAATATATTATTTGCTATTTCCGTTCCATCAATGAAAAGAGATTCTGCGGAGGTCTGGTCATCAGATCAGAAGATCAGAAGATCTGATGACCAGACAGATCAGAAGACAATCGCCCTTGGACAGACATCACAGGCTGTCAGATTGTTCTTAAGTTGGGGATTCGAAGGGAGATACGCAACCGTAATATTATTTTTGGAAGTGCCAGGGAAAACGTCAACTTCAGAATCTGCTGTTCATATGGGAACAATTGATGTTGTATGTTGAGTGTGTATCAAACAACTTGGAAATTTTTCATTAAACTTAATATGCAATTGTTATCATTGACACCTCTCAGTTATAAGTAAACTATTTAATTTAAAATATTTCCACAAAATGTATTACAATTTAAAAAATCCAAAAAAGTTACAATTGTGGTTTAGATTAACTCAATCTCTTGAATTGTTCTGACACAATCATTAATTCTAAATTGGTGATTACAAACATCTTGAATTTGATAGGCTCATTACTCTATTAATAAAAGTCCATTAGTGGCTCATTGATTCATTTTTAACTAGAAATTCATAAAAATCCATAAGTCCACATGCTAAACCTGGTACACGATTTATCATAGAAATTCCCTATTCCCTCCACAGATTACCGAAATCGCTGTAAAACAGAAGAATGCTCTAGTACCACAAACATGATTCCACCACCAGCAACGAGCCATAAGAAAAAAGGGGCCAAACACTTTGAATTATACCTTAGGCAATCTCCACAGTCTTGGTACAAGCAATGTAAATTACCCAGACAATTTATTGTCAGTATCAATCGTATTAGAGCAAACCAGTACCATCTAGGAGCATCACTTCACCGGCTTGGAATTATAAATGACCCGGGCTGCCCATGCGGAGCAGAATCTCAAGATTTTTACCATACCCTGTGGTACTGCCGAAATTTCCAAATCCAAAGCAATAAATTGTAAACTAGACTAAGAAGGTCTGCTTGCACTCCTCCTCCTTATACAACAGCCAAATTTGCAAATGGAACAGACTTCAACTATACAGAAGTAATTTGTCAATAAATACGGGAAAGTATGTTAAGAATTTATTATTAAATCAACAGTGCACATAATCTTATGTACAGATTTCAACATTTTAAATAATAATAATAAAAGAAGTCCAGGGAGTTTCGTCAGTTAATTCCAATGCAGATTAATGTTTTCTTTTGTTGAAAATAATACTAAAGACCAGGTATTGAGATATAAAGTTATCAATTATTCAGAATCAATTGAAGTTGTAAATTCTAGCCATACTTATTATTTATGAAGCTATCAAGTATTAAATACACGAATATTTAGTACTAAGTGTCATTTAAATAAATGAGTATTCCGGTATTTGATAGAACAGAATAGAATTTATTTATATTGATGCTACTTTTACAGTTTTATCTCTGCACTTGCCATTTGTATGGTTCCACCTTCTCCTTTCTATTTAAAATTCTATAACATCTTCTAACAGCTTATCATTGTTATTATTATTAATATAAAATTCACCAGGCATCCGGTATTTAGTATTTTCAACGATAATAAATACTAAATCCTGTAATATTTAGTACTTAAACCCGATTTAAATAAATTATATCCAAGTCTGCCCAACGCTGATTCAAAAGTACTTTCGTATTTGATAAATAAACAATCCGGACACGAAGAGAAAAATTCTTGAAAAATTACGTGCTCGTTTCGTAATCTGCCAGTCAAAACAATATTTGGTAGAAATGATTTTGGATTATGGATTATTGTCTCAATAATATAAAAATAATTTAACTATCAACTTTAATTATTTATTATCACACGCAGAAGGTATATCTTTCTGGTATGATGTCTCCAGACAGATCAACTGACTCTTAGTGACCAAAGATTTCACACTCTAGACCCATTTGACCAAAGGCCCTTGTTCATTTATTTCTTTTTGTTTCTTCTCTGGTTCTATTTATTAAAATCATTATAAACATTTCGGTATTGTTTGGAGAAAAACTATAACAATTATAACATACTGAGATGGACTGAAAACAGCTAGAGACAGACGATTCATTTTTGTCCACACATATCAGTACTCTCAATAAATGACAGAACAGTTACGCACTTTGTCAGCGAACTTTCAGGAAAAAGTCCTAAACATTCCAGAAAAAGTATGGAACGTTCAATGAAAAAATGTGTAACTGTTCTGTAATTTTAACTGGCAGATTACGGAACAAACGTATAATTTTTCAAGAATTTTTCTCTCCGTGTAATCAAGAAATTATCCTACTGATACATCTGAATCATGAAAGCGCAAATTCCCCAATATAGACAAGTAAAACGAGATATATGACCCCTCTCCACCTTCTCTCGTACTCTAAAACGTGCGAGAGAGATGTGAATGTTTGTTTGGCGCGTGGTGCAACGAAAAGACGAGAGAAGATGCCAACACGGAGACGCCTTCTCTTCGTTATACTGTACCATGTGGCTGACCTTGACAGCCACCACCACTTTTTTTTTCCTCATTTTTATTCTCGCAACTACTTCATCTCTAGTTCTTTTATCGCTCTTGTTTTGTTCTGTGCGATTTCCGAGGAAATAATACAAAACATTTAACACCCGGAATTTTTGATAATGACGTTTGATTTGTTGAGATTTTTTATTTCACATAAAGCGTCAGATTTTTATGTAAAGCAGTTTAAAAATGAAGATGGCAGAATATACACGAATCTCAGTTCTTTCTAATTTTTCTATTCCCACCTTTTCCATAAGATAAAGATAATTAATGGGGGGAAATTACGGAGAAATGTTGCTCGGATGTTTTATGGTAATTAATTGAAAATTATACGTCTTTGAGACCAATTTATTGGTAATGGCGTTCCGAAGGTGGTCAGGAAACGTTTCATTGGTTGATTGAGAAGAGAATGGAGAGTTGTCCTTCTTCACTGACCGAGACACACCTCAGGATTGGGTTAGGTCGGCTAGAACGATTCTAATTGGCTCCGAGTTCGACCGGTTGTTAGAGAGTTGAGGTCCGGTTGAAATTATTTGAAAATCGATATCTCAAACTGTCATTACAGATTGCAACAAAAATAATTATCGAGATCTGGGCTAAGACACCTAGCAGGCAAATTTTTGACTCTAAATGTTCATCCCTAACCGAACCGACTCAGGCCGAGCGGCACCGAACGATATACGACACAACCACCCACTCCACGACCTCTAAATCATTTTTAATAATTATCTCAAGCAGGGAACAATGAATTAGAATGTTGCCGTTAGTGACACATGGAAATCGTCTATGATCTTTTCAATGGCACATCTTTCATAGTTTCCGGATCGATAGTTACGAAAATACCCGCATAACGAGGGTCCCAATTCGCATTCTCACGATTTCATATTATATTACACTAGTAGACCCGGCCACGCGTTGCTGTGGCTAAGGTTTTTGTTATATTACATTGCACTGAACTATTTAGAAGGAACGGTAGGAGAACATCAGTCAGGGTGGTCACCATGCTTTTTAACCTAGATGCCATTTGTAAAAAAATATGGCGACCTCCATGACAGATTTTCTACTACCGTAGCCCCTTAGTACAATGAAATTGATATTTACGAAGGAAGACGTTAAAGCTGGTATCCCATCTTTTAAGTTGAATGAAAGTGCACACGGTGTGCCAATTTCATTAAAATCGGTTAAGTAATTTAAGAGTCCATCGCGGACAAACAACGTGACACGTAATTTACTAACTGAATTTGAATGTGTTGCGAACATTCAAAAAAGTAAAATGGAAAATCCGCTCTATTTAATTGAATTCTAAATTAAATTATTGAGAGTGCTTGATATGTGTGGACAAAAATGAATCGTCTGTCTACAGCTGTTTTCAGTCCATCTCAGTATGTTATAGTTTTTATAGTTTTTCTCCAAACAGTACCGAAATGTTTATAACGATGTTAATAAATAAAACCAGAGAAGAAACAAAAAGGAATGAAAGAACAAGGGCCTTTTGTCAAATGGATCCAGAGTGTGAAATCTTTGGTCACTAAAAGTCAGTTGATCGGGAGACAATAAATAATCAAATTTGATAGTTAAATCGTTTTTATATTATGGAGACAATCCCTATCCATAATCCAATATAAATTTTAAGAAATTAAGTTTATGAAATATAATTTTTTTTTATTATGAAAAAATCGATGAAATCTGCTAAAAATAAATAGAAAATAGTTTTTTGTAAAACATGAGCCAAGAAAATTTTTGTGGAATAGTCTACCCTGAAAATTTGACAACTAAATAAAAATAAAAAATAGCGTTAAACAGAAATTCTCTAGCAATTCATTTGAATTGGGTCAGCGATCAGATTTTGGTAAAAATCACAGCTGTCTTCGTCAATGTAGGGAAGTCGATTTAATAAATCCGTCTTCTTGTCATTCTACTTGATTAATCAAATAAAAGCTATGTCGAAGTAGCTCTTTGGCAATTTATTTAGAGCAAAATTGCGACTTGACCGGTTTGATTTATTTCTACAAAAGTCACTCAACTTATTCTACAACTCGAATCGCTTCTGCAACAGATGCATTGCATGTTGAAGCGTCTACTAATATGAAAAAATCAATTTTGAAAATAATCTACTTAAACCGTTTTATCGTTTTGCTACAGATTTAATGAACAGTGATTTGAAAAAATCGATGAATACAATTACAGATAAATATCATTATTTCAATGTCAATGATATCAATTAAAAAGTGATTACGATAAAATGTTCCAAAATGTGATGAAGCAAATGTCCACAAAAAAAAAAAAATTAAAAGAAAATGAAAAGAAAAATTTTTAAGAAGAATTTTTAAAGAAAATTCTCACGAGTGCTATTGAATTTTTTAACGTTTACAATTTTTCCACACGAACGCGTTGAGGCAATAAATACCGATACGAAATGTCCTTGAAACATGCAAATCCTCGACCTACGTTTGAATTAGAGAAAGTAAATAGTTCAACAATCATACGGGTTTATCCGCACCCTGTGTTTTTCTATTCCCACCTGTGCTTTATTTATCTTTCTCTCTCTCCCTCTCATTTTCGCGATTGGTGGAAGTCGTCGAGGACGAGAAAAGGTTAACTGGACTCTGTGTTATTTCGTTTTGATTTTTTTCAGAAATCCGGTTTCTCTAGCGTTCGTTCTGCATCTACCCCCGCAAAATGACGCGACTGCAGTCCGTTGGGTTGAGAAAAAATGGAATAAACAAAATATCAAGTAAAAAAAAAAGAAGAGGCTGAGTTGGAGCCGAAAAATTCTTGGGACTTTGATGGTTCGGGTCGAATGTGCCTCTAGCAGTTCTCCATTCTCCACGATGTTGACTCTCATCGACAACCTCTAATTGCATACTGACAGAAGAAAATTTTTCAGATATTTTTGTCTTGCGACAAGTGTGAAGTACTGGAACTAATTTGAAACACTTAACATTCTAAGGGGGAATATAAATCATGTCTCTGCGAATTATATTTACTTGAATCGAATAAAATACATTTTGAAGTCAAGTCATATGTAGTCACTAGAAAAATGCAAAAAATTCAGTGTTAAATCTAACATGATCTCCAGCTGATGTGACTGAATCATGAGGTTTCTGGTTGGATCCCTCAGACTAAATGATTGAAACAGACCATTTAATCATGCAGTCCATCAAAAGTCCCCAGAAATTTCGTATCGTCAAGGACTTATTCCATTGGAACTGTTAAAAAAACACTGACTGCTTGAATGAAAAAATAATTCGTCCCTTTCCTACATTTTTCTTCCAGTACACAAGTAGTTAGTATTCAGAAAAGGCTTAAATACTAAATACTTAACCGTTTTATATTTACGAGCTACAAAATTATTGAAATTGATTTTCTCAAGTTTCTAAATTTGACAGAACTTGATATTCAGTATTTTAATTAATTCCAAATGTTAATCGATGGTGTATTTACCATTAAAGGGGTATTTAATGAGAAAAGTGTATATTCTTCCCATAATTATAATTATATACTTAGAAATACCATCACCTCTGGTGATTATTAACGCTTGCTCTCATTATTATATTCGATAAACATTTTTGATCCATCATTTAATGCTTGATATTCTGTGAATATGATTTCTACGTTGGAATCTGATGACTCCCACGCAATGATTCACTGGTTTTTATTTATTCTAGTCTTTTATTAGATTTCATTCGTTTTATTTATAAATGTGTACTTAACTAGGTTAATTCGATTTCTGCTGTTATATTTCAGCCTGAAAACCATAATACATATTATTAACTCTTCGGTTTTACGTTCGCTCGTAGAAAAGACATTAAACCAGTGAAATTTCCAAAAATTTTAAAAGCAAGGTAAGTCCACAAGATGAAAAAAAAAAACACATTAAACGCTGAGCGGTCATTAGGTGAAGTTGAAACGAGAAGGATCTTTTGGGAAAAAAATTGCAAAAGCCTTCCTAGGTTCCTGTGGAACAATGGAGCGTCTGATTGGGGGCCACAAACTGTTTTAGAAATTAGGCTCCTCCGAATCCGTGCATTGTGCAACCGACGGTTTCTTCGACAGCTGCATCCAAGCCATTTTTCGCCCTTTTTTTTCTGTCCTTTCACTCTTCTCAAAAACTATCCGTCCATCGACCAGTTTCGCTTGGGTTTCTTCCGTATTCCCATGGTCACTCTGTATTTTTCTACAATGGGGGAAACAGCCAAATATTCGTTACATCTATCGATCAATTAGTAAAGCCAATGCTCATGAAATTCATGGGAAAATTAATCTGTGAATCATCAAAGGTCTATTAGGCCAAGTCTAATTATAAATTAATGAACTTAATTGCGGGGAAATATTGTTCAGCCTCTGTTGAAGCAATTCTTTTAGATGTGACCTTGAAACGCATTAGGCACGAGATCAAAGTCAGGGGAACAATTTTACTGGTTTATTATAAAATAATAACGGCTAATGAATTTTGCGAGAAGCCAAAAAAAGGCCATGAAAAGTACCTACGAAAATGGTATGTCTCAAATCCATAATCCTTTTGTAAAAAGGACATACACCTCAAATCTCGAATCGAATCGAACATATCGAAATTCCGTAACACTTATTCGTGATTGGTAGATACATTCACAGCGGCAAAATTTGAATTTCACAAGTACACAAGTATCAAGTAAATCAAGTCAAAGGATGAGTTAATTAGTAGAAAATAAAAACTTAGTTAGAAAATGGAAATTAAACAAGTTACTTATCAAATGTAAATATCTATGTCTTATCGAAACTCCTGTATTTTCCAAGTCGTCTTACAGCTTCAAGACATTTAAAATATTGCATGTTGCCTACAAGTGGGAAATAGATCAGCTGTGAATATATCAGCAATTTTTAAAGATCCATGTTTACGAAATGATGACGTGTTCAACGTCATACGCGATTACTTCAGGATCATTTTGGTATAATTATTTTGAATTTAAATATTACATTGACTTTTTATATCCCTATAATTCAACTGCTCTACTCATACAGTAGTTAAAATAAGGTGCGCTCACCGCAAATGTGACTTAAATAAAAAATATCACAACAATTAAGATTAACCAAATCGCGCGCGGTGGCGCGCGACTATGTCTCGTAAACATAAAAAGGATGATGATATTTCTGATGCATCAAGCCCGGAATTTATGCTTAAATTAGTGGCACACCGTTTTGTTATTGCATATGCTAAAACAAACAAAAATTAATTTTTGTAAAAAAAGTCCCAAGAAAAAGTATTGTCATGAAAATCTTTGAAACTCTTTCTTCGCGCATTTTTTTCGAAAATTTATTAATTTTTTTCATCAGATTTTATAGATTTTTTTAAGACAAAAAAAAATTTTTAATGTGTCATGGACTTTTTAAAAAATTGAATTGATAATTCAGTTGAATAAAGATGCTTTTCCTTTTTACTTCTTTGAATGTTAACATCACATTCAAATCCACTGTTGGTAATACTTCAATGTCGTACGTACATTTGAGGTTCCCATTCGGGTGGGTCAGTGCTGCCAACGCCAGGAATTGATTCTGGCAATTTTATTTATGTGAAATCGTGAGAATGCGAATGGGGACCGTCGCTATGCGGGTATTTTCGTAACTATCGATCCGAAAAATATGAAAGATGTACCATTGGAAAGACCATAGACGATTTATATTGTGTAACTAAGAGCAATATTCTAATTTATTGCCATCTGCTCCAGATCATCATTAAAAATCACTTAGAGATCGTAGAGGGGGTAGTTGTGTCGTGTATAAATACCCGCTAGCGCCTGACCTGAGTCGATTACGTTAGGGATGGACATTCAGAGTCAACACTTTTTCTTGGCCAACACCCTAACGGGCATCTCCATGGAATACTTATTTTACTTATAAATTAACAATAACACACTATTTCCTTGCATTGAGGTTCTCATTCGATTAAATTTCTTTACGGTTAATTTTGTCAGATGTTTCCTTCAGTTAGATGTCGTGATCATTATCATTATTCCTTTTGTCTGTACAACTAATTATCTGGTTTACAACTCTCTTGCTGAAAGAATCTATTGGACAATTGACTCTTACGCGAACTCTCCCAAGAAATGACGATAAGCTACTGTAATCATTCTTCAACTTTGATTTAGTGACATTAAGATAAAGAGTTTCAGCGATGACTGCATTCTTCCAAAACATCATCAAACTTAACTTTGAAGCACAAGAAAAACCGAGAATCAATCAAAAGACACAGGAACCATCGATTTCCACGACTAACCAATCGCAAAAGCTCAAGATGTTAATTCTCAACTTCTTGACTTTCAATAAATGCGATTTGTCGTCAATTCAAATCCTCTCCGTTTTAAAAACAGCTACATAAAGATCAATTCGTCGTGTAGAATAAATTGTAGATAATGTTCCATGCATGTCAGACCTCTGGTACTTCCAAGTGTTCAAAATCGAATACAGCACACGGAAAAAAATTTTGCATAAAAATTGATTCTCCAGAGAACGAAACGTGGGACTAAATGATACAACAAATTGTTGAGTCACAAATTAAACCGACCAGGTTTAAAACTGTTTAATAATAAAAAAAAAAAAAATTGTTGAGTCCAGTTTTGTCAGGAACATTAGACTTGGGAGACTAATTTTGGTGATAAAACCAACTTTCATCGCTCGTTTCGCCTTCTGAAGGTCAAGATTTCATTCAAAATTTCTTTCGGTGTATTGGAGTCATTTAATTCACCTCTCAATTTCTCATGAACGCCCAATTATTCGTTCACTCATGCATCTCGAACTAGAAGAAACCATGCGTACACATGGAAACGTTGATAAACACATTCACGTAGGTACTTGGCTATAAATAATGCTCGTTCATGAGGAAGATTGATCTAACGGGCGTGGGCGCAGTTAGCGCAGTAACATAGCCACCAAGGACACCAATGAAACAGCATTCGAGCCGTGTGACAATCACACCCATGCACCGTTATCCTGGTGACCACATTGTGCAGTAAAAAATTTCAATAGAAAACAAATGCGCATTAGCAAACAATTGTCATTCACCGATTGAAAACAGAGGCATGAAAATTTCAATCTGCTGGCGATTAATATGAGAACATTGTCACGGACGATTGTCATAGATCGTTGGGTTCATGTTTCACAATATGCGCATAATTGATAGAGAATCAGAGCTCGACGGCCCGAATACAACTTTAATATTGTTGTTTTTGTCTCAACATATGAATATGTGGAAGCATCAGGATGTTTTTCGTATTCCAACTTGACCTGGAGTTTAAATGTCATGAAACATTGAGATCTTTTTCATGAATTGCAATTAATTGCGATTCATGAAAAAGATCTCAATGTTTCATTGCGATTGCAATTAATTACGATTCATGAAAAAGATCTCAATGAAAAGCTTTCAGTGGAACTGAATAATCGCTATTGATTAACTCTGATCTATCGCCTTTAATCCACGTTAATTACCCGGTTTCAGTAAAAGTTGATTAGACACTTTGAATTAAGATGAGCTGTAAATAAGAATCTGTAAGAATATTTAAATCTCGAAATTCCCATAAATCGAATCTTTCGGTAGCTTTAACTTCATGAGAGGACATTTTAACTGGGGAATTCGGCAAAAACGCTGAAATAAACTGTGGTATCCAGCCGGAAACCAATAATATCAATAGTCAAGGTCGCAAAAGCCGAAAAACAAAGAAAAAAAAGTAATGAATAGAACATTCTTCAGCAGGACATATTTACAGTTTTAACAGCAAATGGTTAAAAATGTATAATAACAACAAAAGGACAATCGCTTGTGTATTATATAGAGAATTATTTTCTTGCTAATAGATTAGCACTTGAAAATTTTGTATATATTTTAATTACTTTCGATAGAAGATATCATGAAGCTATGAGACGCTGCGCCTTGCGCCTCAGTCTAGAGTATAAATTAAATACTGGTGGAAAATCCAAGAAAGAACAGTATAATATATAATATAATAGTATAATATAGAATATATTATACAGTAAAAGTTTCATTATAATATATAATAATTTGCTATTTCTTGAAAATTTCAATGAACTGTGGAAATCTCGTCTTTATGTTGTTTAAAAATTTGAAAGATCACGAAATTTTCAGTGACAGCTGAAGGTTGCGGTCCTGGCAATTGGTGATCAACTGTCCATGAGCTTATGGGCTTTATAATCCTCGCCTGCGACTTTGAAAAAAAAACATTTTTTCTAAGGCTGATGTAGGTTTTCTGTTCATCTCTTCCGATGTTATTTTAATTAAATATATATCATATTTTTCTTGTAACATTTTATGGAAACAGTGAAGGAAGAGCTCGAGAAGTGAAAAAATATAATCAGTCGTAGAGAAGAAATAGATAAGAATAATGATGACAATGATAACGTTCAAATAAGTTAAACATCTGATAAAATTAATTGTAAGAACGTCTTATTTAATGGAAGAAGATGTGTCCCTATTAAAAATAATCGATTTAAAGTTACAAAAAATTGATTCATATTCATAATTTCACCAGACATCGCTGTCATCTAAAAAAATATCTGGTTCCCTAAAGTTTAAGTAATTTTATTAATTCAGTTATTTCCAATTAACGTAAACTCATTTATTCATTCAAAAAAATAATGACAGATAATTCTACGCAACATACAATTTAAATGACGCTGAATATGATTTTTTTTTCAATTTATTATTTATAAAATTTATTTATTCAATTATCTTGTTAAATTATTTACACCCAATACAACTGAAAAATGGGATTCCCGAAACTTATTGAATTTACGAATGCCGATATGTTCGAGTGAGTAAAAAAATGAAATATAAAAATATCTATCCGATAATTTCCTCGAAATTTAACGAATATTTCACATCGTTATATAATTTTACATTGTCCAGACGTGATATGGGGTTCGAGTGCACTCAACAGAGTTGTCAGGACCTTGTGCAATCCGTTGGAAACATCCTCCACCCCACTAACTCTCTCCCCTTTGGTCCCCGCACCCCTGACCCCCGCCCTCCCAGCAAGTTCCCTTGACACTCGCGAGGGGTAGGGAAGCAATGTGCAATAGCCGGATATGGGCCAATGTCGGGATACTCCTCGCTGTGAGTCGGTGCATATTACCTACTAACCTACTTTCCACACTTGTCAACATTGGAAATTTACACCCTGACCCATTTTTGTGGAAAATTATTAGCTCAAACGTTTTATACTGTATTTCAGAGCTTTAATGTCTTGTTGATTCTGAACAAACAGATGTTCATTTACTTGAAATGTGGTATTTATGAAGCGTTGAGGGAATCATATTACGACTGAAAATACGCACTCCGAGATTATTTTATGGAGATCAAATTGAGTTTATTATTTCTGGACTTTATGAATGAAAATATGTCGTGCTTAGGAGGAATTTAAGGGATGTCGTGAAGTAGTTGCACCCTAAAACTAAACTGATAGAACGAGTTATTTATTTATGTCATTAGCGTATAAAAAACATTTAATGGAAAATGCGAGAGAGAAGAGAACAGAAGTATTTTTTTCAACTTAAAAAATCAAATCATATTCCTAGTATAGTATATAAGGTATATATTGAGAGTGTTTGATATGTGTGGACAAAAATGAATTGTCTGTCTATAGCTGTTTTCAGTCCATCTCAGTATGTTATAGTTTTTATAGTTTTTCTCCAAACAGAACTGAAATGTTTAGAATGGTTTTAATAAATAGAACCAGAGAAGAAACAGAAAGGAATGAATGAACAAGGGCCTTTTGTCAAATGGATCTAGGGTGTGAAATCTTTGGTCACTAAGAGTCAGTTGATCTGTCTGGAGACATCATACCAGAGAGATATACCTTCTGCGTGCGATAATAAATAATTAAAGTTGATAGTTAAATCATTTTTATATTATTGCGACAATCCCTAATCCAATAGTATATTATATAATATTGTTCATATGGGAAAATTGAAAATTAAATTAGTGCTATTGAGTCTGACAGAGACAGTGAGCTAAAAAAATTCGGCTCGGTTGGCCTCAGACGAATTCTCTAGTGCAACAAGCATGATTCTAGCTCAACCGATGAACTGTCAGAAAAAAGGCGCCAAATACTTTGAATTATACTTTAGACAAAAGACAATTTTTAGACAATCTCCCCACCCACTGTTGCAAGCAATGTAATTATCCAGAGAATGTATTGACAGTGTGAATCGTATTAGAGCAAACCACTACGATCTAGGAGCATCACTACACCGAACTGGAATTATAATTGACCCGGTCTGCTTACGCGGTCCAGAATCTCAAAATTTTTACCACATCCTATGGTACTGCCCGAATTCCCAAAGACAAGAAAATAAATTGTCAACTAGACTACGGAGGTCTGCCTGCACTGCTCCTTGTACAACGAACACTTTTGCAAATGGAACAGACGTCAAGTATAGATAAATCATTTGTCAATATTGAAAGGAACGTAAGGTAAGAATTTAGTCTTAGATCAACAATGTAAATAAATCTTATATACAGATTTCCACATTTTCAGTAATAAAAAACTTTGGTTTCACTTCAATTATTTTTTTTACAGAAAACTTATTTTTGTTTTTTTCAGTCGTTGTTTTTTTGAATGAAAACATCTCAGTTAATTGAAATCCATTGTAATAACTGAAAATTATTATAAACATCTCTGAGAAATATAGGGACGATGGTAAATAAAACATTATTTCTAGGAACATTATTTAACAAAAACCGATATTCATAGAGAATAAATAAATTATTTCTGAGAACGAATTAAAGTTTAATATCGATTATCTTTTTACGAACGGAATAGCGAAAAAAATGAGCAAAAACTCGTCGGAAACAGCCGCTTGGAGTCGATACTTTAACAATTAATTTTACAAATAATAAAAAATAATATCCACTACTCCAATTACAAACACCACTCTAATTTATTCCGATAACCTTTGACACTCAAACTCGTACACAAAATGATCATCTTCTTTTTTTGTCTTTATCCGTAGGAAAAGCCAGTAATTATCTCGGGTCAACACGTTCTGCTGCCGATTTTTCTGAGAAGATCGTTAACACAATCAAAATGAGACGCCTCAATTCACTTTTTTAATCATCCGCAATTAAGTGAAACCCAAACATATGGTATTATTCTCTTAAATAGAAAATTTGTTAATGGAAATAAAAATGTTTTGATCATTTTATCAAATAATTGTGTTTTACACTCCACAATGGATTGTGCACAGAATTGTCTCCGTTATATCTATTGTCTATTGTCTTGACTCTGTTTCTTTTGATTCAATTTCCTGAGAAATACAAATATATATAAAAATTCTTATGAAAAATAATTTGAAAATGCGAATTTTTCCGCGAATACAAAAAATATTCTAAGTTCATGCAACAATGGTTCAAAAAATACAAATTGTTTATGGAAAATATTTGGATGTGATTTTAACCAGATTTCAAGTTTGAAGATCCAAACAAGAAGCTGTAATTGCTGCTTCAATTTATTGGGAAATATGTAAAAAAAATATTCTCTTAATAATTAATAACTCCAAAAATATCTTTGACTATCGTTCTTCAAATGAATTCAATCATAACATAAGGTTTTTTTATGCCATTAAATTGGAGTTAAAAGATGATTACAACAGTTGTACTGATTTGATTTTTATGATCAGCGTTGGAAATTTATAATTTTTGAAGAATGTACCACGTCCATAGGCCAGAAAGTGAAAGTGAAATTTGTGTGACGTTTAAGGCCTATTTCATTTATCTTCTGGAAGATCCACTTTATTGATTATTGAGAAGATCCCTTTTATTTAACACCAATACTCAAGGTTAAAGGAAAATGCTGAAATCGATTTGAAAATGTTAAATTCCCATGGGTTCCATTCCACATGGGAGTAGATGAAAATGAAGAAGCAGACCATCTTGCAGGGAATGCAATGTTTCATTGGCTCAAAGATCGAATCTTGCTTCCTTTACACATTTCAATGAAGGTTTTAAGGGATAATCCTTCCCTAGTACCGAAGACAAAATTTTGGAAATGTCTACTCGTTATAGAACCAATTACTTGGAACATTATTATACAAAAAAAGCAAAAAACGTTGGTACTATTGATATCCTAAACTTGACAAAAGCTACGACGAAAAGCTATGACAAAGGCTATGTCTTGGGTGAAGTGGGCCAGGGTAGATCATTAAGGTTTAGCCAGTTCATTAAAAAGAATTGGCCAAGGAGGTGAACCATCTGAAGATATAGATCATGCGCTCTGGCACTGTCCACTCTATCAACAGTATCGTCCAAAATTTATTAATGGACTAAAGTGAAGGCCATTTTCCACCATATGAAATTCGTTTTTTTTTTAACTTTAATAATAAATATTATTTTATTAGTTGACTCGTTTCTCGCCTCATGTACATTAAATAATTAAAGACATTGAAGACTACTGACTGTTGAAGAACTAAGAAGACAAATTATGGATATGTTGTTAAAAAACAAAATCTTTTTTGCAGCAGAATAAACTCTTGGGTTTAAATGCCTAAATTAAGAAAATCATAATTTTGACCCTTTTATCCCTTTGGCACTAGTTCCTTGCTCTATAATTTTGGTGGACGTTTCTTTGTGGTGTTGACATTTGAATTGAGTTCGGAAATCCGTGATTTGTACTTTAGTTATTAAATTTTCAAGGGGCAGGTATTCATGTGAACTGGGAGTTGGACATGTTTTGGATTCTTTTGTGTCATTTTGACGCTGTTATCTCCATGTGTTAATACTGCAACTACTCCTAGCCTTGTTTCCTGCCAACGACAATAAAATTGTTTCGTAACTTTTAATCTGTATGCAGTTATATCCTTTGCAAGTCTAAGTGTTTATGTGTGGGATTTTAACACGGTATATGTGCAATTGCAGTAGCCGTAGCACGTGTCAGAATCTCGCAGCCTATGGCCTTGAGAAATTTCATGTCGATGTCTCCCATGCGTCCAGATCGCAGACGCCTATTTCCCTTTTCCACAGAGAACAGATTCAGTGCATCAAACTATATATCAGGATAATAAGGGAAAAAGTTAGTCCTTGTGGATTTCCAGGAGAAAATTTCACTGATGACTGAATATATATATTTTTATGAGTTATTGAGCTCATGGAGAGAAAGGTTTTCATAAAAATTACGCGGTATTTTCGGGATTCGCAAATCGAAATAAAGTTTTCTTGAAAATGCTGAAAGGTTCAGTAAAAAGTATGGAACGCTCCGTAAATTATCGGTAGCGAGTTACGTAATTTTTACGGAACGTTCCGGACGTTTTCCTGGTTTATCGCGTAATTTTTATCGAAATTTTGGGTTATTTGGCACTTACGGAATTTTCATGCATTTTTGGGCAGAACAATATTTTTTATTTTCATTCTATTTGTTGGATTTTTCATGAAATAAATAGAGAAAAAAAATCAATCTTATTCTCTTCTGAGTCTTTATATTTTAATTGAAAAATCTTTTTATGGGTTGGAATTATGAGAAGTGTGAGGTATGATGTTTAGGTTTGATTTTAAGTATGTAGACAAAGTAGACTGAATAGGACTCTTTGAGAGTATGTGACTAGAAGGTCCAGGGTGTTTTTTCCCTTTGGAAATCAAGTTAGTTCCTCTAAGGAATCGGTACAGAGCGGATGTGTCTTCCGAGCACAATTATTTGAGTTACATAATAAAGAAAGAAAATAGTTTAAGTTACTTACAGAATTATTAATTCTAATAACCCATTTCCAATACTATTCTAATGTAATTTTATTTTAATACTTTATGTCTGTAAATATTGAGTAAAAAGTATCCAGTATTGAGTGCAAAATTAAATACCAAATATGTTATTATTTTGTATTCAGTTATGCAGTAAATACTAAAACTTCGAATACTTGATATTTAAAGATGTATTTGAGTATTTTCTGGCTAATTATTTTGTCCACGTTTGCATTTAGCAGAACATCTTTGTTTCAATATTAATAATATTATTGTTGGGCTGCCAGTAAAAAATGTAAACTTATTAATCTTTTGTTCATAGGCGAACACAATGGATCATGTTGAACATGTATTCAACAATTTGCGAATTATTCAATACATTGAAATAGGCCATTGTCATCACCGACACCCGTCGGGTATTAGGAAAATTATTTAATTTACAATATTTCAACAAAATGTATCACCTTACAAAATTAAAATCGAAGACGAAAAATGTACTATTGTGATTTAATTTTAGTCAGTCTCATGAATTGTTTCGGAACGATCATCAATTCTAAATTGATGATTCAAAACAACTTGAATTTTAAAGACTCATTACTATATTAATGACAAACTATTAGCGGCTCATTGATTCATGTTTATTTTTGAGACAAACCATTCAAAGATTATCCAAAGTTACACGAAATTTTTAAAAAACTTCGTCACTTTTGGAAAGGTAATTTTTTTCTTTAATTTAATTATAGTTTTTGCTTTAAAAAAAATTTAAAAATGAGAATTTCACACCAGAGTTTTACTGAAAAATCAACATTTCCGTTGTAGTCAAATATGAAAATATGAATATATAATGCTTCATATACTTTTTAGAATATAACCCAGTGTTTAAAAAACAATTTTTATTATTTGTTTGCAACAAAGCCATGCATTAAAAAAATATCAATACTTTCTGAAACCTTATTTAAATTATACTATATATCAATTTATTCGAATTTTACTCATACAATGGATTGGAAAATTCATCAACTGAAAATATTCAAAAGCGACATAACCGGTCGGTCAAATACTGACCTGAGGGTAGAGTTACTTCAATTTCTCCATTACGTAACTGCGGTGAACCTCCTATAAATGGAGAGAAATTTTTCGCTACCAATTACCATCTCGATTGGTAATTGTTTTGTATTTTTGCCATATGATAAAAAATTACCTAAACACTCACTCCAATTTAACATTTTTAACAAAAATTATACCTATCCCTAGATACTTTTAATGAAGCAGTAAAAATATTTAACGAAGCGATGATGTAATTCGGTAAAGAAGACTAGATGACTTTTAATAATCAGTTACCAATTATCCGTCGCAGTTAATGTTTTATCGAACGGCCAGATAATTTTTTCTAAACAGCCCCCAAATTTTAGCGAACGACCTGGTATTTCTTCGTGACCGGAAAAAAAACCGGGCGATTACCAAACGGTTAGGTAATTTCTCGGATAAATATTTCGAATCAATATCATAATTCTTTCCCAAGAACGAAACCCCTCAGTATCACGAACATTTATTGTTATAAATATCCACGCGTGGGTGGAGTTTTTCCGCTGATAGTTGACACACTAAAATAAATTAGTCTCAGTGAGAATGAATGCTATGTTAATTCTCATACGTGATGCTAAAAGCACGTTCAATCAGTGTCACGTCTTCTCTCTTATCGTTTTGAGAGGCGGCCTTTGTGCCTCTAGATAGATTTTCAACTACAAACGTGCACAAGTGTTGCGGTGGTCATGTCAAGTATTACCACAACACGTGACATGTTATCAAGTGAGTGTAAAAAAAATTGTTAAAAATTTTAAAAATTTTTGGGATATTTTTAAATATAAATAATCACCGACCAATCATCATCATTTTCGGAAGATCTCTCCGGTGACCCAAAAAGATTATTTGGTGGATGGTCGGTAGACTATTTTGTTGTGATGATGTTTTGAATTTCACTTTGGATAATATTTAGAGAAAGTACAAAAATACAGCAGAGAAAGATTTTTTGGAAAAAAATAGCTTCGAAAAAAACTTCCCAAAAATAGTAGTTTTGAGAATAAGTTTTGGTACCCAGTGTGGGGGGCATTTACTATTATTTTATAATTTATTGGTATTTACATTATATTGTTTATTACTAGGTTACAATAACTGTGTCATCTGATCCATTACAAAGAGTTTACGACTTTTGTACGCGTCGGAGTCCGGTTTAGGTCTGATCCGTTCAGACTTAACCGTCTCTTAAATAGTAGATTAATTGTTTATACTTTATCGCGCGGTTCACATATTCAACAATAACGCAATTACCAAAAGCTGGGATATAACAAAGGACTATAGGGATATTTGATCGTGTGACATTGTCGCACGTGGCAGGTGGGGGAGCCCGAGTGGAAATGATGTCAGGCGTGCCTGAGGTTTGATCAGAACTTGATCTGGTGGTGGCCAGGTTCAACTGATCAGGCGAGACTTGATGAAGAACTGATCATTTTTTGATTCACTCCATCTGATCGGAATTATTCTGATCAAGTTCTGATATGGTGAGCATGATCTGAACCTGAGGTCCGTTCAGCTGTAATCACCTTGATCAAGTTCGGATGAGATGGACCTGATCTTATACTGAGATCCGTCTACTTGCGATTATTCAGATCAGTTCAACTTGAGCGGAAATCGAGCATTTTGCTTACAATTACTTTGACCAAATTTGGATAAGGTAAAACTAATCTTAGGCTAAGATCCGTCCTCCTGCAATAATTCGGATCGGATTTTGGTCAGGTCAGCCTGGTCTCAAATTTATCCCGAGTGGAAATTATCATCAGGTCCAAACCAGGATTGGATCAAGTTGCGCCTGATGTTGGATCAGAAAATGACATGATGACTTGATCAAGCTCTGATCAGTAACGTAACGGCTTTTTAAATCAAGACTTGATCAGGCCAAACAGCTCAGGATTTGATCAAGTCAACATTATTTCAATCTGATGATGCGAATAAACAATCATTAGTAGCTGAAAACAAAAAATAATTCAATTTTTTCACTACTGTTGATCTATCTTAATGGATATCTTCCATTATTAACAGTGAAACATCAACAGGTAACAGTCAAACAGTCAACATATGAAAAATCACATGTCATTTTACCGATGCTGGGGCTCGAACCTGCGATGTTCCGATTATCAGTCCTATCTCCGATCGACTAGGCTAACCGGATCTTATGATCAAGTCAACTCTATTTTGCCTATACGATCTCTATCGAGGTATCTGTTAACTTTGTAATTATTTCCGGATGTGCGCGTATATTTTACAAGATTTTTTCGGTCAGGATTCAATTCCGTTGATGACAACGATTTAAATAGTGATATAATAATAATGAGCAAATCGATGTCATGTATTTAATGTAGTCTGTAGTTTTCGAGATCTGGACGATTGGATTCAAACTTAATCATAATCATCCGATCAGACTAAGCTTAGACGGATTGGATGAGAACCTGATTCGGTTCTACCTGGACTATTTATGTTCCGATGAACTGGATCAAAATTTGATGAGTTTCCCATCGATATCACTTGATCAGACTCAGATCAAGATGATCAGATCAAAACCTGATCATAATTCATCTTAGGTAGTTCGGAACAGGGTCACTTGATCAAAGCTTGATCAGTTTCTAATCATGTATCAGCTGATCAGACTGAGGTCAAGCTGATCAGATCAAAACCTGACCTCGATAATTCGGATCCGAGTAACTTGATCAAAACTTGATCAGTTCATCATCAGGCATGGCCTGATCAGACAAACCTGACGAATACCGGATCAAATACTGATCCAACATCAGAGCGGCCTCAGGGGATTTCCACTCGGATCTCTTTCGCTTTTCTTTTTCCGAGTGACGTTAAACGTGCAATCCTACGCCCGCCGAAGTGTTAAACGTTTAACGGAAACTTTTGCGAAGCTGCCCAAGAAGTTTCACTTCGAAAATTCCCAGAGAATTTTAGACGGAAACCGTATTTTTTGTGCGATGTAAATTTCCGCAATTGAGAGTGAGGCAACCCCGAAGGTTATAGTTTGCGATATCACAGAAACATTGAAGTTTCCCTTAATTTGTTTGAGGGAAATTTTGAAAAAAATATGTTGAAATTCTCTGTTGTGTAACATATCTGATGTTTCGTACGAATGGATTTTTCCATTTTTCTTCATATCTTTGACTTTTTCCACAGAACACCTTAAATATTCTTAGCCCTATTTGGTTCTTGTCAAGTAAGAAAGATAGTGGCTATCAGGTGTGACATATTGGGCAGATTATAAAATGAGAAAGATTTGAATACCCTCACGGTCAAATGGTAATCTAGCTGTTACGCACGCGGTTAGGAATTTTTTAAAAATGTATGTCTACTAAAAAATTGATAAAATTTTCGTTCCATTTTTTGTCTTAGTAATTCACATATTGTGCATTTGTTAATAATTCATTAGTAAGTTACATTCATCGAGAAACTGACCCAAAAGATAATTTTTTTGGCCACAAATGCAAGCAGGAATTATCGTCTATCTGACAGCAGCCATTTGACATTTTTTACTGCATCATCATCGCTTTTCTCTATGTTATTTCAACATACAAATTTTTCGAAAACTCGATCACATTTCAACTTGTAATTTTTTCCTCAATTAAATTTTCGTATTTGGTTAAAAAAAAAGTGAAAAACCAGAATTTCATATAAGAGTTTTAATGAAAAATCAACACTTTCATTCTGATCAAAGACCAAAATCTAAATTTTTGATCATCAGACGCAAAAACAAAATGTTAAAAAAAATTTTAAAACTGTGTTTATTCATTTTTAGTGATATATAATTAGTTTGAAACTTTAAATCATTTAAACTTCGGTCAAACGATCAATATCATATACTTACTGTTATATATTATTCTATTCTATGCGTGATAGCTAAGATATGTCGTAAAAAAGAGGATTATATGGTCTAATGTGCCTGACTTTTAAAAAGTACTGAAATTTGTTCCCTCAGATGTTGGTTAGCTCCATTTATAATATTTTATCAGACCTAACCGTCTTTCCTCGGAATTTCCATGTCTTTTCATGTTTCTGCTCTTATTTTTCATTGAAGTATTTTTATTTTTCTTTGTACCCGATCGATCCTACATTTTGTAAGGACTTCGTGCCCACAATCTGATTTTAGATAAATCTCATGTGATGTCAAAAACCAAACAACAAATTTAAAATTCAGTCGTACTTTTGTTCTGCTTCTCCGATTTATGAAATATCACGAGCGATGCTAACATTTATTCAATAACATATGAAAAAAATGTTTATAAAACTAGCTGCATTTTTCGAATAATCTATTTCTTGTTCGATTATCCTTGAGAATATCGCAGGAGTAGTTTTCACGTAAAATGGAAAAATCAAGTTCGTGGTAAATCGTACTTTTCCTTTGGCCTATCACTCACGTATTATAAGCGCGTGTTTCATTATCTATTATCTCCCGGAATGCGTAAAATAATTAGTTTATGATTTTTTTCAGTAGCTGACGACTATTGGGGTCATTAGCTATCGAGACATTAGCTAGGGACAGTTTGATGAAAAACGTATTTTCTCTTCTAAATCATTCCCTTTTTTTATGATTGAGAAGTAAATTTTTAAATTTACACTTAAATTATCTTAATAATATCCTCTCCACCTGACGATTATTTTTTCTTCCATGAAATAAAGATAGGAATAGAATATTAATTAGAAGGTTAATCCGACTTAAGCTAATTGATCGCACAGAGAGAAATATTCAGTAGAAAATTATATACAAATTTCGTAGTTCATAAGCAAAAAACAATTCAATCAAAATTACGGAAAGATTTGTAAAAAGTGCCGAACGCTTCATAATAGCGCACACTTTTGTTGGACCCTTGGTAATTTTTATTTGATCTTTGTTTTCACTCACCAATTACGGACTTGCGATCAATTTTTATTAAACTATTTCCTCCCACCCTTCCATACAGAATGATCCGATTCAATTTGACGTGTTGCCACGATATTCTCTATAATTTCTGATCATACCGTGTGTCCACGATCAAATATACAATTGTTTAAGGAGTGAAATTACTGTTGGAAATACTTGACTATAATTTTATGCAAATACTAGTTTAATTACTGAATATTGCAGTATCGAGAAGTTTTAACCGATGAAAATACTCATTATTAAAATATTTAGTATTAAAAAAAATTAAAGAATTAAATGTCAAAAAATTTGTTTACTTGAAGACCGCCAAATCTTAAATATTCATTTAGTTAATAGTCTAAAACTTCTTAGATTAAAAATATCACTAGTATTGACTACTAAAACTGTACTACTTTACTTCTACATAATGAATAATTCTATATGTCAATACATGGTATTTTGTATTTTCAACAAAAAAAAAAAACTATCTTGGAATTAACTGATAAAATGTAGAATTATGGATTTTTATGATAATTTCCAACGAAAAATGAATCAATGAGCCACTAATGGAGTTATTTTAATAGAATAATGAGCCTCTAGAATTCAATATGTTTTTAATCATCAATTTAGAACTGATGATCGTTTAAGGACAATTCATGAGATTGAGTAAAATTAAATCACAATTGTAAACTATCAGTCTTCAATTTTAATTTTGGTAATTGGGATATTTTGTTCAAGTATTCTAAATTAAATAATCTGGTAATAACTGACAGGTGGTGATGACGATAATGGCGTATTAAATTTAATGAACAATTTGCGAATTGTCAGATGCGGATGGTCAGCAGTTATAGCACTTTTAAATGATTTTTTATTAATTTAAATGATAAATTCAGGGTTATATACTGAAATTATTTATTAGTACCACAAACTATGAGCTACAGACAGACTGTTTATCTGACTCGTATTTCTTTTAAACAGAATGGACGAATCAATAAATACCTCATTCCTCAAATTTTTTAAAGAAATTTGTCATCAATTTCTTTCGGTCGTCCTTTATGCAATGGAGGGCATGGGGGCATGCCCTCCATTGAATAAAGTTAATTGAATCATAAAAAATTAAATCCATCGCATAATCATTTACCCCCATTCCAATACCATAATTTTTTAAAATAAAATAGTTCATAAAACAAAAAAAAATACTTTTCCACGTGGAACTCCCCTTTAATCACTGACAAGACCTTATTATGATGACCTTATGACGCCTTCGGATTTCCTTGACTCTACGAGTAATTGTTCAACTATCCTAAAAGAAAAATCTCAAGAATAAAAACCATAATAATTAATATCATCGTGAGGATACACCACCAGGACGTCCGTTTCCCTCATGCCATATTGCACGCCTACTGATCCCATTCAGATAAACCTATTAAAAGAAGTAAAGCATCGAAACAAACTTTTATGCCACAAAGAATAAAAAAAAAAACCAAGATCATAATAACCAACCAAAACTCATCTAATATCTGCTTTCCCAATCGACAAAGGCTGAGGGAACATAATAGAAAAAAAAAAGTTACCAAAATCGACAGGTGCAACAGCAGATTGGCAAATTTTTCCCTCATCCCCCTTCCCCACTTCTCGAGAAACCATAACAAGTATGAAAAAAGTGTGTCATATTTTGTAATAAGATCATTTGTTGAAGGCAAATGGTCTTATCAATAATTAATAATGTTAAAATTAAGTCAATTGATTTCGTTGAAAATTGAAATTTGTTTCGTCTACAGATGATAAACTTGTCAAATATTCTTCTCGCTGACACGAGAATATAATAATTTTCATATTTAAGATGCAACACAGCAGTTAGTCGGTGCTATAACCGGCTGGGGACGACTGGAAGGGAGAGTTTGGGCTACACTCGGAGTACAAAATAGCAGCGAAATGCAGGCGCACGTTGAAGATAATTTTTTTTTAATTTCTTTTTCTTGTGCACGCGAGAAACTTGGGGATATGGCAAACGACCTTGGACTTATATAACGAGAGAATAAGAGGAAATAAAAGGGATCCAGACTGAGACAAGACGAAATTGAGGATCGAAAGAGGGAAAAATCATTGACTAAAGAGATTAAATAAAATGCTATTCATTAAATTATTTAAATTTTTGGAATTGATACGGCGATTGGCGAAGATGAGTTTCATTTAACGGTTGAAAATAAATTTTGACTCGAAAGGGAGTTTTTAGATAACGGATATCTTCTGATCTAATGATGGACATTGGAAAAATAGACTTTTATTTGGGAAGTAAAAAAATGTTTTTAAAGGAAAATTATGGTATTTTGTTTAATGGAAATCGAGTAATTTTGAATTTTTTAAACTGGTAAATAAAGAAAGTAATAAAAGGGTTTTTTTCTCAAACTTCTCAGAGTTTCCCACATATAAATGTGTTTCGATGTGAAGTAGAGACACGAGAATAAGAAAAACATAAATCGTAAGAAGAATCAGTTGATCCAATCGAAGATTAATTTTTAATAAATATTGCCCAAATGGAAACTCCAATTTTGTTCAATCAATCTTGGGCCCGATGCATAATCCGATGGTTTCGGATTCAAGTCCCGGTCTAGA